>NC_134214.1:100647431-100950461 GCF_965140235.1 Caretta caretta
GCAGAACTGCACTTTAAACATTCACCCATGTGGTTTTCTCATCCTATTGTACGCAGGTGTTAGTCTTATTTTTGATCTGAAACCCTCCACTTGCCCAGCAAAACAGCATCATTGAGCTTTAGCATTCACTTTCAATTTTATTATTTGTCTTTTCCATTTTAATTAAAGTGAACTAAAGTGGTGGCCTCACCTTGTCAGTTTCCTATACTTTCTATTTAAAGCAAACAGACTTTGAAAGGTAAGATTATTTTATTGCAAATATTTGTTTGCTTATGTAAACCAATTGGCACATTTACCCTTAAATTTGCTAATTGCTTTATAGAACTATATAAGTACTTGTAATAAGATAACCTCACATCGCTGTTCCAAGACTTTATTTTAAAAATCCCCGAGATTATTAAACCCAAAGAAGAAGAGAGTAGATTAGATATATACTTTATTGGTTTCAAAGGCCTGTTGATAACTATAGCTCAATATGTATAACTTGAAAAATGTTCTTATTACCAGCAGATTTCTGTTTATACCCCTGCAGCACAGAGACATAGCTACAGATAAGAGAATCACACCCCAGTTGTTCCAGCCTTTGGAATGGGGGGCTTTGAATCCTAGAACCATCTGGGGTCAGTGAGACTGGGAGTTCCAAGTTCCTGCATGAGAGAGCTAGCAGTGACGGGGTGTGTGTGTGTGTGTGTGTGTGAGTGAGTGAATGAGTCAGATGCGATCACTGAAAGAACTGAGGTATTCTAAACCTGACTAAAGAAGGGGTAAAATGTGCTCTGAGTTGCCACTAGCCCCATCTGGGAGATGGTCCTTCCCCTCTGCCCTACCCCACAAAGGTTGATGAAAGACCCATCCCATCCAAAACCCTATTTTTTCCCTTGTTGTTACTATAGCTGTGACATTGCTCACCAGAGAAACTAGGAAGCCTGTAGCTCTCACTTTTTAGGATCTGAGTACGGTGTTTTCATATAGTTCTCTAACAACATTTTGAAACATTTCTTTGTTGTTCAGAATATTAAAAGTTTGTGATATATACCAAACCTGTGCAGATAACTAATTTTTAAGCAGAGGAACATTTTTTAATTTGATCAGTTTTTCTCTACAGTCACTATCAGTCCGAAGTAAAGTTTATAGATCTACTAAAAGGTGCAAATGGATTAAACAAAATGTATCTGTTGAGCAACTTCTGGTATATTCTCTGTTGCATCTATTTCTATGAGGGGAAATTGTCTGGTGGGAGCTCTGTATTCTGCTGGTGATGATTTTCTAAAAATGGTCTTCTGGCCCACGCTGAACTAAATTCTCTTTTTCTGTTGGAGCAACCAAACTAAGGCACTGTGGGACGGTGTCACATGGTGTTGCTCTCCTCTGGCAGATAAAAATGTAAGCATCTCGTAGAAGCTTACAAAGCTTTAAAATGTTATAAACTTCAGAAAGTAGTTCCTCTATGTTCTAGTTTCTGCTTGAATTGTGTAGGCATCACTAGAATTCTTCCATATCCTATGGATTCAAGCCTACAACCCATACAATCCCTTGCTTTCTCCAACTAGAACTTTACGCAGAAGTGCTGTGTGTTTCCTTGTATAGGATGAGGATTCCCTAAAGAATTATGACTTATTTTAGGACTTGCTGCCAACATAGCTTAAGTGGATCACAATGGGTTTTCAGACAAAAACAAGCCAGAGCCTTTTCTCTTATTTTAATTTTGGGTTGAAAGCACTAGTAGTGTCTCAGTTTCTAACTCCTGGGCCTCTACTTGGTATTCTTTCATCTTCAAATCTTAGGACAGGTCAAACTTTTCTAATTTTTTCCTACCTCTTACCTCGCTGGGAACTATCACTGAGTCTCTTTTTCTGTATGATTGGAAATGGCCTTTCTCTGGAGCCTTTACAAAGCTGGAGTTAACCTTATGGAAAGATTTACCTCAAGGCCAAACCCAGGTTACTGCATGGGTAAATTGATTACCATCCCACAGGAGAGTATATACTCAAGCTACAAGGATCCCCATGTATATACAGTAGATTCTGTTCTTAAAGGGGCTTTCACAGAAGCAAAAAAATTGGTGGCAGGTTGCTGTTTGTTCAGTTCATAGTTTATTAGAAAGTGCCTCCAATCATTAGTACTGCAGCAGAGATATTTTTGCTTCATCTTTCAGCATAATAGCTAGTCTAGCAACAAATAGCACTGTTTGGAGACCTGGCAACTAGACATATTGAACGCAGCTCATTGCCTTCAGATTCCAATTGTAAAAGAATAATTTTTCTCCAAAGTCTTAATACCTATTCTTGCAATATAAATTGGAGAACTAGTAGGGTGCCTCCTTTTTTGCAAGGACTAGTTTCAGAAGGCCTGGTAAAAATGCACCAGTTGAGGGTCATTGGATTACTGAAATGCTTCGTTTTGGTACTTGGCTAAAAATTAATAGATGGATTAGTTTATATAATTGTATTAGATCATTGTCAAAATGTTGTTATATCATTGTCAAAAAATTAAACTCCAGTTGGGTGCAAAATATTTTGTGCTGCCCTTAGATCACAGTCTGGTTTGCTTGGATATGATGGGAAGGACAGCAGAGAAGGTGGAAGACTCCCATATTTCCATGCAGCCCAAAGGCTCAACATAGAGAAATTCACTGCTCTCTTAGGGTCTGTCTACACTACAATTAAAACTCTGTGGCTGGCCGATGCCTGCTGGCACGGGCTGCAGGGCTGTTTAATTGCAGTGCAGACGTCCGGGCTTGGGCTGGAGCCCAAGCTTTAGGGCTGTGCAAGGTGGGATGGTCCCAGAGCTCGGGCTGCAGCCTCAGCCAGAATGTCTACACTGCAATTAAACAGCCCCACAACCAGAGTCCCACGAGCGGAGTCATTTGGCACAGGTCAGCTGTGGGTGTCTTACAGCAGTGGTCATCAGGTTTGCAGGACACTGACTAGCCACTTTGGTTATGCTTGTAGCTGTAAATTTTGGTTCAAAGCAGGAGGTTGTCTTCATATCTTGGGTTATCGTATTGCTGAACTGGGTTCAGAATAGGGCTCTGTCAGTATGTTGAATGTTAGAAGAATGTTATGAAGGATTACACTGAATTTAACTATGCCCATATTTATGCCTTTCCTCTGGTTCTTTTCTGTTTTCCCATTGTGTTCTTTCTTTAGGACAAATCTGAGTTTTCATCTCTGTATTTATGTTCACCACAGCTTTAAAGTCCAGGCTTCTTTTTTAATAAAAATAATAAACAAATTCTGGAATTTGGAGCTGAGACTCTCAAGTGTTATCTGTAAGGCTATTTGCCTCCTTTCCTTCCCCTCACTCCCATCAACCTTATCAATATTGTTGGGTTAGGCGACATATATGACTAAACAAAATTGATCTAAGTCCTTCCCACGTTCTTGTAATGCATGAAAGGGGCCATTATTTCTATTGATCTTTAAGTATTCCCGAAATAGGTTTTCCCCCTATATGCAAACCTTTCTTTTAAGGTGCCATTGTTATCTGAGACCCAGGTAGTTGTAGTTTGCCACTCAGACTTGTCTGGAGAAGGAAACAACATGAGAAATACTAATACAACATGAGCCTTCTGGGAGGTTTTACAAAGTTAAAATTGGTAATAAAATTGACAAAAGTTGTAGTTAAGTGACACCCTTCCTGTAAGTCCCAATATCATTCAACCTTCCAGGTTGCAGAGTACGTTGAAGGAGTAGTATGGAACATAAATGTATCCTGCACATGTTATATTTTTCTGAGAAGTGATGCTGATCCAAATGGGCAAATGTCAGTTCCTACCTGAAACCATTTACATCTGGAGAATAAGTGGACAAAAACCATGCCCTTTCTGAACAAATCTATCTTTGTTTTATGATTAAGAACACTTACTCAGTCATACTGTACTGTGCACTCCGTAGTCACTCATGGAGACTAATTGAATTGTTCTGTTTGATTTAAGTTTTTGAATGATTTGATTATACTTTAAAGTCTGAGCACATGATGGTTATAGTATGGAAGACCACTACTCAGACTTCAGTTTCAAGCACTTGTCAAGGAGCGTAGACAATCTTAAAGTAAATAAATAACTTCCCTTAAAGAAATCCAAACAAACTTTTACTTTCCGCTTCAAGATGACTGAATAGTTCAGGTTGTGATCTTGTTTTAGGGTTTTGACCAGCTGCGAGTAGAAGGTTTACTTTGCGATGTGACGCTAGTACCAGGCGATGGTGATGAAGTATTTCCCGTTCACCGAGCTATGATGGCATCAGCTAGTGATTACTTCAAGGCTATGTTCACAGGTAGTGCTTTTGTTTCTGTAATAGATTTGGACTCTGAGCTGTTTTAAACATGTCTTCGGTGTCAGATATTCTAATATGTGTAACATAATACTAGATCAAACACTTCCTTCCACATAATATTACTATCATAATCATAAAAAAATAAAAATCTTTTCATTTAATTGAAATTAAAGTTCAAATGAATTAAATCAGCTTTTTAATTGTGTAAGAATACGTATATTATTAGAGTGAACTCTTTCAAATGTAATTGAAGAACCCATTTTAATGTATCTAATTTCTTTCTTAGGTGGAATGAAGGAACAAGATTTAATGTGCATAAAGCTTCATGGTGTGAACAAAATAGGTCTAAAGAAGATTATTGATTTCATTTACACTGCAAAACTTTCTCTTAATATGGACAACCTTCAGGACACTCTAGAAGCGGCCAGTTTTTTGCAGATTTTACCTGTTTTGGACTTCTGTAAAGTGTTTCTGATCTCTGGGGTAAGGTATTTTGATTGGACATTAGTTTCAAGTTCTGACTCTTTTTTTTTTTTTTTTAAAAAGCACATTGATTGTGTAATATCCATAGGCGAGGATTTAAGCATGACACTGGATAACTTGGGTTCACATACAGTAAGTTCCTCTAGCTTCAAAGGAACCATAAAATTGAATCTTATTTACTGTACCTAACGCTAATCACACTAAGCTTGTGATTTAAATATCCTGGCACATTAAAAATTGTAAGAACTTGTTGCAATTTCTAATTTTACTGCATGAACTGGAAAATTATATTCCAGTAAACCATAGTCATACTTCATTAGTTGGTTACTGGATTTCTCTCACTGATGCTCATTTTTTATAATATACCATAAGAAAGTAACTTTGTGAATTTATAGTAACGTAGTCATTATTGTACAGTGAATTATTTGTCATATTATCTTTATACGTACGTGTTTTGTATATAACATTTTCTTATGTTGGATATGAAGCACATAATTACAGTGGTTGTCACTGAAATCTTTACGGTGTTATCTTTGAGTTGATGAGGTTACAATAATGTTCTTTAAACAAAGTGCAGTGTAGCCGATTACAGGGAATATGTAGGGGATGCTACAGTAATGTTAGTTACGTGAGAAGGTAATTATAAGGATTTTAGTGGTGACCATTGTATATTTCTACAATACACTAAAAGAAAAAACTTTTACCTTGAATATATACTTGTGTTTAATCACAGTGACCTCAATAATAGGTTTTGTAAGGGGCAGAACTAGCTGAGTTAATAGTCTCTGTTCTCTCCCCATTAACTAAAGCTTACCTAAAAGAGGAGAGTTTGAATTAGAGGATCATTTGTATAGTTTTTTTAGTATAAAATGTAGATCATATATCTGTATATGCTCTGTAGATGTAGTGCTTAGCAAAGTTATCTCACTGCTCTTATTTGGTTGAACAGTTTTTTAAAATAAAATCACAGCATCGCAAGATGGGGGAGATGTGTGCAAGTATACAAAATCATAGATCTGGAGAGACTCAACTTCTGAATCTCTGGAGCTTTTCCCATCACTTAGCTGTGACCTGAAAGAGAGCATAAAAGGGTGTGTCTGCACTAGGAGTATGGGTGGTGCTTTTACAATAATTGAAAAACTCACGCATTTTACAGCACTACTTAGCACCCAGTGTATGTAGACAGACAATAGCATTTAAAACCCAAGGAGTGGGAAGGATACTAGCATTGACCATGTCACGTGACCACAGTTTTAAACACTTTTCTTCTGTGTAGCAATATGTCTACAGGTGGAAAAATGAGGTGTCCTGGAAAATCCATTGGCCATGTCGTCACTAGGAGAAAGTTTGTTTTTAAGCTCACTTGTTAGCTCACACATTAATGTGTGTAAAAACCCCAATGTGGATAAGACAAGTTGTACCTTTTACACACAGCTGGTCAAGATAGATCCTGTGTTCCCTACTAGGGATTTACCTCAACTAAAGTATTAAAACTGTAACTTGTCTATGCTAGGATTTTACCGTGTTACCTAACGTGTTAAGAGCAAATTTCTTTTCCTTGTAAATACAAGACTATTGAAAACAAAGGGACTGAAGCTGACATTTCTTTGCAATTAAAGTGATCTCAGCAGACAATCGGCAAGTTCCTCAGGCTGACATCCTTCTGGTTTATAAGAAAGGAGGCTGCAGGAAAAATGTTCTCTGTGAGGGATTCTCACCACTGGAGCTTACTTCCCCATCCTTACTCAACAGTGTACGGACTTTTTATTTAAATTATTTGTTAAATAATTCCGTCAGAACTCTGAGAACATCGCTTATACAGGAGTTGAGTGAGGGAATTGGGTTGATAGATTGGGAGTCTTTTTTTTTTTTTTTTTTGTACGGTGGACAAGATTTTCTGAGTATATTATTTTGCGTTTTACTACGTTTAGATAGGTAATACCTACAAAGCCAAAGGCTGACTTCCACAGGTTCCTTCAGAGTGCTTCTCAATAGTTGCCAACTTCTGAAACGTTAGCTCTTCACAAGACTCTGACAGAAATAGGGTCTAGGGAAATCTAGCTAGAATAATTGATCATATAATTAGATAGTAATAAATTCAGTAAAATAAGCAAGCAATTTAAATGAACATCCTTTTTTTGTGCAGCTGTAGGGTATAGTAGTGCAAATTTTTACTGCATATTAGACAAAGTGGTAATATAGATAAATTCATCAGAATTAGATTTAATTTTCTCTTATAAGGCTTGTGATGGTGTCAGTGTTGCAAATATGATTTTCTCAAGTGACTGGTCACCAAAGGAAAGTGGATGTTTTTGGAGATCAGCAGTCAGTGGATTTGTGAACAAGAATCCATTATTATTGTTTTACGAAAGGGTTAAGTATGTGCACTTGAGTTTTAACCATATATTTGAGAGTTGTCTGATTAATTTGATTTTTTTCATATTTAAGGAAAGCCCTGAGCAGAACTATCAATATAGGGTTCCGCAAAAGTGTATTGAAATAATAGAGGCCTCTCATCTATGATGTCTGTTAGTGAGGACTGGGGAAAACATTTTGTTACTCAGGAATCTTGAAAATCTAATGCTCATTTGGAATCCAATCCCCACCTGTTTCATAGATGTTCGTTGCCTATCTTCAGGATTTATAAGCATATACTCTGAATCATGCATCAGATACTGCTTTCAGCTACTTGCTAAGTATTCAATCTTGCTGAAAGACACTAGTATCTCAATCTATCCTTTTGCTTGTGACAACAGACATATTTTTGACACACATTTGCTAGTGGAATTTATACACGAGAAACTGATTAACTCTGACTTTAGAGTATGTGTTTTCTTCTACATGAATATGAGAACATACATGTTCTGTTAAGGCCCCATCTACCTGGAGCTTGTAAATGTGTTTGAAGCCATTTTCCAGCACTGTTATAGCATAAGTCTTTGTCAGGATTGAATGTGGTACCAATCATGCTACTAATTGCAATATAGCCTATGGTGGTTCATGGTTGTTCCTTAGTGTGGACTGGAAATCAGTTAGTATATGAACCTGGATCTCTGAAGCTGTGGAGGAGATCCGGTGGGGAGAAGGGGTGGGGGTTCGGGTCAGTCCTCCTTTCTGTCCTTTCCCTCTCCCTCTCCCCCAGGGAAGCCAGCCTTGGTAGAGGACTTTCATTTCTGCCTTGAGGCAAGAAGGGAGGACTCACCCATCCCTTCAAATGAAGGAGACATTGCAAAAGCGGGGAGATTCCTTTCACCCCTCCCCTCATCCTGGCTTTGACCGCCTCTTTCTGTAGTAAGGACAGTGACAGCCTGGTGGCCTTTTCCCTTTTCTTCCCGTCCTCCCCTGCTTTGTCTTTAGGAATGGCTGGCTGGCCTGCTCTATCTGTTCAAAAAAAATTGAACTGTTTTGGCCAAATAAATTGGGGCAACTGATAATTCCTGCAAATACAGTTAAACAAGAAGAATACCGTTCTGTGAAAGGGAGATTTGATGTCTCCTCGGGGAGGACAGGCTACTGCATAATCTACTCTTACTAGGAACCTTTTCTTGCAAAAACTTCCCTTTCTCAGCTTCTTTCCATTGCTTTTGGAATTATTTCTTCTTGAACCATTTACAGCGTTTTTTGATCTCCGTGTGAATTGCCTGTTTGCATTTCTAGAAAGTTATTCTAAAAGTTATTCTAAAAGTAGTAAGATAGGAGCGTGTTATGTAAGATGTTGAGCACCTTATACTCTTATCTCTGAATTACTAAAATCGGAGGCTGGAGAAATAAAAATCAGATAAAAAGTTGTTTCTTGAGTTGAGGGGTGTAACTATGTATTACACAGTCTTACTATGACTTAAGCAAGCAAAAAACTCAGTGTTGTGAGTAATGAAGTATTTATTCTGCAAAGAAAATACTAAAGAAAAGCAGGCAATTAAACAATCTTAGTTCACTTACAATCTTGGCATGTCTTCTAATTTACCAACTTGCTTAAAGAATTTGAGCTAGGCAGATTAATGAAACATCTTAAGTTAAATCCAACATAAATTGGTTGAGGTAAATAGATTCTCCTCTCCAAGAATATGCTGTCCAACTCATCATGCTTGAACAAAGAAGCTGTTAATAAACCTTAAGTTGCAATAAGATTTCAATATACAGTTAAATCAATGTCAGAAATAAAGTTAGCCTAATTCTTGACAATGCTTATGCAGAGTTTCTCTCTAACAGAAACTTGAGTTTTAGTGGTGGCATGTTCTTCCAGTGCAAAGCCAATGAGCTTTTGTACTCATCTGGTCCTTGCTTTGTGTGTGTTTCACTGTGTTCTGTACACTCTCCTTTTGAATACTGCATTGGGCTGTTCATCATACTTTTAGGGAAACAGCTGTTTTTGTTTATTCTAAATAGGATCAATTTAAAGGAATTTTTTATCCACTTTCTCACAGATTTCATTGAAGGTGGAGATCGCATCTCATAGGTTTGATTAGATGCTGGTATCAGTGTTTCAAGTTTTTCTGTGGGTTCCTCCTGTTTTTGGATGGGCTCAATACTGTGCTAAAGCATTTGTAGTAAAAGTTTAACACTATTGTCTTTTATGGTGTGCTATTCTGGCCGAGAGGGGTCTGAAAAACTTTTGAAGTTTTGCTTTTATTCGCTCCATTTTCAGAAATATTTTTATTCCAAAAATGTCTTGGGGTAGTTTCATAAATTCTAAGGCCAGAAGGGGACCATAGTGATCATCTAGTCTGACCTCCTGTGTAGCACAGGGCATAGGATTGCCCCCAAATAATTCCTACAGCATATAGTATCCACCACAACCCTTGATAAATAGTTCCAATGATTAATTACCCTCACTGTAAAAAATATACACCTTATTTTCAGTCTGAATTTTTCTCTCTTTAACTTACAGCCATTGGATCATGTTATGCCTTTCTCTGCTAGATTGAAGAGCTCCTTATCAAATATTTGTTTTTCATGCAGGAGCTTATAGATTGTAATCAAGTGACACCTTAACCGTAGACTCATAAACTTTAAGGCCAGAAGGGACCATCATGATCATCTGGTCTGACCACCTGCACATCACAGGCCACAGAACCTCACCCACTCATTCCTGTAATAGGCACATAACCTCTGGCTGAGTTATGGAAGTCCTCAAATCTTGTTTTGAAGACTTCAAGTTACAGAGAATCCACCACTTACTCTATTTCAAGCCAGCAAATGACCCAGGCCCCATGCTGCAGAGGAAAGTGAGAACTCCTCAGGGTCCCTGCCAATCTGACCCAGGGAGAAATTCCTGCCTGACCCCAAATAGGCTGATGAGTTAGACCCTGCTCATATGGGCAAGACGCACCAAAAAGACCTGGGAAACAATTCTGTGTAGTAACTCAGAGCCCTCCCCATTTACAAAAAGAAAAGGAGTACTTGTAGCACCTTAGAGACTAACCAATTTATTTGAGCATGAGCTTTCGTGAGCTACAGCTCACTTCATCAGATGTGATGTGAAGTGATGTGATGTGAAGATTCATCTGATGAAGTGAGCTGTAGCTCACGAAAGCTCATGCTCAAATAAATTGGTTAGTCTCTAAGGTGCTACAAGTACTCCTTTTCTTTTTGCGAATACAGACTAACACGGCTGTTACTCTGAAACCTCCCCATTTAGTATCTCATCTCTGGCCATTGGGAATATTTGCTAATAGCAGGCATGGATTGGTCATATGTCATTGTAGGCAATCTCATCATAGAATATCAGGGTTGGAAGGGACCTCAGGAGGTCATCTAGTCCAACCCCCTGCTCAAAAGCAGGACCCATCCCCAATTAAATCATCCCAGCCAGGGCTTTGTCAAGCCTGACCTTAAAAACTTCTAAGGAAGGAGATTCCACCACCTCCCTAGGCAACGCATTCCAGTGTTTCACCACCCTCCTAGTGAAAAAGTTTTTCCTAATATCCAACCTAAACCTCCCCCACTGCAACTTGAGACCATTACTCCTTGTCCTGTCCTCTTCCACCACTGAGAATAGTCTAGAACCATTCTCTCTGGAACCACCTCTCAGGTAGTTGAAAGCAGCTATCAAATCCCCCCTCATTTTTCTCTTCCGCAGACTAAACAATCCCAGTTCCCTCAGCCTCTCCTCATAAGTCATGTGTTCCAGACCCCTAATCATTTTTGTTGCCCTTCGCTGGACTCTCTCCAATTTATCCACATCCTTCTTGAAGTGTGGGGCCCAAAACTGGACACAGTACTCCAGATGAGGCCTCACCAGTGTCGAATAGAGGGGGACGATCACGTCCCTCGATCTGCTCGCTATGCCCCTACTTATACATCCCAAAATGCCATTGGCCTTCTTGGCAACAAGGGCACACTGCTGACTCATATCCAGCTTCTCATCCACTGTCACCCCTAGGTCCTTTTCCGCAGAACTGCTGCCTAGCCATTTGGTCCCTAGTCTGTAGCGGTGCATTGGGTTCTTCCGTCCTAAGTGCAGGAGCCTGCACTTATCCTTATTGAACCTCATCAGATTTCTTTTGGCCCAATCCTCCAATTTGTCTAGGTCCCTCTGTATCCTATCCCGTCCCTCCAGCGTATCTACCACTCCTCCCAGTTTAGTATCATCCGCAAATTTGCTGAGTGTGCAATCCACACCATCCTCCAGATCATTTATGAAGATATTGAACAAAACCAGCCACAGGACCGACCCCTGACACCGGCTGCCAACTAGACATGGAGCCATTGATCACTACCCGTTGAGCCCGACAATCTAGCCAACTTTCTACCCACCTTATAGTGCATTCATCCAGCCCGTACTACTTTAACTTGCTGACAAGAATACTTCCATCATATCATCCCCTCCATAAACATATCAAGTTGAGTCTTAAAACAAGTTAGGTTTTTTACTCCCCGTGGAAGGCTGTTCCAGAACTTCACTTCCTCCTGTGGTTAGAAACCTTTATGTAATTTCAAGTCTAAACTTATTAATGGCCAGTTTATAGCCATTTGTTCTTGTGCCAGCGTTGGCCCTTAATTTAAATAACTCCTCTTCTTCCATGGTGTTTATCCCTCTGATGTATTTATAGAGAGCAATCATATTTCCCCTCTGCCTTCATTGTGTTAGGGTAAACATACCAAGCTTCCCAGGTTAGAGTCCCCCATTGTGTAAATGTGTGGCCTGCTTTCTTTGTAAATGTTTACATTTAGCTATATTAAAATGAATATTGTTTGCTTTCACACAACTTACTTAGCAATCCAGAATGCTTTGTATTAGTGACATATCTTCATTATTTACTACTCCCCCAATTTATTTGTCATATGCAAACTTTATCAGTGATAATTTTATGTAGTCCTTCAAGTGGGTTCTCCCTTTGTATATTACACTGAGCGTATGCATGTGCTCCATGCACCTGGAGCCGGAGAATCCTGGAAGAAGCATCCATTGCTCCACGCATGTGCCCTCACTCTCCTCATGCCTCCAACCAAGGCAGTAAAGAGTGGGGCATTCCAATCACTCTCCAGTTCCTTCTTACTGCCTCATGGCTGGGGTCAGAACCTTCAGTGTCCAAACTTTGTGAGGATTTGCAGGGAGGGGATAAGGGGATTCTCTAGCTCGTGGTTTTCTGTCATGTTAGATTGCGATTCCTACAGAGGACAGCTCATTTACTTACCAGCTCAGTGGTCGTGGGTCACCAGTGTGGTTAGATGTTCAGCTCTGTGTGTGTGTGTTTCTTTCTGGGTGCTGCCTCAGCTCTGTGCGCACAGCTGGCACAGTAGACCTCGAGCGAACTGCCCAGTGACCACAAGATCTGTTAAGGTATGAACACCTGGCCAGGTTTATTGTTAACAAAATATTGTTTATAGCACCTGGTAAACTCTACAAGGATATTAAGACATGTATGCCCCTGATCCTGGATGCAGCTCAGTGAGTGGCCAGACTTTCCACTGCTTCCTAGGTTGGCCAAAAATACTCCCTCTGAGATACATCTTTATACCCCAATACAAACACGTTATTACTGCCCCTTTGACATAGTTAGTTACTGCCCTCTGATGTGCCACAAGTTCTCCTTTTCATTTTGTACATGTTAGTTCAATTAAAACATTTCTATTATGTACTGTCATCCTGACCTTATCTTTTAGGAGGGGTCAATGTGTTCCTATTATCCTTGGGGAATGTTTTTGTACCATCCTTAATATTGGGATGTTCTGGTACCACTTGATATTGGGATGAATTTGTGTGAGCACTCTGTGACTAGCACTACTTAGGAATGTGTATTTTTGCAGCATTAGCCCTGTTCTGGCCAAATTCTGTATGCAGGTCCTGCCTCATACCAGGCCTTTAATACAAAGGCTTATGTCTCAGGCTCTTTCTGCTACAGAGCCCGAGGATGTTGCTGTCAGGGTGATGCTCTACTTCTTCCACGATCAAACCATCTGAATGTATTCCTTCTTTTCCTTACCAGTCCTACCTTGGGTCTTCTGGAAGATTCATTAGAACAGGGCACAAGTCGTCCTCACCGCCCCCATTGGCCCAGACAGTTTTGGTTCCTGAGTAGTCTTCTCATGTTGCCTCAGTCACTGATGACCAGTCAGCCTTTTTCCGATCTCCTGACCCAGGAAAAGGGCAAAATCAAACATTCCAATCACTCCATCTCAGACGGTGGTTTTAGGATGGGTGTTGACTCTAGAATGTTCATACTCTGAAGATGTACAAAGCATCCTTACTTACAGTAGAAAGGATTCCACTAGAAAATGCTGCATAGCCAAGAGGAGGCATTAATCTAGGAACAATAAAAATGTATATCCCCTAAGATGTGGATATTCCATTTATTCTGGACTATCTTCTTTCCTTCAGAACAGCAGGTCTTTTTATCAATTCTTTATGGGTCCACTTGGCAGAAGTCAGTGTATACAACCCACCTTCGCAGGGTTACTCAATTTTCACTTACCTACTGGCCAACAGATTCTAGGAAGGTCTAATCAGAACCTTTCCTGCTCTGAGAGCACCTACTTCTCAATGGGATCTGAACCTTGTTCTTTCAGTTCTCACTAAGCCTCCCTTCGAGCGACTGGCTTCATGTTACATGTTTCTCCTATCCATGAAGGTTGCATTCCTGGTAGCCATCACCTCATCCAGGAGGCTGGGTGAGTTTGGAGCTCTGATGGTGGATCTGCCTTATACTATATTCCATAGAGACAAGGTCTCATTATGCTTATATCCTAAATTCACCCTCCCAGTAGTTTGAGTTTCATCTGAACTAGTCAATTCACTTACCTGTGTTCTTTCTAAAGCCACGTGCATCTACAGATTAGAGCAGGCTTCATTCCTCGACGTGCAGTGCGCATTAGCCGTATATCTGCAAAGAACAAAAGCATTCAAAAAATCTCCCAGACTGATCATAGCGGAAAGAGTTTGAGGTCAAGCTGTGTCCTTTCAAAGAATGTCCATGTTGTGGATTTTTGTAATGACTTTCAAATGATGGAGGTCTCAGGAAGCTACTTAAGAGCATACCTTCCCATGACAACTAGAAGGCTTGGTGAGGAAGGCCAAAGCTATACAAAGCATGACAAGCATGTTGGGTGGTTTGGTGGGAGTGAGGGATCCAGTTATTGTGCAATTGCTTAAGAAGCTTCACACTAAAAATCCTGGGTTCCTGAGGCTGGTAGCTCAGCGAGAAGTGCCCCTCTAACTTGCCTTCTGGATCCACCCAGCCATAAGTTCTGTGCGGGTGAAGGTGAGTCAGTCCAATTCCTGAGCTGGCCTGAACCCCTATTTTGTGAAAAAGGCATTTAAGTTCTGAACTTCTCTATGTGGGAAACCAGGCAAAAAACTGGGAGGAAAAGAGATTTCAAGATTTTGCTCCCAAGTTCAGCAGTGAGGAATTAAGGTTTTCTGTGCAAGTTGTGGCTGCAGAGTCATTATCCTATGATCTCCTCAGAACCCTCAGACGTGTTCTGTTGCTCCTTTTCCAATTTCCTATAGTCAGCTAAGTTTTCCATTAGGTTTTGGGGATTGCTATCATCAGTTACTTATTTCTTTGACTCTTGTTTTACTTGCAATAATTTTCTCTGGAGCTCTCTACCATCCATTCACTTTCCAAGCCATGAAACTTAGAAAAGAAGAGAGTCCTGTTACTTTAGCGGGGAAAAAGGTGTTTTTTACTACTTTTCTCAATAATACGTTTCAGCTCTCTAGGTCAGGGGTTCTCAACTTTATCTCTGAGCCCCCCCCAACATACTATAAAAACTCCATGGCCCACCTCTGACACAGCTGTTTTTCTGCATGTAAAACCTAGGGCCGTGATTAAGGGGTGGCAAGCAGGGCAAGTGCCTGGGCCCCATGCCATCAGGGACCCCACAAAGCTCAGTTGCTCAGGCTTCGGCTTCAGTTCCAGGGCCTGCAGCCCCATGCGGTGGCTTCAGCTTTCTGCCTTGGGCCCCAGGAAATCTAATGCTGGCCCTGCTTGGTGGTCCCCCTGAAACCTGCTTGTGGCCCCCCAGGGGACCCCAGACTCATGGTTGAGAACCACTGCTCTAGCTGGTTGCTCCCTTGATGTGCACCTTCTTAACTAAAAGTTTTAGCTTTTGGGGTTTAGTTTGATGAGCAAATAAACTTGAACTGTTTTGCTATGTAGGCAAAAACATCCAAAGTGTAAAGAATGCTCACTTGGAATGAACTCTCCCTCAGCTCCTTCTGGTAGAGTTATTAGTGTTTGTCCAATTATAGCCCCTCTCTGTCTGTGTATAAAATGTCTTTGCTGTCCAAATATTTCATAATCTTTTTTGTAAGAGAAATCTTACATTTTGCCTTAGGCTGTTCCTTTAAGTCATTAAGCTTTGCCATTCATTTCATTGGGAGCACTGTTGGGGCCAGTAATAGTGGTTGAGATATTCCAGTGCCTGTTAATGAGCCCTTTTATTCTTGGGTTCCATACAATAGAAGCAGCTTCTGTGTCTACCATTGCTGTTATAAGCCATAAAAGTTAAAAGGAACTTAAATTATCATGTAAATGAAATTCTATAAAGTACGTTGCTCTGTATCTAAGCAGTATTTTGGAGAAGATAGTATCTGCGTACTGTATCTTGTCCAATTTTTCAATATTTCAGTGTGAGTAATTATTAGACACCCTGCTGTTTGTCAGGGTTTTTTCCAGATGAAAACAAAGTATATTTTATATATTGTAAAAAAAGGAATACTGTAAATCAAGCTAGGATTAGTCTATACAATATAATGTAGCCTGGTAGCTGTCAATGCTCAGGGGGAAAAAAAAAAAAAAAAACTAAAAAAAATTACTAATTGGGCTAGTGGAAAGGTAGCTTTCAAGAAAATATTTAACATTTTAATCAAAATTGAAGTTAAAGGAAATTTATTTATTAATCAAGACAAGCACAGAACAGGGCACAACCCCATTAATGCACCTTGGGAATAACTGATCATAATGCTTAAAAGGATTATGCACAATAAAGTTGTAATAGATCAGATTTAGACCAAGTAATCAATTAAACCATTAAAACTATTTAAATTTAAAGAGTAAATATTTTGCAGAATAGATTTGAGATGGTCTGTTTTGAGACCTGTAGATAGTGTTTAGCAGAGTAGCATACAAACAGTAGCAACATACAGAATGGATGATGGAGGAGTCAAACAGGAATTGTAAAATTCACAACTAAAGGTTACAAGTGCATTATGGATATTAATTAGATCAAACACAAAAACAAGATTTAAATGTTCTAGTTTAAAAACAAATTTATCTTAAAAATCTACATGTTAAAACTTTCTAACAGGTATGCAGTCTACTCTGTCTGCATGTTCCAGTGCAACATAAACTTCCAGGATACCTACCTGTACCTCTTTTGCCCTGCATTTGATTTAAAGCAGGGATCTCAAACTCAAATCACCACGAGGGCCACATGAGGGCTAGTACATTAGCCCGAGGGCCACATCACTGAAACCTTTTCCGACAATGATACAAAAGTATAGTCAAAAATGAAAAAAAATGAATATAGTATGCTATTAAAAGTCAATGTATTCACTTTTTTAAAAACCGTAATGCGAAGAGGGATTTTAATAAAATATAAACACTCAGTAGTGCACCTCACTCAAACGACAAAACACACATGTACTTTTAGAATTATGTCCGTTAAAGCTCCCCCTCTGTCCCCGGCCCTGCCCCCGGCCCTGCCCCCATTCCAACCCCTTCCCCAAAGTCCCTACCCCAACTCCACCGCCTTCCTGCCCCTATTCCAACCCCTTCAACAAATCCCCAGCCCTGCCTCTTCTTCGCCTCCTCCCCTGAGCATGCTGCATCCCCGCTCCGATGAAGTGAGCTGTAGCTCACGAAAGCTTATGCTCAAATAAATTGGTTAGTCTCTAAGGTGCCACAAGTACTCCTTTTCTTTTTATATATCAAGGTACATGCTAAAACACAGCTATCCAATGAGAGAACTTGCATGCAAATAGAAAGATGCAGGATTATTTCCAAAGAAGGGCAGGACAGACAGAAAATGGTGTTATGACAGACTGCAGTGCCATTGAGTTGTGGGACACCATGAATTGGCTGCTTTATTAGTATGGTTCTCCCATTTGTTTTTGTTTCATTTTTATTATATAACTTGAAACTTCTCCCAATTACACTAGTGTTAAATTAATGTAGTGTGTTGTGGCAAGGTAGCCAATTTTAGTTTGGTGGGTCCTGTGCTTTTCTTGGTGGGGAGCCAAGATGCTACCTTTTGCTCCTCGCTCTGAGTCCCAGCCCCTCTCAACCCCTGTGGGTTTCTTACCTTCATCCCCCTTAGGTGGGGTTACCCTCAGTCCTTAGATGCTAGGGGGAAGGGAGTCTCCCTGTTCTGCTGGGCAGGGTCCCCCTTACTCCAATTCTCAGGTCTTCCAAATCTCTCAACACACCTCCAAGCTCCAGTCTGTTCTTCTTCCTCCTCCTCCTCTGTCTGCCTGATGCAGGGGGTTTTATTAGGTTCCTAACAGGGCCTTAATTGACTGCAGGTGCTCCAGTTAACCTGCAGCCACCTTCCCTAGTTTACAGGGAACCACACCTTAATAGCCTTGAGCTTATATATCTAGCACTCTCCCACTACTCCCTGGCCCTCCTGTATCACAGTGTATAGTTCCCCTCAATTTGCCACTAATTTAAGTAATTTTGAAGCCTATGAGGAAAACATATAGAAATTGGCTTGATACTGACAAACTTTAAAGGAAAAATAAAATAAAAATGTTTGTCAAGTTTCATAGAATACTCTGTAGGTGATTATTAGTTTATATCAAAAGCTAGATAATGAATTAACAGTTTTGTACTTCTTTCCTAACAACTATAAAGCAAGTTTAATTCAAGTATATAATGTATCAGCATTTTACTATATAAATCTTGTTAGCCTGCCACCCTGTTAATGTTCTAGTTTAAAAAAAAAACAAACCAAAAAACAGTTATAGGGCTTGGTTTTACAGAATATTAACAATGGAATATGGAACCTTTTACCTCTCACTTGTTAGAGGGCATTGCAGGCCATCTGTGAATGAAGATTATCATTTGGTAGCTCTCCAGTGGCCTATGTAAAATGAGTTCTTAGGCCCGGTTTCTGGTGAGGAAAAAACGTCATCACCACAACAGTTTGCTGATTTGTAAATTGGTCAAATGTTGAAGGGGCAGTGCCACACTCAAGAATGACATGCACATGATATTGATAAGATCGTATGTGATGAACCTAAACAAATGGGCCACTTATGTTTCTGACTTCAAACCTTCTGCTATTTCCCTGGACAAAATCTCTGAAAACACCCAAGTGTCCTGGAGTTCTAATGGGCCTTGCAGTACTGCTAATCCCAAGCATTCAACAATCATGAGTCAGGCTCCAAAATATCAAATATGTATGGATTCTTTTTCTGTGTTTTCTGGTCTCTGAGTCTTTAGGCTACACTCAGGTGATGTTGTCCAGCTTTTTCCCCTGACCATAAAGGTAAAAACTTATTTTAAAAAATACCGACATTCTCATGACTCTGAGCTGGGGCTTTAAGAAAAAAACAAATATAGTGAGATTCCCCTCACCGGGTCCTGGAGCCTGGGCTCCAGCCTGAGCCCAGAAATTTTCACAGCAATGAAACCGCTCCGCAGCCTGTCAGCTGGCATAGTCCAGCCGTAGTCTAATTGCTGTGTAGGTGTATACTAAGTCTTTCAGTACACCACATACTCATTATTGAAACTAAGCTTTAAAATTAACAGTTTTTTATACATTATAAAAGTTAGGCTTGGCAGAATTCAATTTTTAGTTTTTGATAATTTTGACAGATAATATCAGTTTATTTTGAAGAATTTTTTTTTTAGATTTTTATCTTTTTAAATATTCACAGTTGTACAAAATTATGAGGAGTCCTGCAGTGGAGGTCAGACAATTATTTAATGACAGCCGACAGCAGAGATTCAAAAAGCTGAAGCTTTATAACTGTTAAAACACACATTGTCTACATCACGCTTCAAAATATACACAATAAATATCCTTAAATCAAACCCTAATAATTTTTCAAGCAGCATTTTCTTACTTTGCCTCTTTGTAAATTTTGATTGACAAAAATATTTCCCTATACAGTTTTTGTGTGTACGGTAAAATCAACATTTATCAATATGTACCCATAAAAACTGAATCCTTCAGAGCCTGGTTATGGTGCACAAGTAATCTTTTATAAAGAACATACCTAAGGAATTAAAAATTCAGAGTAAAGGCTGACTGAATGAAATGTGTAGCATTGGAGAAACAGGCTGTGTTTCTTTCAAACACTTTCTGGTTTTGCTACTATTAACTTTGATCAGGAGATTTTGAACTGTAGACATTTCTGTGCTTTGGGGCATGTTAACCTGTCTAATCACTAAATTCTTAACTATTATTTTCCTGCTATTGCTTTGTATAGGGTTACCATCGTGTGCAAATGAATGTTTCTTAGGGAACATCTTGCATAGTAAAAATACATGTACTGTGGGTACTGTTTATGGAGGGTGGCTTAGGTGTGGAGGAGAGTAGTCACAAAATAGTACGTCTTATTTTGTGGTAAACAAAAATTAATGGGGGGGGGGGGGTGATGGAGTAATTGAATGAGCATGGGCATGTGTTAGGAATTTGAGGCCAAACCCCAGTTCACATGATGATTCACTCTGACAGAGCTATGCATCCCTACTCTTACCACACTTTCCCCATTCCAAACATATAAGGATGTTTGCAGAGCACTTTGAAGATAAAGTGCCTTTATAATTGCTATGTATCATCATTTTATTATATTAGATCTGACGTATAATTAATATATGCCATCTGTTCTCCAGTAGTCTTATTTCTTTCTTCAAAACAACAAATACCTTACTGGATCAATTCTCGCAATCATGAATATACACATCTGACTGAATATTTATTTGCTCATATGCGTAAATCACCTTGAGCATTGCAAAATGATGCAAATATTGCTGGCTCCACCGTATTCCTTAAATTGTGTATTATCCTAATATGGCTAAATGAACATCAAATTAGGAAAAAGTGTTTTGATTCCTCTTTCTACTCCCTTAATAGGTTTCTTTGGAAAATTGTGTCGAGGTTGGGCGGATTGCCAATACGTACAATCTTACAGAAGTGGATAAATACGTTAATAATTTCATCCTGAAGAACTTCCCCGCATTATTAAGTACTGGTGAGTTTGTGAAACTCCCCTTTGAACGTCTTGCCTTTGTGCTTTCAAGCAATAGCCTTAAGCACTGCACTGAGCTCGAACTCTTCAAGGCTGCTTGTCGCTGGCTACGGTATGAGGAGCCTCGAATGGAATATGCTGCAAAACTAATGAAGAACATCAGATTTCCACTGATGACACCACAGGATCTTATTAATTATGTACAAACAGTGGATTTCATGAGAACTGACAATACATGTGTGAATTTGCTTTTGGAAGCCAGCAATTACCAAATGATGCCGTACATGCAACCAGTCATGCAGTCAGAGAGAACTGCCATTCGATCAGACAATACTCACTTAGTAACATTGGGGGGAGTGTTAAGGCAGCAACTGGTTGTCAGCAAAGAATTACGGATGTATGATGAAAAGGCACATGAATGGAAATCATTAGCTCCCATGGATGCACCAAGATACCAGCATGGCATTGCTGTGATTGGAAACTTTCTATATGTAGTTGGTGGACAGAGCAATTACGACACAAAAGGAAAAACTGCGGTTGACACGGTCTTCAGATTTGATCCTCGCTATAATAAATGGATGCAAGTTGCATCTTTAAATGAAAAGCGTACCTTCTTCCACCTAAGTGCCCTCAAAGGACATTTGTATGCAGTTGGTGGTCGAAATGCAGCGGGTGAACTAGGTAAGTGTATTTTATCTTGAATGTATGAATTTTTGTCTTTCTTTTCAGGTCTTAAAATTATGCTGTTCTGTGGAAAAGGGAGAGAAAAACAAGTATCCTAATTTGAAAACAAATTAAGTTATTTCTTTCCAGCAGCATCTATAGAGATGCTAATTTGGACACGGTCAGTGAATTTCAGGTACACTTTTGTGAAGGAAGTTCAAAATAAATTTAACTTGTAGAATAAAGTGACATGTTGCTGACTGATTTAGATATGTAATATCCAGTGTTTTCATCTTTAGCGTCAAACTATTTAAAAAAAATGCTCACTGCCATTTATTTAAATGTTTGTGGAAGCTTTTACTGAGTTTTGCAAAGTTTCTTTAGAAGGAGCTTTAAATATTTGACTGAAGAAATGTTTGCTTGCAAATAGATTAACCTTTTCTAGTTCTGCCTCTATATAACAGTTGCTTTTCAAACACATCATGATTTAGTAACCTCATATATCATGTAAGCCAAAATAATTTAACACATTTTTATTTGGATAAGAACATCTCTTATACTTGAAGGAAATCTGTGCAGTTGCTCTCAAAAGATGTGACTTTTTCTTGCAGTAATTGCAATAGTGATTTTGGAATATCAGTGTTTTAAACATGTTTGTTGCTTAAAGACAAGCCAATAGCTTATCTGTGAGACTAAAAATGTTCTGACACACTCCACTTGTTTGTCAGTAAAAATTACTTGTTCTTTTCCATAATCTCTGCACCTCATGGTTAAGTGTCTCACTTCCTATTAATCCTCCTTTCTTCACTCCCTCTTTGCCAAAAATTGTAATTCATTTTACTTGGAGAAAAAAAGGTCTAAATAAAAATTAGAAGGAATAAAAAATGATCAGGCAGTAGCTAGTTACTTTTAATTTAGCATAAACCATCAGAAATGTAAGATTAATCTTTCTCTCCAAAAGCAGGTGGTGTTCAGAGTTGATACATAGATTTGACTATATGTACCCATTTGTAAATTTTGTCTCTGTGCATTAGAAATACAATAATGAGATACAGTATTATACTTCACATTTCTGATTGCATAATAGAATTTCACTTAGTGTGATTTAAGTAAGTGTACACATACAGATGCTTTATTTAAGCTTGCAGTCTCTCTGTCTCATCCCCATTCACAGCAGGTACTTGGCAGCAGACCTGGCTTTGTGGTGAAATCTCCTGTTACAAAAACTTCATTACTTTTATGGATATACTGCAGTGTATTTTATAAATGTACTGTGAAGTATTGTCTTAATTTAAACTAATCAGAAAAAATGAACTGATCGTTTTGTGATGTAGCATCTGATTCTCTCTCCCCTTCCCCCATTTTACTCATCTACAAATCTGCAAAATTCAGATAATCTGCAATGGATTTCCTAGTCATATAATAAACTTCCTGTTTGGGAAGCATGGAGTGCTAAAGTTGTAGACTTGTAATTCTTTCAGCAAAGTTTGAATAGCAGAATTGATTTTTGTGATTTTTTTGGTGTTATAATATGTTAAAAACTGTGTTTTTAACATAACTTGGTTATTTCTTGCAACCATTTCATGATTTATATCTAAATGCATTTCTAGCTAAAATGATCGTGATTGGTAACTTTTCACTTCATCTGCCTGGTGGTGCAACATGCAGTAAAAGTTTAGTGTCTTGTGAGTGTACCTATTGTATAATTAATGAATATCTACCATCATTCACTTGTGTGAACTAGTGTCAGAGCACCTGGGCTTCAGTGGAGGACCCATGTTAATGGTTCACCCTAGGAGGATAATCCATTCTGCCTGTTACTTGGCATGGGTGGCACCTTAGTCTCTCCTTTTCTCTGCTTGTGGCGCACAACAGTTAAGTCTCCTGAGAACTGATATGCTTTGGTCTAACTGAAGTGATTGAGCCCAATATAGGGATATCTGGGTGAAGCTTAATGGTCTGTGATATACAAGTCAGACTTGATGGTCTCTTCTGGCCTTAAACTCTAATTTTCAGTTCCAGCAGACACGGAGCTTTAATCAGACTTGCATACATAGATGTTCCTGCAGTACAATATTTTGCTGTCTGCCACCACAGATTAAATAGCTTGTAGATGTCCTTTTCCTTCGGTTTTGTACGATTTGAAAGTTGGTAACCCTAATGCAAACACCTTGCCCCATCCCTTGTCCGAGGCCCCGCCTCCTGTTCACTCCATTCTCCCTCCCTCCCTCTATCATTCGCTCACCCCCACCCTCACTCACTTTCACAGGGCTGGGGCAGGAGGTTGAGGTGTGGGAAGGGGTGAGGGCTCTGGCTGTGGGTGTGGACTCTGGTGTGGGGCCGGGGATGAGGGGTTTGGGGTGCAGGAGGGGGCTCCGGGTTGGGGCCAAGGGGTTCAGAGTGTGGGAAAGGGTTCAGGGTTTGGGTGCAGGGGAGTGGGGGGTTACAGGCACTGGCTGGTGGGGTGGGGTGCGGCCGGGGACGAGGGGTTTTGGGTGCAGGAGGGGTCTCAGGGCTGGGGGAGAGGGTTGGGGAGGGGCGGGAAGGTTGTGGGCTCTGGGAGGGAGTTAGGATGCAGGAGGGAGTTCCAACCTGGGGCAGGTGGTTGGAGTGCAGGAGGGGGTTCAGGCTGCGGCTCTGTCTATCCATCGCTTACCTCAAGCTGCTCCCAGAAGCGGACGGCATGTCCAGCTCCTAGGCAGAGGGTCCAGGGACCTCTGCACTCTGCCCACACCCTTAGTGCTGCCCTCACAGTTTCATTGACCACGGTTCCCAGCCAATGGGAGCTGCAGAGTCGGCGCTCAGGGCGGGGGCCACCTAGGAGGCGGACATGACGGCCGCATTGGGAGCCGCACAGAGCTTGGGCAGGCAGAGAGCGTGCCTTTACCCCCACCCCCACCTCCCGTACCATCAACTGGACTTTTAGCGGCCTGGTCAGCGAACCTTGGCGGTGTTGACCAGAGCCACCACGATCCCTTTCAACTGGGAGTTCTGGTCGAAAACTGGACACCTGGCAACCCTAATTTGTATCATCTCCACAGCTCTCTTTGATTTAATTGTGGGTTGTGGGAACTGATGCATTTACAGGTAAGACTTGCGTGCTCGTGGAGAACCCACTTGGAGGCTGATCATCTCCTCATGCATTGTGCTAGAAGCCAAAAGTTTTTACCTCTTCCCTGAGCATGTAGGATTTATCCATTGGAACCATTTTGTGTTGGTGATTCCAGCTGACCTCGAGGAGAAATGTTCTTCATTTTTTTTAAAGTACTTTTTACATGCCCAGGGCCATATCAAGATCTCGCATGTAAAGTGGGTATCTCTACCTAGAGTCTGCTGTATAAACAGCAAAGTCATAAAATCCCAGTCTCATACTTTCCCTGACTCCAATACAGTGGTTTGAGTTTATCTAAGACATTGATTAGATTGATATACATGAGACTGCTCATGTCAGTGTCCATACACAAAGTTGCAGCAATTTAACTAAATCAGTATCAAATCACATCTTCTGTTAAACTGCATGGAGACCAGGCTTTGAAGTTATAGAGAGCACTGAACCGATCTCAAGCGATAACATTCTGACCTAAATTTCCTTTGCAGTCTCAGTTTAAGACCGGAAATGAAGAATATTCTGTTTAAACTTTTGTGTAGAAGTACTGTTAAACTGCTGCAGTGATTTACATGTACAGCTGGCAAAGCGATTTTGATCCTTTTGCATGAAAAGCTCTATATAAATGTTAGGTATTCTGGTTGCCTAGGAGTTTGATTTGGGGACTGAAATATTCTGTTTTTCTTCCCATCAATTGCTATCCAACTCATGTTTCACTTTAATTTTTCCTTCCATAAAAACTGGCAGTCTAAAGATCTGAAATCCAGTTTAGCTCTCTCTTCACCCCAATAAAAAAAAATCCTAACTTTTCATAAATAAGCAGGTTAAATGTGCATTGGAAAACTATTATGGAATTTGCCCTCCTGGATTCAAACTGATTTCAACTTCTTAGTTATTATATCTGATATGAATTTCTGAAAACTTGAATTAAACTTTCCAAGGAGATCAGCTTTAAATATTGGCTCTCTAGATGTTAAACTCTCTCTAGTCAATTCTGTGGTACTGACTAATTTACCGTCCCTTTCAGGCACAGCAGGGTCTAAGGGTCAAAGTTATTAGAATATCTATCCTTTTCAAAAAGTCTCCTTTAATCAATAATAAAAGGGATACGTCTATGGGGTCTTTCAGACATGGTACCCAAAACATTTCTCAAATATTTTAAGCTTATTAGAACTGTGTAGTATTACTTTTCACCATAGAAATGTCTGTTTTTCACTAGTAGTAAGATGATGGTAATAGTAATTTAACAATGCATACTAGTACCCATTTGAAACCTTCAAAGGGAAGTTACCAGAATTGGAATTTGGCAAAGACCTCAAATACCTAAAATTGTAATGTGTTTCTTTAAGGCCTCATTTTCAAAACAGCAGAAGTGCAGGGCTATGGACAGCTCTACATCTGATTTGAGCATAAAATTACCCCAATTGTGCATGGAAATTATATATGGCTGGTTAAGTGGGGATGTTAATGGATAGAGAAGGGAAGCCAGAATCAAGGGAGAACACTCCAGGAAGTGTATCTGTCGGAACAAACAGAGGAGGTGACCGAGAAAAGGAAGACTCCAAAGGAAAGAAGGTGCGGAAGACAAATTGGGAGGTGTCTTACAGAAAAACCTGAGAGATCAGAGGGTATATAATCTCCAATCATGATAAATGCTGGTAGATTGATAATAGGCTCCCTTTCTTGAAGATAAATAGGGGTAGCCATATCTTGTTGGGAGAAAGAGTGGCTGTATTGTGAGAATCATGTGGCCTGGCTGGGGTGGTGATACAGGTTTAGATAAGCATCCTGAAGTTTCGATGGTTAATCTCAACATATCCAAAACTCCAGAGATTCTGGGTTCTCCAATAACTAGTTTTATATGCCACCTTGTGAGTGGTATCTAGTGTACTTTCATATGTATTTTTAAGTATACTAATACAAAACATCACCTTGTATTGATATCAAGTCATAATACAATACACAGGGCGCAGAGAATATTGGATTTTCATGAGAGAACATAAAAGAGCAGCATGGAAATTTCAGTTGTGAGGCCTAGTTAATTGAAGAGATACGCAAACAAAACAGTTCTCTGGAATGGGAATGGAACACCAGCTATGTGACAGCTGAGAGAGCAGTGGTTTTCAGATTTGTTTATTCAGAGAATTGTCCTTGTAAAATTTATAAATGGTGGTAACAACTGTAAAAACCCTCAGTAGTATCCCAGCTGGGTCACTCTGCGACAGTAACTCGAATCCCAAAGAGAATGCTGTATGAGAGATCCTTTCAGACTGCTAGTGGGAGTATGGTAGTAGGTATGCATCCGATGAAGTGAGCTGTAGCTCACAAAAGCTTATGCTCAAATAAATTGGTTAGTCTCTAAGGTGCCACAAGTCCTCCTTTTCTTTTTTCTAGTAGGAGTAGTAACAGTATTTATAAGGGAACCATCACTATGCTATATTTGTGAAAAAGATGCAGCACTTTATAAGAACAGGTCCTACACTCTCCTCTCTGACAGGATGATCAAATGAAAATCCTACAAGTGGGAACAAAGTAGAGTTCAGTTTCCCAGTGCTGGAATACCCATGTACGGGGACAGTAGGCCTCTAAGAGGTATGTCTACAGTGTATCTGGGGGTGAGCCTCCCAGCCCAGGTCCGCAGACTTGTGCTAGTAGATCAAGTGCTAAAAATGGCCATGTAGGTGTTCTCACTTGGGATGGAGCTTGGAATCTCAGGGTAGGTCTACACTACCTGCTGGATCGGCGGGTAGCAATCGATATATCGGGTCGATTTATCACTTCTAGTCTACACGCGATAAATCGATCCCTGAGCGCTCTCCTGTCGACTCTGGAACTCCAGCACTGCGAGAGGCGCAAGCAGAGTCGACGGGGGAGCTGCGGCAGTCGACTCACCGCTGTGAAGACGCCACAGTAAATTAATCTAGGTACGTCAACTTCAGCTACGCTATTCTCGTAGCTGAAGTTGCGTACCTTACATCGACTCCCTACCCACTAGTATAGCCCAGGGCTTAGGCTCACCCCAGCCCCCTAGACCTGAGAGTAAGAGCTGTAGCCTGAGCTGCAATGTGTACACTCCCAGATGCACTGTATACATGCTCTGGGTGCTCCTATAATACAAGTAAACAATGGTAATACATCTCAAGACTCATTAGAAGTTATTGGGACAAAATTGATAAATGTCTGCGTGCTCCACAAACAATAACACAGGTGGCTGTGTGAAAATACAAGCAGAGTTGCATAATTTGGGACTGCTCCAGGTGTGCCTTTCGAAGTATCATGAAAAATAGCTAACTTCTTTTAGTTGTGATAATCTTAGAAGTTAGTTGTGAGTGTAGCATCCACAAGATTTTCAGTCAGAATTATGATCTTCAGGTTGGTAGTGATAGTCTAAAAAAATGAACACTGCAGCTACATAGCTGATGTTCAAAAAGTAAGGATTCTGGAACTGACAATAGTCTGTTCTCAAACGGGCAATTGTTTTATAACTTTGTATGAGCCATAATATTGTACACTAGCTTCTGCATGCTGTATCTGCTGTCCCCTGTCCTAACTTGTCTGTGTCCTCATCTGTAGATCCTCCCTCCAGTTGGTGTGGGATGAACAGCTGTCTGGTGTTTTGGAAATAGTGATGTTGAATTTTTGGTTGCTGCTAAGTCCTCTGTGGCTTTTTTGGGGGGGCTACTTAGTCCATAGTGTGCTTAGTATTTTACTAGAACTGGCTTTGTTTTTTGAAGATTTTTTTTCCCCCAGATTCCTAAGAAGTGCCAGAAAAAAACTTTACATATTGTCCATATGTTCACATTGCTGGGCTAATGAAATTGGTGGTGTTGATCCACTAGTAGGAAGTAAACAGTCAAACTACCAGGGTGGATTGATTTTAAATCGTTGATTTTAATTACAGTTTTGCATTTGTACTTAGTTATTTTCCTAAAGAAAGATAATTCTCATTGGTTGGTAGCCATTAAAACATGAAGACACGCTATATCTATACACTTTTATTTGAGCCTTTATGTAGCTTAACTCATTTAGTCAGATCCTTAATTTTTACATTTTTATTTTGCTAGAAAACCGTGAATAATGCATTTCTTATTTACTAGATGATTAATTTTTTACTTGTGCAATGTGTCAAATCTATTTGGATGGAAATTTGAACAATTTAAAAATGCAAAAAAGCAGCATTTTAAAGTTATTTTTAATTGGTTAAATAAAACTACCTTAAATGTCCTGGATACATAAGAAAAAAGTTGATCAAAAATTATCAAAACATGTTTTGCATTTAAAACTTATTTATGAAGTAAAGGAACTATTATCTACAGTTAGTGAGTGAATCAACGTGATTGTTTCTTGTCATCATGTCCTTCCAGATTTTAGAACTAGTAAAAATCATAGATTGGAAGAAGAAAACAAGCTGTTTTGCTTTTTTCAACTTTAACTTTGAATGAACTAATAATTGAACTGAAATAATTAAATCAACTGAAATGGAAATATTCTCCCTGAACCTGCAGAGAAGGTTACTGCTCTCAAAAGTGGATTTAGCATATCAGGAAACACTGGATCCAGGTGCTTAGCCAGTGGCTTCCACCAGTCCAGTACTTTGATTTTCTTTAAAACTCTGGTTGTAAAAATATACTGCTTTAATTTTTTTTTAATGTAAATTAAATTATTTTAATAGGTTTGAGTAAGTTTAGGCCTTAATGTATGTTGTCATAACTTCAAATTTAAATTTAAGTAAATCTGTTTTTAAAAATAATCCTGCATTTAATGTAAATAAAATCTGATTTAAATTAAAAAAAAAATTAAAAAATTGATTTTTATCCTCCCTGCAAGATAACTGTTCCTCCATTTGGAGAACAGGCAAAATTGGAACGGAAGGATGTTTATCTAGCAATTGGTAGGGGGTAGAGTTATCTACGTCCGAGCCAAGAAGTTTCAGTATTTCAGTTCCAGACTTGGAACTCCGTAGCAGAAAGTAAATGTAGACATTGAGAACCAAAAATGTTTTGGTTCCAGATATGAACAATTTTTTCACTGACCTCTTTTTAGTCTCATGCATATAAATTTTGTATTGCTGCATCCATTGATAATTGGTAAGTTTTGTATTTCAAAAACTTGGCTTAACCTACATATTATTTAACCAACCCAAAGGTCACTTAATTCTATTGTTTATCACAACTTTAATAAGTTGTGATATGCTAGAGCATAATTGATAATATTTACCTTATTTACCTTAATTTTTTTCCATACTTTTGGTCCATTTAACAGACACAACTGGCAGCATCTACTCAAGAGATTGGTATTAAAACAGCAGATGCATTTCAGGGTCAAGACTATTGGTATTTCCTCAATTTCATAAACACTAAATTAGCTCACAAATTATACCTGTAAATCAAGTGTGCAGCTTGTTGTGAAAGAAATGGAAATGGGATGGGTTTGGTCTTTTTTATGTCCTGCAGCAATGACTTCTTGTGCTGTGGCCTTGTCTGACCTCACAAAGTATACAGAGCTGACTTGGACAGTACTTGGATGAGAAATGTCCAAGGAAAATCCAGGATGCAACTGGAAACAGGGTCTTGTGTAAGTAATTTAGTATCTGGCACTTTCCTTCTGAGTTCCTGCTGAATCAGTTCAACACACTGTTCAGGGTATTGTCATTGGAAGTATCATTAGTCCTGAGGTAGTGATGAATTTTTGTTTAGGGAGTTACACTCTGTACTGAGCTTACTGGTGGGTAGGTGTATGGGTGTGTGTGTGAGAGATGCCCCTTTTCGCTAGATTCCCCTTGCTAAAGTGCACTTTGGAAGTACTCTCAAATTCAGAATTACTGCCACAGCTATATTTTGTCCTTAGAGATTGTCCCTAAGGATTTTTTCAGACAATTGAAAATATCCTGTGTGCTTGTTTTAAAAATAATAACCAAAAAAATTAAATAGTCCTTTTATAATCCTTGTATCATGGTAATGACGTACCGAGTCACACAATAGATTCCTGCCAGCACTGCAACTGTCATATCTTTAGAATGTCAAGATTCTCAGCCTTTCAATTTTATGTATTTGTGTGTCATGCTGATGGTTTGAGATGACAGACTTTAAAATTAACCCTGGCCCATCACACCAGTTTGGGAGTTTCAGTACTTGTCTAAGACTGAATAAAAGCAAGTCCTATGGTAATATTTAATCTCTGAAAATGGAAGACGTTTATAGTCAGTGTGTATGAAATGTGATTCAGTTCTCTGAAAACAGAGTTTGCTAACCTGACTTGATTATTTAAAATTAAGAGGTTTAATTTGCTTTCAAGACAACAGCAGCTTTAACATTATGGGTTGCTACACCATGCATTGTAGTCAAACTATTATTGCTCCCTCTTAAGTCTCTGGTCACATCTCCTCTCAAGCTACTATTCTGAATACCTCATTCATATCCTTTTCCCAGGACCATGTCTGTGCCTTTCATAAGGCCCCTAAATCTGGAACTCCCTTTCTGACCCCATCCTGTTTCCAAGTACCTCCTCTAAACTCTCCACCAAGGAAACTTAAACTGTGGTTTCTTTTTAAATTATTGACTGTTCTCAGTTGCCTGCATTATTTTCACGAGCAACCAAATGTTTGTATTTTCACCCTTGTTCTCTTACAGTTTGACTATTCCCTTAGTCCCCCACAAGGCAGATTGATTTATATCAGTGATTTAATTCAGCAGCAGGAAATCTTGATATCAGTAATCAATTTTAATCTTGTTTTTCATTTGTACTACTTATTTGTCTAAAGAGAGGTTGATTCTCATTGTTTTTAATTTGGTACTACTTTTTGTTAACCAGGAGGATAAACTATAGCAGTTGTATTACTTGGCATATACTTATTCAGATTCTTAATTTTTGCTCTGTGAGAAAATAGTGAATGATGCATTTCTTATTTCCTAGATGATTAAGTATTTACTTGTGATTTGTGTCAAACTGCATTTGGATGGAAATTAAAACTCAATTAAAATGCACAAAAAGAATAAAGTAGTTTATTAGTTTTAAATAAAATTATCTTAAATATCGTGGATACATAAGGAGAAAAGTGAGTTTATGAAAACATGTTTTGCCTTTAAAACTGATTTATTAAACAAGGAAAGTATTAATAATTAGTGAATTGATGTGATTTTGTTTCTGGTCACCATGTCATTAAATATTTTAGATCTAGTAGATCTCATCCTCTCTCACCTCATTTTTATTCATAGATAGTAACAGGAAAACAAGCTTTCATGCTTTTTCAGTTGGTTTCCCAACTCTGAACAAATAATTTAACTGAACTGGTTGAATAAACTGAGATGAGTGAAATATTTTCTCTGCAACTGTGGAAGCTATCAAAAGCTGATTTGTCGCTTCAACAGTCTCTGGTTCCAGGTGTTTGACGATTGACTTCCACCAGTTCAGTGGTTTGAAGTTTCTTTAAAACTTCAGCAGCAAACATGTACTCCTTGAATATTATTTTTATTTAAATTATCTTACTATATTTTATTAAGTTTAGGCCTTAACACAGGTCATCATTTTAATTACATTTTATTTTTAAAAATAAAATGTAATTTAAATTTTTAAAAACATCTTAAATCATTGTTTATCTACCTCAGTCCTGCAAACAAAATTGCATGAACAGAGTCCTGTTCCCACACAGAGCTGCCTTTAAGCCAGTACGGCCCTACATAGTTTTCTTTGCAGGCTTGGATCCTAGAAGCAATTTGGGTTAGACCTGTATTCTTTTTTGTGAAGTGTCATGCACTTCTGTGGTGCTGTATAAGTAGTAAATAGCAGTCACTACAAAAGGTGGTATCACATTCCCAAATCAAGAATTCATATGCCAGGTGTCCTTTCAGGCAATCTTTGAGTGAGTGGCATAATGGGATTCTAATGCAGTAGATAGAGCACAAGCTGGGTCTGTATCCATATGTGCCTGGGTGGGACACTTTTAAAGAAATGTGACTAACACAGGTCCTTCTGATTCCCTAACCTTTTCATCCACTTAAACATGTTTAAAGTTTGCTCCATATCAGTTTGCACCAGGCACTGGAAAGGTTGTATGAGAAGGAGGATTAGAAAAGCAGAATTACCTAATTTTATTTTCACTTTTTTTGAGCACACCATAGTGTGTGCAGAGCAAGATAAATGAAAGCTGTGGCAGGCTAAGCAGCAACTGTATTGAATGCAAACCAGGGGAAACAATTGGGCAAGAGTTTATTCTTCTGCACCTGTGGGACAAAAAACGTATAGGCTATTCAAGGATATCTTTAACTACACGGAGTAACTGAACATATCTCTGAAACTTCCTTATATTAATAACCTGTTTTTCATGGATGTATTGTCTATTTATGAATGTATTAATTTCACTACTACTGCACTCAAAATCAAATTACCATGCTAAATTCAAGCACTCGTTTGTTTGTTTGTTTGTTTTTTTTAACAGCCACAGTGGAATGTTACAATCCAAGAATGAATGAATGGAGCTATGTTGCAAAAATGAATGAGCCCCACTATGGTCATGCTGGAACTGTGTATGGGGGATTAATGTATATTTCAGGTAAATCGTTCTTTTAAGTTTATGAACAAAACCCACCACACATGAGGCATATTGGCTACATACTTTTTCTTACTCCAGTGGGTGAAGGAAGAGTAAAAGAATTGTTCTTACTTTAGATATAAAACATCTGCATGTTTCAAACAGTGATTCATAGCTTCATACAAAGTTAGTCAAATAACACACACTTACTAAATCTCTAAAAGAACCATTTTAGATAAAAATACTGCTGTTGGTAGATACTTATTTTAAACCTGTCTAATTTGCAATGCTCACTAGTACATCTTAACCTTCGGTGCTGCATTTTTATGAACACAAACACTCATAGTTGTCAAACAGAATTTGTCATTTTGCCCTTAGATAAGTAGTTACCTCACTAAGGATTGGAAAGGTTACATAACACTACAAATACTGAGATAAAAGTATCTACTTATGTAAGACAAAGTTGGAAGGATTTTAAGGTTAACCACAGTATGTGAGTGGTTTCAGAGTAGCAGTCATGTTAGTCTGTATCCGCAAAAAGAACAGGAGTACTTGTGGCACCTTAGAGACTAACAAATTTATTAGAGCATAAGCTTTTGTGAGGTACAGCTCACTTCATTGGATGCACAGAATGGAACATATGGTAAGATAGATAGATAGTGTATATACACAATCTATCTTACTATATGTTCCATTCTATGCATCCAATGAAGTGAGTTGTAGCTCACGAAAGCTTATGCTCTAATAAATTTGTTAGTCTCTAAGGTGCCACAAGTACTCCTGTTCTTTTTTGCAGTATGTGAGTGGTGTCTTTACTTTTCACTGCTTCTGTGTTGCTGTAACTTTTGATTGGTCCTGTGCCTCTGAAAGGCGATAATGTAATGCATGCTGTTCAAATCAGGATCCATAGTTATCCTGAGAAAGAAAGTTCTCTGATCTCCCATATAATTATTCTCCTTTGAGGGGAATTCCATGCCAAGTCAATAAATGGTCCCACCTGATGTACTCTGATTTCACATGCTTTCCCTGGGTAGTGGCATTTAGTAGGCTCCATGCCCACATTTTTGCCTCATGCTTGTTCTAAATAACACTTGGCTCAGAATTTCCACTGACCTCAGACAAGGACACTTCCTTTTTATAGCGATAGTGCAGCTGAAATGAGTGCATTGCACCCAGTGTATATTTTACAACCACTCTAAGAATTCTGTTTGCCCTCCTTTAAGAACTCAAATGCAAATATTCTATGACATTGGTTTATTAGATACAGTTTGAAGCCAGGCATGGTAGGGTGGTTTTAGTAGACGGATTTCTCATCAGAAGGGATCTGTATTTTTTTACATGTTACATTTTAGATAAAATCAGGGATTTGTCATGTTGCAAAAGTTGTTTTAAAGTTAGATTCTTCCCTTTCTAATTTATTTTCTATCTACGTATCTTTAAATTATTAGTGAGCTTACAGTCCCTGCTGCAGCTTCTCACCTTGCTCTTTGTATTCCCCACAGGTTTTCTCTGTCTGTCCATATAGACACCCTTACGGGTGCTATTAACTTAATGATGAAAACAATGTCAATACCTAGACAGTCTCTCAGTCGAATGTTCTCTTGTTCAGGTTTTTATCATCTGACAGATTGCCAAGCACTCATAGTGGTGGCTGCCATTAGGTGGCTTAAGCAGCTCATTAATCCTCTTTTTGTTTCTTTGCTTGCTTCCTTTCCAAAGAGCTCTTAAGGGCTTTTTTAAATGGCTTTTACAGAAGTCAAGGATTCTGCAAATCCTGTGATAATCAGAGCATTACAGTTTAGGTCAAATCACTTAGACTTATGCCTGTCTTCTGAAAAAGTCTTGTTTTATAGCGATCTCCTACAGTTAAACAGGTAGTTGTATAATTGTCAGAAACAATGCCATCTTGAACACATCTGTAATGGCTGAAATTAGTGTAGCTGCTTTCTCTAACCTCACCTGAAATCTTCATGCAGGAGGGAGCAACTTGATCTTGTGGTTAGAGTACACTACTGGGAGTTGGGAGACTTGGGCTCTCGTGTCTGCTCTGCCATTTTCTTAATATGGCCTTGGGAAAGTGTGAGAACTGAAGGCCAATTAGGAGGAGCTGGTCAGGCTTTTAGGTTGACCAACTAGTATGCACGCAGGCCTCAAAGGTTCTGGGCATATGTTGGTTGTTGAAAGAAGTTTGACTTTTTATAAATTTTATTAAAACAAAAATTAAAAAAACAGATCTCCAAAGCTCAACCTACTATTAATATTAAACTTAACTAACAGTAAAGTACTACAACTGTCAAATAAAGGGCAAATCGAACATGTTAGACTCAATATTGAATTACAGTTAAATCATCAAATTAATACGAAAAATAATCAATCTTTTTACAGATTTTAAGAAGGTGCCTGTCCGTATTGTTATAATTCCCATCTAAGGAATTTTGACCAGAGGGAGTCAAATCTATAATTGCTTAATACTAAAGCCAAATTATTATCTAATGTCTGGACAACCTCAAAGCCAATTATAGAGCTTACTCCTTGGATTTCAGTGTGATGGCTAACCCTTCCTCCCCAGAGATGGTATAATACAGACTGTAACAGGAAGTTCTTGATAAGCCATTGTTTAACAACTCTTATTTTCCTGAAAATGTCAGTGACAATCTCAATTCTTTCAGTTCTATTAAACATAGGACACACAACATACTCTGAGTATCTCTGAGACATTTAGAGCTGATTATACCTGGGGAAATTTTCTTTCAGGCTCCGTCCCTGTCTGGCCTTCATGAGTGTAGCCCCAGTTTCACTTCCATGCCCTAAACATAAAAAGGTTAAAAACAAGACAAAAACCCAAAAAGAAAAAATTCTATTTAGAATAGCAAGGGCTATACAGACTCTTCAGCTCTCTGTCTCCTAGAGTTTGGAACTGCAGTCAAGGAGTCAGATGGTGGTGATCTGCTGGCACAGCACTTGTTGCTTGTGGGACTCCTTCAGGTACAGGTGAAGACTAGAGAAGGCTGTAATGGCTTTGTAGTTGATGTGACTTCCTCTCTTCACGATTATCAATATTGGGGATTTTGGCAGGTCAGTCTTCTCTCAGATGACTTAGTGACCCAAAACGGCAAGGCTTCTTGGCCTTACCCTTGATTCTGAGTCTGTGACCTTAGCTACTCAGCCTTAACTACCTACATGGAGCCATGTAGCTTGGTCCAATCAGGAGCAAATTTTGTCAGGAGAAAGTGTCAATATGGAAAAGTCCTACTTAAATCAGCCATTTAAGAACTAGTCAGTGTTTTGCATACCTGAGAAACTGAGTCTGTGATCTCCTCCCCCCACCCTCCAAGTATAAAAAATATCTCGTACATTAAATCTCTTTTTAGGAAGCTGGCATGATCTTATGTGGGTGAAAGGTCTTAAGGTGACATTAAATCCCCAGTTTACAGTAAGTTCAATATGAAATTCTATAAAAATAGCTTATTGGAAAAAATCCTAGTAATAAAACCAGTCCCTCCAAAATCATTCATCAGCAAAATTAAAAATAAATTCAAATTTATTATCAGTTTCATCATCTTCAATTTCTTCTTCCCTCATTCTTTTTGACCTTCCATTCCAGCACTAGGCTATTGGTCAAAGAGCTTACTTTCTGAACTCTTCGTTTTTACATAGAAAAATTACTTTATAGCTTATCAAGAAGAAGCCCATTTGAAATATAAACCCCTACTTTTTATATAAGGGTCTATATTCCCATATAAGCTGTCCCTCATTTAACTCCCTGTTGCTTATTTTCTTTATGGTGCATTTGTTGTTGGAGCCATTGATGGAGATTATCACTAAATAGAGGGAGGAAAAATCTTGCTATCAAGGCATGCTCCTGTAACTCTACAGACATTGATAGCCCTCTCTAATGCCGGTGGTTAAAGAAAAGGTACTATGTTAAAGAGCAGCTATGTCTAAGGAAGCATGAGGTTACACACTCAGGGTCACTGGCCAACTACTAAAGTTTACAAACTTATGTGACTGTCCCATTTTATGCTTTCGTTTGTAGGAAGCGATCTGAGAAGTAGGTAAGTGGCCTCTGAAATTTGCGCTGTTTGAAGGGATGTCAAAGTTTGCTGTTCAGCATCAGCTGAAGTGGCAGTAGTGACGCGACTTGAAAGTGAGTAAGTGCTGCTTGGAAATGGGTCAAATGGAACAAAAATCCTTCCCCAGGCAGCACTGTTCATTTCACTCAAAGCCACCACTTCTGGTTCCTCAGCTGATGTCAGAGTCCCTCTGATATGCTCTTGACAGAGATGCTCTTCAGAAGTAGCTTACTCACAGTTGGACAATTGCCTGTCACTAGAGAGCCAGTAAAAGGGATGCTAAATAGAAGTCTGATTTCATAGTAGCAGCCGTGTTAGTCGGTATCTGCAATAAGAAAAGGAGTTCTTGTGGCACCTTAGAGACTAACAAATTTATTAGAGCATAAGTTTTTGTGGGCTACAGCTCACTTCATCAGATGCATAGAATGGAACATATAATGACACACACACACACACACACACACACACACACACACAGAGTTGGAAGTTGCCATACAGACTGTGAGAGGCTAATTAGTTAAGATGAGCTATTATCAGCAGGAGAAAAACATTTGAAGAGGATTAAGAGGAAACTTTTTTTTTTCTCCTGCTGATAATAGCTCATCTTAACTAATTAGCCTCTCAGTTTGTATGGCAACTTCCAATTTATCTGTATGTGTATATATATATATCTTCTTACTATATGTTCCATTCTATGCATCCGATGAGGTGGGCTGTAGCCCACGAAAGCTTATGGTCTAATAAATTTTAGTCTCTAAGGTGCCACAAGTACCCCTGTTCTTTTTAAACAGTAGTCTGTCAGATTGGGACCATGAGCAGGGACAGTGTGCTCACTTTTCTCAGAACTGTTGCTGGTTCTTTAATTTCAGGCTCTTGAGTTAAATGAAAGTGGGGAAAAGTTTGCCAAATCAGAAGGTTTCAAATGGGAAAGGAGTGCAACTATTTTCTCTTTTTTTAAAAGATTCATATAAACAATGGAGAATTAGTCAGAGAGCAGAGTTGCCTCTCTCAAATCCACAACTAGAGGGGAACCTTTGCACAAGTATATCTCACCAGTTCAGTTCAGAGGGCGGGCTCAGCTGCTTTCTCAGGAACAGTACTCTCCCCTCTTCAGGACTCAGCAGAATCCTCTTCACATAGTCCAAGTTCTGTGTTGGCAAAGAGGTAGAAACTGGGTAATCTGTAATGAGGAATGGACAGGATGTAGATGGAGCCAAGGGAGATGCACCATCTATGGCTACATGGAGCTTACTCAGAAAAGAGAATACAGCCTGGGACTATGTTATCTTGTTGATTGAGCCATTCCCCAGAATTCCCAGGGGCGGCCACACTCCGAGTTTCCCTACTAATGCAGGTGCCATGGTGTGGAGATGCGTGTGCTCCACACAAACGGTTCTGGTCTCCCGTATCTATATCCTTGAGCAGTGGTTCTCAACCAGGAGTATGTGTACCCCTGGGGGTTCGCAGAGGTCTTCCAGGGGGTACATCAAGTCATCTAGATATTTGCCTAGTTTTACAACAGGTTACGTAAAAAGCACTAGCTAAGTCAGTACAAACTAAAATTTCATCCAGACAATGACTTGTTTATACTGCTGTATCTAGGATACACTGAAATGTAAGTACAGTATTTATATTCCAATTGATTTATTTTATAAATATATGGTAAAAATGAGAAAGTAAGCAATTTTTCAGTAACTGTGCTGTGACACTTCTGTATTTTTATGTCTGATTTTATAAGCATGTAGTTTGTAAGTGAAGTGAAACTTGGGGTATGCAAGACAAATCAGCCCCCTGAAAGAGGTACAGTAGTGTGGAAAGGTAGAGAGCCACTGTCCTTGGGGATCTTCTAGAATTTGTTGAAATACTGTTACATTTTTGCTATGACTTGTTTATTCCAGGGTCAATATTACTTTGATTTTCTTTCTTTCTATAGGCGGAATTACCCATGATACTTTCCAAAAAGAACTTATGTGCTTTGACCCCGACACAGACAAATGGACTCAGAAAGCTCCAATGACAACAGTTAGAGGTCTGCACTGCATGTGTACTGTTGGAGACAAGCTTTATGTTATTGGCGGAAATCACTTTAGAGGAACAAGTGATTACGATGATGTTCTAAGCTGTGAATATTATTCACCCACCCTAGACCAGTGGACTCCAATTGCTGCTATGTTACGTGGGCAAAGTGATGTTGGGGTTGCTGTCTTTGAAAATAAAATCTACGTTGTTGGAGGGTACTCTTGGAATAATCGTTGTATGGTGGAAATAGTCCAGAAATATGACCCGGAAAAGGATGAGTGGCATAAGGTCTTTGACCTCCCAGAATCACTTGGTGGCATTCGAGCCTGCACTCTTACAGTTTTCCCACCAGAAGACAACACAGGGTCACCTTCTAGAGAGTCACCTCTGTCGGCACCTTAAAAAAATCCTTTGACTTACGGTGTTGTGGTAATACCTTTGCACTGCATCATGGAGTGTCTCATTTTTCTTCAGTAGTATCTGTTAGGCTTAGCCTACAGCAATTGGTACAGTTACTGAGGGAGAAAAAAAAAAGACTTTGACATTACTTGTGCTGTTTGTTTGGCCTAGAATGTTTATCGAGTGGTTAGCAAAGATTATGGAAAAATGTACTCAACAGAGCCAAATCTTTAAAAGTGAGAAACAAGATATTGTCTATAAAATATATGAATTAGGTACGTTTTTAATGTTGTGTATTGGGTGTGAGGTACCTTACAACTTACATTAGGAAGCCCAATAAATCAAATTGGAAGGGGTCATAGTGAACGTGTAATTATGTTCACTAACCTTCATATTTGAAAGTCTTTCTTCCTTTCATCTTTGATTGCAGATTTTAAAGGGAGGCGGCCTGCACCCATGTGAACTATGACAAAAGGTTGCCAGCAGGCCTGAGCTACCTCCCTCTTTTCACAGAGTATTTTTGACACATCTCTTTACCTGCCCAACTGGGTGGGTGCTTTAAGAGCATATGGAGTTTCTTAGGCAGACAGGAGAAATCAAATAATAATTTAAAAAATATTAATATTATGCAACAGGTGGACCCTGTGTAGGCTGGGTTTTTTTAATAGCATATATTGAGGGGGTTTTCCCTGACTCAATTAAGTGACACTTCAAACAGAAGACTTAAAATGTTTGGGCTTTTTAATTTTTGGTCTCTTTCCCCTCCCCCACACACCCAGTAATCAGCTTCCGTTTGTAAGGGAGCATAAGCTATTAATAAATTGGAATTCAGTACAGTTGTATGACCTGTTGTATGCCTGTATTGAGTTATGTAGATAAGGGCTAGGAATGTTAATTCAAGCCACTAAATTTGTCCAAATTGTTCCTTCAGATCAAATTTAATCTAATTTTTCTCCTTCGCTGTTGAGATAACTTACATATTACATGTCCTTTGTATAGTCTCAGTTAATAAGGTTATTTAGCACAAAGTGCAGCTTCAGCAGGAGAGCTGCTTTTTGCTCAGTGAACTCAGACTACCATGTTTTACCTTCTTTTGTTCAATAAAACTTTTAACTGCAATTATTCAGCCTAAGATACCTCATTAATGTTGCTTTGATTTTCTTCTTCTGCTCACTGTTACCAGGGATACACATTGCATATATATGTGTGGGTAGATTAACTTGCTAGGAAACCAATGCACAAGTGGTCTCAAATGGGTACTTTGACCTACTTTCAAGGCACTATTTTGGCCATACTTGTCTATTGTAATTTTAAGGACTGAAAATGTGGAAATGTCTGAACAATTGTGCATAGAGTGAGCTAATATGTAAATGTTAAGCAGTACAAATGTACTACACAGTAATCTTTATCGGTTCCAACACAGTAATTTGCTTCTGAATATGTTTTTTTTTTAAGTTCTGGTTTTAAATCAAATTAAATTTAAAATGCAGGGCAAATAATAACAAATGTTAGTCAGTTTTGATTATCTGAACGCAAAATCCTCATTATTTTTGGCTTTCCATCATAAAAAGCACAAGAATTTGTACTAATTGCTAGCAATCATGGTGGCTTTTGCAGACATCTGGAGATGGGTGTTTACATTATTTGTTATTTTATTATGGTATCTATTACCAGTTACAATATAAATCTTAGTAGCATGCTCTCAGCATAAGTATTCTTTTCCATGTTTTTCCACTATAACAATATTGGGTTTGAACCCCAAATCTTCTAACTGCTGGTGTTTGTTTTTCTCTGATGGAATTTAATTGGTCAAGTGTCCTTCACTCATTTTTCAAATGTACTTTTATCACAGGTTTCATATTTTAACATTATTTTGCTTAAAAGCAAAGTGGTTCTTCCTCAAAACATTTTCTAACTCTGGGCTACTTATGTTGAGTTACCACAAGTTATCCTGTATGGAAATGAAAGATGGAATGTTCTTGGGAAATATTTGACCTATTCAAGATCAAATGAGTATTCTAGGTAAAATATTTTGTTCCACTCATAGGAAACAGAAGATGAGCAAATATTGCTGTCACTAATGCAGGTATTTAACATACACTTTACCTAATTTTAGCTTAAATGCCACCTCTAGTGAACTATTGTGAACATAAAACCCAGAGGCCTGTATCATACTTACTTTATTTTTCAACTAGAAAAGAAATCCTCCTCCTAGAAAGAGAAACAGCAACTCATTTTGGATGATTCAAGTATGGTTTTGGTTTCTGAATCCTTAGGGTCCACTTCTTGAAAGTGGATCTTAGCCCTGATGGTCTGCACTCTGAAGATGCTGATGGTGGAAAGACCCTTTGGAGATACCTTCCTGAAGATTAGAAGAGGAAGTCTAGCAGCTTCCCTGTCGGAGAGCAGGTAACTGGAACATAGCAACTCTTTCAGCTTTAGGGATTCTTTTTAATGACAAAATGTTAGCTATAATCCTTAAATGCAACGTGCTTGTGTTGAATTTCTGCACCAACACTGGATGTATATGGGATAATGGATTAGATTTGTCCTTAAATAAAATACTTCTCCTTTTGAATTTTTTTCCTGTTATTTTTATGGCTAAAGAATTCTACCACACAATGAAATTATTTCAGATCAGTTCACCAGGACTTAAGAGTAAATCTCAAAGACTCAATAGAGATGGCAAATTGTTTTTCTTTTGTGGTGCTCTGTTGAATAGCTTGACACTGACTGCATCTCTTTTCATGATAGCCTGAGAGAACCTCAGTCTGTGAATCTAGAAGGAATTATGGAAAGCTGCTTCCAGGAGAAGGATATTCACCCTCCACTTTTAACAAGATTGCTTTTGTGGCGAGATTGTGAGCTATCATGGCATTAAATGCTCGCAGTACACAGGTGATGGCCCAAGTCCTTTACATCAATTGTTGATAGTAACATCATCTAGTTGTCGCAGTACCAAAGAGGGAATGGTAATTGAATGCAAAGTTGATGCTTACCCTGAGTTGGATGCAAGGGATGTTAAGGGGACAGCTGGAAGAGCCATGGTAATCTCCAATACCCAAAGGCCAGAGGTGTCCGTCTTCCAACCGTTAAGGCAGTTTGTAATCTCAGGGTTGATCTGGACTCCTGTCTTGGTTCCCAAACAGCATTCCTAGCAGCTGCTGCTTTTGTCCATTTACAGCTGGTCGGGAGACTGTTGCAAGCCTCTCAGAAGCCACATGTTTGAGTTCCAGGCTTGACTGCTTCAATGCAGTATACATTGTCCCAAAGCCATTCCGGATTTCATTTGTTGCTTTGGATAAATTGTGGTGTTGCTGTACTGTCTTTACAGTTTAAAGTTCTTTTTGAAGATGTTTGCTCACTAGTTGTCTTATTGTAGCCCCTCCTTCCCATCTTATTCTAAATAGTCATCCCCTATTCCACTGATGTCTTCTTTGTTCTAGCCTAACGACTGGTTTCATGTGAGAAATCTCCTTTGCTTGGAGAGATTAATCTGTATCCAAACTACTGTCGACCTTGTTTCTGAGTTAAGACTGAACTCACGTATGTTTATAGTTCTCTTAACACTTCTGTTCTCTCGTTTCTGGAAGGTGCACCAAAATTTGTAAAAATGTAATGACTTGCCTAATTTAGGAAGGACTGAAGGGCAAAATGCACCATTACTGATAAGTAACAACTCACTGTTTTCCTAGGAATAAACTTGGAAAGTTAATTAATCTGATCATAGCACAACTTTCAGACACTTGGAAGTCAGCTATGTAAGACAAGTCGTCTTGATTCAACATTGCTGAGAGTGTTTCTGGAAAAGTAGATATATGCTTGTCTTACTGCAGGAAAAATACGGAGGCCTGGGCTACACTAGTGGGGGGTTCAAACTAAGATACGCAACTTAGTATCTTAGTTCGACTTACCTGGCCGTCCTCACGGCAGCGAGTCGACCGCAGCGGCTCCCCTGTCGACTCCACTTATTCCTCCTGCCGAGGTGGAGTCAGGCGTCGATTCGGGGATCAATTTATCGTGTCTATCCCCGATAGATCGAAGACATACCCTGAGTCTTGTACTCCACTGGCTTGCACCTTGCATAGTCAATCATGCCTATGCAAAGTGAATGTAGTATGCTACCCACTTTGCAGAGGTGTAGCATCCATGCTAGAATCAGACCCGCTGTGTATAGGGCTTTACATTTTCAGAGCACTTTACAGCTGTTCTTTTCTTTTTACGTAAGCACTGTGTAGTTAATCATAGTTTCCACTTAGCCGCAAGAGAATGAAAGTTCTTAAAGTCTACCTGTGGTCAGAAAGTCTATGTAAAAATACAACATTTTTATACTTAAGGAGAAAATCTGTGGCGTGAACAGTTATATCCGCTTTGCTTGATGACAAAAATAAGTTTTTGTTTCTTCTTACTCATGTCAGTACTGCAGAACCAGATGGAAAAGTGAGCCTGGTCTGGGAATCAGACCTTTTCTGCTTGGCTGCCACTAACTCATCATGTGACTTTTGGCATTTACCTGGTACATCTTTACCCCTGCTGCAAGTTAGGGATCATGTCAGCCTACTCACTGGGGTCTGGTGAGGCCTAATGGTTGTAAGCTGCCTTGAGTCCTCCAGAGAAGGACACAAAGCAGGTGATTATTTATTGGGGTGATATTTTTGGTTTATTTCATCCATCAACAGGGTGAAGTGAACTTAGTACCTTATTTTGCAGCCCCCATCCTCAGTCTCTTCCCTTTGTCTTCCACTATACTCACTATTTCTGGTGTACCATGGAAAATACCACAGTAGCCTCAAGTTTCCATCTTCAACAAAATGTTTTGCCTAGTTTCTTCTGTTTGTAAAGATGCTCCCTGTTAGATATTAGGAAAGAATTAAGGCAACCAGTGGCACAAGTGCCCTTCTGAAGTGTTTAGATAACTAGGCTGTTTGCATGTTTTCAGGGGATGCAAGTTCATATAGCCTGGGAAAGGTGCTGCTGTAGAGGTTTATCGGTACTTCATCTGGGGGCATGCCTCTCAGCCCTGGAAGACAGACACAGGCTAGCTCTACTTGAGCTAGCATGCTAACAATAACAGTGTGAACTTTTGCAACACTGGGTGGTGACACGGGCTAGCCACCCAAGTATGGACTCTGGTGGGCTTATACTTTTGGATCCTAGCCCAGGCTGCAACATCAACACTGCTGTTTTAGCACGCTAGCTCAAACAGAGCTAGGACATGTCTTTGTACCCGAGCTGAGAGACTCGCTGTCAAACTGCAGTGCAGGTCTGGAATGGAATTTGCCCGTTTATTAGAAGTAGGGCTGATCTTGGCTGCTATGGTTCTTGACCATGGGGGGCATATTGAACCTGTTGCTGCCTTTTTGTTTTTTGGATTTCAGCCATGAATTGGGTAATGCCTTTTTTCCATCTGTGGTTGGACTGGAAACTACAACTGGTCCTTCCTGATCCAGAGGTTGCCAGAGCATTCATGTATCTACAAACTCCAAAGACCGGTTTCTGCAGTGTATTCTAGTGATGGTTTCTTTGGCTAAGCACTCTGAAGCACTGAATTTAAACTGTGAAGCCAAGATTGTCTTTGGAAAAGAGTCCTTGCTGAATGTGTATTGTTGATAAAAGGAACGCTTAAGACACTCCAGAAGCATTCCTCTTCAGTTAACAGATGATGATGATGATGACCATCACGGCCAAGATATTCACAAGCATTAGTGATTTTGGATGCCCAACTTGAGACACCTTAGAGGTGCCTGACATCTCAGAGGGAGGTGTTCCCTTGGGCTTTGTAAACATCAGTCCCCCTTTGAGCTGTCTCAGGTGGGCCACCAAAATCATTAATTACTTCTGAAAAATCTTGGCCAATGAGTGTAGAGTGGGAAAGATGCCTCTTTAAGATGTGGTTATTTAAAATATCCTGTGGGCATGCCATAACCGAGCAGGTTTGATACCGAGTTTGAAGTAATGTTTAGCTAAGTTTAATGCTATGCTGTTTATTACATCAGTTCACATTTTAAAACTGATAACTCATAACTTTTTCTATCTTCAAAATCCCAGTGTGAAAGTTTACTACATATCGAGGCTTACATACATGATCTTATCTATCTAGATCTCTACTAATAGGACTATATTACTGTAGTGATGTATTTTTCCCCATGGCATGGGGAAAGGGAAGTAGTAGTATCCCCATTTGACAGATAGGAAATTCAGACTAGGTGACTTGCCCAAGGTCACCCAGGAAGTCTGTGGCAGAGCAGAGAATTGAACCCAGGTCTCCCAAGTCCCAGCTTGCATTCTTCCTACTTCCTGCTTTACAGTAGAACCTCAGAGTTGTGAACATCTCGGGAATGGAGGTTGTTCGTAAATCTGAAAAACAATTACGGTTGTTCTTTCAAAAGTTTACAACTGTACATTGACTTAATACAGCTTTGAAACTTTACTATGCAGAAGAAAAATGCTGCTTTCCCATTTTTTAGTAGTGTCAGTTTAACGCAGTGCTGTATCTGCGTGTGTGTGCGTGCGTGCACGTACTGGTGCCTCCTTATCGTATACTTCTGGTTCCAAATGAGGTGGGTGGTTGACTGGTCAGTTCATAATTCTGGTGCTCGTAACTCAGAGGTTCTCCTGTAAATAGGACTGATAGGTTGTAGTCTGGTTAATAAATCAATGAAATAACTGAGTAACTGCAATGCAAGTCTAGTCAACTTACGTTTTCCATGTGTTATATAATACTAATCCCTCTTAATGGTTTTATTTTTAATTATCCCTCTAGTACACAAATGACACAAGAATCTAGAGCCCAAGACTTCTCTCAGTGTCTGTAACTCTCAAGGCGGTGGGGGGAACAATCTTTGTGTTGTACTCCATGTGGTATGACATAGTACTGGAAACTGGAGTCCAAGTGGAAATCCAAGTTTTTTTTGCATTACACGCACCTGTGGAAGTTTGCCTCTCAAATGTATACTGGCTTTGAAACCTTATCAAACCAGTGTGAGACAGAAAGATGACCACACACACACACACACACTATTTCTTGACCTGTATTTACAGCTGTGTTTCCAGTGGTGCTCAGTGCAGCTGCAGGAAGCTCATGTAACTCTCACTGCCCTCTCATCCTTCACAGTTCTTGCAGGATGGGCTGTGTTTACTGGCAGGGGCCGTTTCCTCTGGGCTCCTGTGAATTTCTACTGAATGAGGTTACACAGCTCCTTGTTTCCAGTAATTATTCAAATACTGCATTTCATTTAGTTGTGGTTTTAAAGTGAAATATTTATCTTGTATTCTGCCATTTTAATTTCTATACCTAAGATGCATTTTTTTCTTTCTCGTCTTAGCAACAAGTTACTATGGCAATGGGCACTATATAAATATCTAAGATTTGTATTTCTGATACAGTACTTTGCTCAGGTTTGGAGTCTGTTGTAGAAGGCGGCACCTTTCCAATTAGCCGTGGAATGTCAGAGGAGGCTGTGTCCCCCTGCTCCCAAATCATCTTGTAGGGAAGGGGTCAAATGTTCTAAATCTCTTCAGAAGGCAGCACTTCTCACCTGGTTGCTGCCTCCTGGAATAGCATTGCTTCCTTCTCACAGCTATGCCTGCATGAAAACTTGGAGGAGGAAGCGTTGGTGTTTGGTTTTCCTGCCATTTTGGTTAATCAATCTTGTGTCAAAACATCATAGGAAAACAAGCTTTTGCACTCTAATCCAGACGTGTGCCGCCTTACCAGATGTAGAGCTGCAGTAATGTTTCATTTATTAAAGCCTTGCTCCAACTTGCTGATCATAGCCATCCTTTTAAAAGCGTTTAAAGCCAATCCCACTTCTGGTGCATCATCCCAGATGTAACATACTCGTTATCTGCTGATAAGGTCTTCCATCGTGCCATAGAGATTCCTTAGGCATTTAAACCATTACTAACATTATCCCAGCAAGTATCAAGAAAAAGACATGAAGTGCACTCTCTTCCAACCCCTAAGGTGAAGCCTCCTGTTCCTGAAAAGTCTGTTCCAGGGGCAGGGGGAGCTTAGCTTAACTTGGATGGAAAATCAAAGGGGCACCTTGGTAGCAGCAAAATCAAATCAAATCAACATCTTGATTTGCAGGATTGACCCTATAGAAAGGGTCGGGGGAGTTTGTTTCCCCTACTAGTCTTTGTCTTGAGTGAAGGCTATTCGTAAATTAAATTTGATCATTGCTGTAAATAAAAACATTTAAACAAAAACAAATAAAATAAATAAAAACAAATAAAAACACAAATATCTCAGTGCTGGCACAGAGCCTGTAGCTATAAGAGCCAAGGTAGATGACGTCAAGGTCAATACGCCAGACTATTAAATTCCTTGACAAGAATGTAGTCAGAAGCGTCTGACAAGTGCTTGCAGGCAGAAGCAACACCTGTTTTTCCAGTTATATGTTTCGTGTAATTTTATTTGTTCAAGAAGACTCAGCGTAACAAGGCATCATCAGTCAAAGCCATGTGCTCCCTTTGCGATTAAAACTACTGAGAGCCACATTTAAGAATACTTTCTGGACAGTATTTTTAAAGCCATGGAGGTTTCTTTCTATTTTTTTCCTTGCCACAGTGAAGTGATGGGGCAGTTTTGAATGTAGCCTTTATCAGTGCATAAATTCTGTCAGCAGTTGGGAAGGTTGGGGCAATTTTATTGTAGATGTTTCTACAGCTGTTAAATGTATCTTCTTTAATAACTTAAAGGTCTCTGTTTGGCTGGCAGTAACATAGTGCTGAGAGTGCAAACGCCATCTTTGAATTCCTCCAAGAGCTGTGGCTTGCTGTTGCATGTTTTAGAATAACAGCATTTACCAATGAGGCAGGAAAACTGAAATTCCATCTCCGTACGCCTGCCTCTGGGACAATCTTCCTCTCCATCAGCAAGAAGAACATCCTAATGCCAATGACAGAGTCATGTAACTTTCTATTCCCCAGCTGAGACTCTGGCTGATAGCATCAGGAAGCTGAAGGTCAATGCAGTAAGCGTTTGTGCATTAAACCACACTGCCAGCTGAGGCTGTTTACATTTTCATCTTTGTGTAACTCAGTTCTAAAAGTGGTATGAACAAGGACCATAGTGTAGACACTAAGAAGAGGGAAGAGCTATTAACTTCCTATCACCAGTCAAAATAAAACAAGTTTATTTCATCTACCTGATCTCTCATAGACATAATTTGACTCCTTCCCCAGACAGAGTGCCAAATTTGAGCTAGGAATTTTCTTTAAATAAAGAGCAGAAAAGGCGCTTTCCTTGATGGGAGATAAATTCTGAATTTTGACATTTTCCTATCATCAATTTTTGTTTTATTCTTTACCATTCTCTATTACCTCCTTAAACATCTCACTCAAGTAGTTTATATGAATTACTCCAGACACTTCTCTCACACCCTCATTTTTTTAACCAATTCCAAATTAAGACCAGTTGTTGGTCTTACCCAAGTACTGTATTCGATGAAAGGACGTGCAGTCAATACACGTCTTGCATGAGACTACTACAACAGGAAACCCAGCTACCCTTATGGAAATGCATTTGTCTTTTCCCCCAAGTATGCTAGCTATTTGGAGTTTGTCGAACTAGACAAAACTTCCATGAAGCTCCATCACGGATCAGCGATGACACATGCCATATGGCAGCTGAGACAGGCTGCCACTTCATTAACACATGCAATACACCAGTATGGAAGCAGATGAAATGGCAGCTTCAGAGGACTGTAGACAGCCTACTCCATGTTCTCGGAGCCATTCTGCCATACTGACATCACTACCTTCCAACACCTAACCTGGGTGTTGGGGCTTTGCACAGCTGACCCTCATCCAGTGCCTCTTCTCACAGCGTGCTAAACCCAGCAAGGGAGCACCCACACTTAAGGAAAATGGCAATGAAGAGCTTTGATGTTGTTGTAGCCGTGTTGGTTCCAGGATATTAGAGAGACAAAGTGGGTGAAGTAATGTGTTTTATTCCTCTGGCCTCCTGCGCACCCACCCCAAAAAGGGCCGAGGTGCTATTTTGTACCAAAGGAGCTGAGTTCCTTTTTTCCACACTCAGCACCCAACTCCCTGGTGGAGCAAGCAGGCACTGAAAGGTCTAGATTACAGCATCCCAATGCTACATCGACAGGGAAGGGCTTGAAATGACTTGATCTTCTGGCAAGGAAGGTGTTTACCTCCCCCAAGTCTTCAGTTCTGTATCACTAACTACCAAGCTGTGTTAGCAAAATACGATTTCTCTAAGTATTCAAGGATTTTGGGCTTCAAGGACAAACTCTCTTGAGGAAAGAGGCCAATTCCAGGCCCGCACTGAGGAAGGCAAACTAGCGGGCAAAATATTCCTTCAAACTGTGGTGGACGCAGCTGACACTGCATCTAGATAGTTTGCCACAGGTATAGTCATGAGCTGAGCATCATGGTTGCATTCCTCAGGGTTCCCCAGGAAGATTCAAAATACCACAAGGACTTGCCTTTTGACAAGTCTGATTTATTCAGTGAGAAGAGTATTGAGTGCCTACTCACTGAAAGAAAACCCTCTGCTCCCTGGGAATTTACATCCCGGCCTGAAGAGATAGCAGTATAAACAGATGAATAAGTGAAGGCTGCCTCCTTAACCCTTTTACCACCAGGGCTCATTCGAACTACTGTACAAATGCCAAAAGGTACAAAGACCCAAATATACAGGTCTTTCTGTATGGCAACTGCTATTACCCAGCCACATACAGGGGCTACTTTTGATGGGATGATCGAGAACCGCCTACCCTGTTGATACCATCCACTACTGCCCCCTACCTTTGGTGGCCTCCTCACCCTCTTCACCCACAATTGGGAGACCATCACAACAGACAAGTGGGTACAAGAAATCATCCATTGTGGCTACTCTATAGAGTTCCTCTCCCTTCCTGGGCACTCTTCCGGGACCACTCACATGAGGAAATTTTGTCAGGACACAGATCCTCTCTTCCAATGAGGGGCAATAGAAGAAGTGCCATCTCAGTACCAAGGGAAAGGTTCTACTCCCCGTATTTCGTAGTCCTCAAGAAAAAGGGAGATTAGAGACCCATTCTCGACCTTTAATTCCCAAATGATTTTATTCACAAATCAAAATTCTGAATGGTTATGATATCAATAATTTCCTCCCTGTGGGAGGAAATATGGCTCGTGATTTTTGACGTGAAAGATGCATATTTTCATGTGAACATTTATCCATCCCACAGAAAGTTTCTAAGGTTTTTGGTAGACTAGGAATACTACTGGTTCAGAGTATTCTGAATTAATCTTTTAAGGATTAATCTCAAAAGAATTGAAGGAGTTTGACATTAAACATTAAAAGTGATTCTTAGGTTTTGGGGGGGTTTTCTACAGAGGCCTTGTTTTTCCTTGATTCTTTGGCAAATACCCAAAAGCATTTATTCTAAAGCTGAAAGTTTATTGATTAAACACCAGAAACAAGACATTACAACAAGCATTTATACTGAAACTGAAAGTGATTGTGCAAAACAAACTTAATCAAAACTTTTAAAGTCTCTCTCGGAGCCTCTTATTTTCAGAACATCTTTTCTTTGATGAAAAGGATGAGTTCTGCTGTGTAAAGGATATTCACTTCTCCTGTTTCTAACAGTCACAAGGCGGAGGAGAGAGAGCATAGAAAAGGCGGGGGAAATACGGCTTGTATTGATGTTTTTGGAACACTGGGTGGCTAGTCAGTCATGAATGGAAGCTTTGGCTGGCAAGTCGATCGTGGCACCTGTTGCTTGAACCCTGGTTCGCATTCCAGTCAGGGATGTGATCTGGTTGGGTCTTTTCACCTTAGACAGGGCAGGCTGTGGTCACCTCATCTCACTGAGCAGATTCCAGGATGTGATGAAAAGCTGAAAGAGTGGGAGACAGGATCTTACATGCCTCTGTGATGCTGGCAATTAGGAATTTCTGCTGAGGGGCTGAGGACTGGCTTTCATGATGTGATGATTTTCAGGACTTGCCAATAAAAAACAAAGTTCCTAGGACAAGAGCAAGGCCAAGTGGCATTCCTCTGAGGAAGCAAGTTAGTCTGGTCTGCTCCTTCTATCTGGAGGTCAAGCAGGATGAGACAGGACGAGCCAGGATGCAAAGTGGGACGGGCGATGCAAGCTTTTTTCACTCTCTGTTTGAAAAAGAAGGGGCTGGGGGAGTGAGCAGCAAAGTTCATCCCCTCATTTTCCATCCATGAACCAGGCCCACCAGCTGCTACGCCAGCCTTGGGGCACTAATCTCCAGTTCCGCATCCTCTGTTTCTACCAACCGTGATTTCCATAGTCCTTGAACCATATCAGTAGCCCCCCGCCTTGTTTGTACCAAACCTTTCATTCTGCCTGCTTCTGTTGCCCTTCTTAATATTTATATATTGAAAACAACTTGACCTGTTTTGGGTTATTTTCCAACTAGGCAAAAAGGTACTGTGACATTTTATAAACTTGCACACAGCTTTTACATCAAAGCTCGCTATTAGGATAAGTTTTTAGGTCCAATAATCACAACTCCCCTTCAGGCTATCCACAGCACCAGGGTCTTCACGAAGGTCTTTTCAGTGGTGGTGGCCCAAATGAGATGTCCCGGCTGTACAATCTTCTCATATCCGACTGGCTTCTAATAGTGGTTGCAGTCAGGAGGTCCAGTTAGCAACTCTGTTCTTGCTTCATGTTCTGGCAACCGTGAGAATCTGTGTAAATAAAGAAAAGTCCACTTAAATTCCCACAAATACTATAGACTTTATACGAGTGACCCTATATTCGATGGCAGCAAGGCTTGACCTCCTACAGAAAGACTCCAGACCATGAACAATTTGATAAGACAAAGAACTTTCAGTCCATAAACCCCTGTCAACATCTGCCTTTCCTTACTAGGCCATGTGGACTCATGTAGTTATGTAACACTGTTTGCCAGACTTCACCTGTGCATGAAGCCTCGGGTGCAAGGACCCCGCAGGTCCAAGAGGGAGTAGGGGAGCAAGCCACTGGGCCACCAATAGTTGTGGAGGACCCTACAGCTCCGACATCCTCCTCATCGTCGCCAGTTCCTCCGGATAATGCTAAAGTGCACCAGGAACTACTGAATCATAGAATCATAGAATATCAGGGTTGGAAGGGACCCCAGAAGGTCATCTAGTCCAAACCCCTGCTCAAAGCAGGACCAACCCCAACTAAATCATCCCAGCCAGGGCTTTGTCAAGCCTGACCTTAAAAACTTCTAAGGAAGGAGATTCCACCATCTCCCTAGGTAACGCATTCCAGTGTTTCACCATCCTCCTAGTGAAAAAGTTTTTCCTAATATCCAACTTAAACCTCCCCCACTGCAACTTGAGACCATTACTCCTCGTTGTGTCATCTGCTACCACTGAGAACAGTCTAGAGCCATCCTCTTTGGAACCCCCTTTCAGGTAGTTGAAAGCAGCTATCAAATCCCCCCTCATTCTTATCTTCCGCAGACTAAACAATCCCAGTTCCCTCAGCCTCTCCTCATAACTCATGTGTTCCAGCCCCCTGATCATTTTTGTTGCCCTCCTCTGGATGCTTTCCAATTTTTCCACATCCTTCTTGTAGTGTGGGGCCCAAAACTAGACACAGTACTCCAGATGAGGCCTCACCAGTGTCAAATAGAGGGGAATGATCACGTCCCTCGATGTGCAGGCAATGCCCCTACTTATACATTCCAAAATGCCTTTAGCCTTCTTGGCAACAACGGCATACTGTTGACTCATATCCAGCTTCTCGTCCACTGTAACCCCTAGGTCCTTTTCTGCAGAACTGCTGCCTAGCCATTCGGTCCCTAGTCTGTAGCGGTGCATGGGATTCTTCCGTGCTAAGTGCAGGACTCTGCACTTGTCCTTGTTGAACCTCATCAGATTTCTTTTGGCCCAATCCTCTAATTTGTCTAGGTCCCTCTATATCCTATCCCTACCCTCCAGCGTATCTACCTCTCCTCCCAGTTTAGTGTCATCTGCAAACTTGCTGAGGGTGCAATCCACACCATCCTCCAGATCATTTATGAAGATATTGAACAAAACGAGCCCGAGGATCGACCCTTGGGGCACTCCACTTGATACCAGCTGCCAACTAGACATGGAGCCATTGATCAGTACCCGTTGAGCCCGACAATCTAGCCAGCTTTCTATCCACCTTATAGTCCATTCATCCAGCCCATACTACTTTAACTTGCTGGCAAGAATACTGTGGGAGACCGTGTCAAAAGCTTTGCTAAAGTCAAGGAAGAACACGTCCACTGCTTTCCCCTCATCCACAGAGCCAGTTATCTCGTCATAGAAGGCAATTAGATTAGTCAGGCATGATTTGCCCTTGGTGAATCCATGCTGACTGTTCCTGATCACTTTCCTCTCCTCAAAATGCTTCAGAATTGATTCCTTGAGGACCTGCTCCATGATTTTTCCAGGGATTGCGGTGAGGCTGACTGGCCTGTAGTTCCCAGGGTCATCCTCCTTCCCTTTTTTAAAGATGGGCACTACATTAGCCTTTTTCCAGTCGTCCAGGACCTCCCCCGATCGCCATGAGTTTTCAAAGATAATGGCCAATGGCTCTGCAATCACATCCGCCAACTCCTTTAGCACTCTCGGATGCAGCGTGTCTGGCCCCATGGACTTGTGCTTGTCCAGCTTTTCGAAATAGTCCCAAACCACTTCTTTCTCCACAGAGGGCTGGTTGCCTCCTCCCCATGCTGTGCTGCCCAATGCAGCAGTCTGGGAGCTGACCTTGTTCGTGAAGACAGAGGCAAAAAAAGCATTGAGCACATTAGCTTTTTCCACATCCTCTGTCACTAGGTTGCCACCCTCATTCAATAAGGGGCCCACACGTTCCTTGACTTTCTTCTTGTTGCTAACATACCTGAAGAAACCCTTCTTGTTACTCTTAATGTCTCTTGCTAGCTGCACCTCCAGGTGTGATTTGGCCTTCCTGATTTCACTCCTGCATGCCTGAGCAATATTTTTATACTCTTCCCTGGTCATTTGTCCAATCTTCCACTTCTTGTAAGCTTCTTTTTTGTGTTTAAGATCAGCAAGGATTTCACTGTTAAGCCAAGCTGATCGCCTGCCATATTTACTATTCTTTCTACACATCAGGATGGTTTGTCCCTGTAACCTCAATAAGGATTTTTTAAAAGCAGGACCAACTGGAGCAGGACTCCTTTCCCCCTCATGTTATTCTCCTAGGGGATCTTGCCCATCAGTTCCCTGAGGTTGTCAAAGTCTGCTTTTCTGAATTCCAGGGTCTGTATTCTGCTGCTCTCCTTTCTTACTTGAAGAGGGTCGACATGGCCAAGTTCGAGGACTCCCTTCCTGAGGCTTCTAGGAAGCAGTTCTGGGCTATTATAGAGGAGGGCACAATTGTGGCCAGGGCGAAGCTTCAGGCGGTGTCAGATATGGCAGACACTGCCGCCCGAACCATGGCCTCAGCCTTCGCCATGCACCGGACATCCTTGCTGCTCCTCTCTGGCTTGTCCACGGAGGCTCAACAGTCGATGCAAGACCTTCCCTTCGATGGGCAAACCCTGGTTGCGGAACAGACAGACAGTCAGCTCCATGGCCTAAAGGACTCCCGCATGACCCTTAAAACGCTGGGCTTGTATGTTCACGGCCCTACCTGCAAGCGGTTCAAACCACAGCAGCCTCGGCCAGGGCAGCCCCTTCGCCAGGCACCTCCCCATAAGAAATCCAGAGGCTACCAGTGGCGTCCTGGCCAACAGCCTTTGCAGGCCTCTCAGTCAAGCTCGACCCGCAATAAGCAGGCGGGCAAGTGCTCATTTTGAAGGTACGCCTGAGGGTGACCTACCGGACTGTTCCCAGGATCCTTCCTCCCCTATTTTTGCCTACTGCCTTTCTCCTTTCCTCCCTGCATGGGCATATGTAACATCGGACTGATGGGTCCTCAGTACAGTGGTACGGGGTTACACCCTTCAGTTACTTTCTACCCCTCCTTCCCACCACCCTCCCTGTCCCTCTTCAGGGACCCTTCTCATGAGTCTCGTCGCACAGGGGGTAGAGGGGCTACTGCAGCTAGGTGTGGTGGAGATGGTTCCTCCGGAGTACAGGAACAAGAGGTTCTTTTCCCATTACTTTTTAATCCCGAACACCAAGGGCAGTCTGCAACCTATCATAGAATATCAGGATTGGAAGGGACCTCAGGAGGTCATCTAGTCCAACCCACTGCTCAAAGCAGGACCAATCCCCAAATAAATCATTCCAGCCAGGGCTTTGTCAAGCCTGACCTTAAAAACCTCTAAGGAAGGAGATTCCACCACCTCCCTAGGTAACGCATTCCGGCGTTTCACCACCCTCCTAGTGAAAAAGTTTTTCCTAATATCCAACCTAAACCTCCCCCACGGCAACTCGAAACCATTACTCCTCATTCTGTCATCTGCTACCACTGAGAACAGTCTAGATCCATCCTCTATCCTGGACCTGCGAGACTCGAACCCTTTCCTAGCAAAGCTGAAGTTCTGCGTGGTCTCCCTGGGCTCCATCATCCCCTCCCAGGATCTGGGAGACGGGTACGCCGCCCTTGATCTGAAAGATACATACTTCCACATTGCTATCTTCGAGGGACACAGACGCTTCCTCCGGCTCACGGTAGGTCCCAACCGCTATCCGTTTGCGGTCCTCCCATTTGGCCTAGTAACAGCACCACAGGTATTTACCAAGTGCACGTCGGTGGCGTCTGCCTACCTCAGACGTTGGGGTGTCCGGATCCAGCCGTACCTCAACGATCAGGACCCTGTTGCGGTAGGTGTTGTACTCACGCGCTTTTGCTCTTGTCCTGAAGAGTGTGATCTTTGAAAAGGAAAGACTGGTACATCTTGGTCTTCACTCAGTTCATTTCCCCCACGCTATCCTGAATGCTGGGAGGCAGGGGTGGGAAGGTGGAGCATGTCCGCATCTGGGCTGGTAAATGCTGTTGGCACTGCCGGCTATGCACACACTTGCAACACGTGCTGGCTGCCTCCTTTGTGGGTTTGAAAAGGTTTTCTGCCCTCTCTTCTCACTCAGTGTGCAAGAGATGCTGTGTTTGCGCCTTGCACATGAATGTTATGGTCAGTGCAAGTATGGTAATACATGAACGAAGTCTGAGAGCCTCCTACACAATAGTATTTTAAAATCAATGGTGTGAAAATCTAAAATGTCCTGAGTACCCCTGATGGTAAGTCTGTTATCATTTACTACCCTGGTGCAGCACCTAAAGGCCACAACCGGCTTGGGCCCCATTGTGCGAGGAGTTGCACAGCTGTAATAAATGACCGTTTCTGCCCTAAGGAGCCGTGTATGGACAGTGTAATCTCTTCCCGCCTGAAAGCACATTTCAGAGCTGCTGTTGTGATTGCAAAGCTCTGCTAGTGGATTTTGACACCAAGCTCTGCAGCCTTTCTCCCCTTCCCACACTGGAATGCGGCTAACGTAAATATCGGTGCAACTATCTGACGACTTGATTAATTGGGACCTCCTGGGACAGAGCCTAAAATATAAGGGAATGTAGGTCTCGGAGAGTGCAATCATAATCCATTATGGAGCACGGCAAGAGAAGATTTTGTGATACACACAGCTACTGAGGCTTCTGTGTCTAGCAAAATAGCTCCAGCAGGTGCTGGTTATGCCCGTTGCTGTTCCGCATTCATTGATTGCCGGGAGTTACTATTTTAAACTGTATAAAATCAGTCTGTTTGTTAGGGAACACGTCTAAGATGCAGCTGGTTAATTTAGATTGGCCTATGCTTTTATTCCCCTAACACAGAAATCTGCTGCCGTGCCATTAAAACAATATTCTAGCCCATTTATGGTATCTCTAGGGGGGTCTGTCACATTGGCATTTAAACTCTGGGTTTCATGGGAAGTGGCCAACTGGCTGAGTTTAGACCTGTTCAGTGCAATGGCAGCTGACTGTAGTATCGAGTAGCTGCCGGGGTTTAAACAATAGGATTTGTGTAGGGACAATAGGTAGGCGGCAGTGCGGCTACAGAGTGTGTGTTTGCCGCTTACAGAAACGATGCTTGAAACAACACACGTGACCAGGCTGCATACCGGAGTGACTGGATGAAATTCTGGGGTGTCTCTTGCGCAGAAGTTCACAGTAACGGATCCTGGTCTAAGTTCCCTGTAAGCTGCGCGGCTGCCTTCTTAGTGGGGCGCAGGTGCTCAGGGAACCTGGCTGGGGGAGGGGCACCCCGACCCCAACCTGCTGCAGCCGGGGAAGCCTGGTCTGGACCTATCTGCAGTCCAGGCGCCCCTCCCCCGGCCCGAACCCAGCCCTGGCCTGGACCTGCTGGGGGAGGGGCTCCTATCCTGTTGCCCCAGCCTAGGTGCTGCTGGGGGGAGCCCTCTCTCCCCGCCATAGCCCTGGAGCACCCTCCTGCACCCCCAACCCATCATCCCCGGGCCCTCCACCCAATCCTCTGCCCCAGCCCTGAGCCCTCTCCCACACTCTGAGCCCCTCGGCCCCACCCCCACCACATGGATTTTATGTGCACCCATATGAAGGTCATGTGTCACACATTGCCTCCATATTGGTGGACATAACAAAATCCATTCCGCACATGGGTGGGCAAAATAGAGGGCATGCTGGTCCTGGCCCAACACTCTATGAATCTGGGTCCCAGTGCAGGGTGAAGGAGGCTGAGTGCGTATCGTGTTAGCACCGTGACTTGTCTGGGCCTTTTGTTTTCTGCTGTGTTTATGCCTCACAGCTGGGTGATGGAGTGACACTGCACGGTGGAGAGATGCATCTTGAGGAGCTGGTGGCATCTCAGCCAGATGAATTCTCAGCCAAGAGACACTTTTCTTTGCCAGTTTATGCCTCAGCCAAGACTCTGCACATGTCCCTTCTGCATAACATGCACCATCAGCTAGGACGTGGGTCCTATCCAGGACCCTGCACATCTTGTCATTATGGAGTTCTTCGTATCCTCCAACCCCCGTTGCCTGGGGCTGAGGGTTTGCTCTGGAACTGGGGTCTTTGCCAGGTGATCTCATACCCCCCAGCATTTCTAGTGGCTAACGCAGGATGCAGCATTGTCACCTGTGAAGAGCAGGAATGGTTCCTGAGCACAGTGGCTGCTGAGCCCAACCCAAGGGGAGCTGGGATGTCCCTGGCCTCACCCCCAATCCCTGAGGAGCCAACCCGGAGCCTTGCCTGCCAAATCTGCGCCACGCTCACCCCCCACCTTCCAGCCTGGCCTGCCCTGGTGCCGTGTCTCTCCCCATCCCCGAAGTAGCTGCTCTCTCTGGCCCTGCCTCTGCCAGTGATATGCACCATGTGTAACATGCATACAGCTGCAAGAGCCACTGAATGTGGGAAATGTTCTACTTCAATCAGGTGAGGAGGGGCTGGGGGTCAAAGCAGGACAGCCCCATAAAACCTGAGGGGGATGGATCTGCCTGGCTTCACGAAGAATAGATAATGGGACTGGTGGCGATACATTCGGGTAGAAACGTTTCAGTGACACCTCCATATATGACCTCGTTTGCCACTGGGCTTGAGGCAAAACATTCAATTGCTTCTTTAAATTCATGTTCGTTTTCACGTATATTAAAATAGCAAACCGTGGGAGCATCCTGCACCAGTGCCAACCCAGTAAAATAACTCTGGCTGCTGCCCCCCACTACGGGCTGTTAAGCTGCTTACCTGGAAATGGTGCTTTGTTTTCCGACTGTTCGATACTGAAGCGACAGGTTTGGTAAGTTCTAAATGTCAAGGCCGAGAAGCGACTGCCAGCTAAAGGGAGCACAGGGGCCCTGACCGCGCGATGTCTCGGGAGCATGGAGACCATGCGGGCAATACAAACTCACGGGGAGGTCTCGCCCTTTCCGCAACTTGCTCCTGAATCCTGCCCTTTCGCTAGCAAGAGATGTGAATTACCACCGAAAAGGTCACATGTTTCCTGCTTGCGTATTCTTCTGAGCCCCTGAGCTCAGTGTGTGAGCACGTCAGCCTGGGTGCCTGCATTGGCTGTAGCCGGGCTTCTGCAGCTAACGGGTAATTGCAGCAACGCTTCGTTGGTACGCAGCAGGCCAAATTTTGATGATATAAATTATTTATCTCCACTACCTGGCTCCTAGGAGCCCCGGTGGTGGGCTAGGTGCTGCTTCGCGTCCGGCAGCTGTCCGTGGACAGAAACCAATTGTTGTCAAGGTGGAGTGGGACATCTGGTAACCAAACCGAACCCCCCCCCCCCAAATAACTGAGCAGAATGCGTGTGAAGGGCTAGATGGAAGTGCGTGTCCCGCTCTCGGGGGAGCTCTGGCTCATCCTTCAGGGGAGGGATGATGGGTCAGAGGCCAATATTCCATTTGTAAAACGCGTGTGAAGATGGCAAATATACAATAGCTAGGGCCCTACCAAATTCACGGCCACGAGAAACACCTCACAAACCGTGAAATCTGGTCTCTTGTGCGCTTTTACCCTGTACTACACAGATTTCACAGGGGGAGACCAGAATTTCTCAAACTGCAGGTCCTGACTCCTGACCCAAAAGGGAGTTGCAGGGGGATCACAAGGTTATTTTAGGGGGATAGTGGTATTGCCACCCTTACTTCTGAGCTGCCTTCAGAGCCGGGTGGCTGGAGAGCAACAGCCGGTGGCCGGAACGTGGTGGCTGCTGGCCAGGCACTCGGCTCTGCAGGCAGCATCCCGCCAGCAGCAGCGCAGAAGTGAGCATGACGATACCATGGTCTGACACCCTGACTTCTGCGCCGCTGGCTTCAGAGCCGGGCGGCCGGAGCGCGGCGGCTGCTGGCCGAGGGCCCAGCTCTGCAGGCAGCAGAGCAGAAGTCAGGGTGTCAGACCATGGTATCGTCATGCTCACTTCGGCGCTGCTGCTTGCGGGATGCTGCCTGCAGAGCTGGGCTCCCAGCCAGCAGCCGCCGCTCTCCAGCCGCCCAGATCTGAAGGCAGAGCCGCGCCGGCAAGCAGTGCGCAAGTCAGGGTAGCAACACCGCAACCCCCGCCCCCCGCGACAATAGCCTTGCGACCCCCTCCCCCTTTTTGGGTCAGGAACCCAACAGTGATACTGTGACATTTCAGATTTAAATAGCTGAAATCATGAAATGTACGATTTTTAAAATCCTATGACTGTGAAATTGACCAAAATGGACGGTGAATTTGAGAGGGCCTAACTATAGATTTCCGCTCTGACCTCTCCTATTGCTTCTATGACGGGCTTTACCCGGTGTCATGGACACATGTTCCCATCTTTGTTTTCTATCAACATGATGCCAGAAAGAAGTACAGTGGTTTAACGTGACAAGTAAAATGATGAGTTTTTAGAATGTTGACAATAGCATGTATTCATCCCAGCACTCGAGTCTGCTTTTCCTCTTGAAATTGCCTGACATTTTATTTTATGTGCTTCATTTTCAGGGTTGGTACTGGAGTTCTCCACTGTGCAGTCGGCAATGTTGGCAGGCAACAAGATAGTAGCAAATACATTAAACAGGGAAACAACTTCTCTTAAGCTACCTTATGCTGATCTGTTACCAACCATAACAAGGTCTAGCCCTGTTTAAAATCTAAATGATAGAGGTAATGTACTATGGAAAGCCCCAACCCTGATGGAAATCATATTTCTCAGTTAATCAAAGTTCAGGTCAGATATTCAGATTCCACCCTTGGTGATTCTGTGTTGGGTTTGGTTTGGTTTTTAGCAGGAGGTGGGGAGGAGGGAGACAATATTTCTTTAATATGTGACCTCTCCTATCTTAGGTTGTTTCACACAATTACGGTGGTAAGTCTTCTCATGTCCTACAAACTACTTCAAATAATATGCTGTAGTGCTCTGGACGATCGAGGTCCTAAAGGAGCAGTCAATATAATTGAGGAGAAGCTAAATGAATTCTTTGCATTGGTCTTCACTGCGGAGGATATGAGCAAGATTCCTACACCCAAGCCATTCTTTTTAGATGAGAAATCTTAGGAACTGTCCTAGACTGAGGAGTCTGTAGAAGAGGTTTTGGAACAAACTGATCATTTAAACAGTAATAAGTCGCCCTTAGCCATCCTCCAGCCAGCGTGTAGATGATGCTTTGGTGGCTTCTGGCATATTTAACACCATGTAATTAAACTGGCTTCAGAGACTAGTTGAGTTGCTGGTAACAATGGGGGAACTTCATTAAAAAGTTCCCGACTGTAGGGAACAGAACCCAGCACCTCTCCTCCATGCTTCTGTAAAGGGGTCTTCTGATACTAGACCCAACAGGCCTATTTGCAAGGATCCTCAATAGCAGTTTTATCTTCTGCTAGTACAGGGGGTGGGTGAGGATGCCTGAGGCTGCTCCATCTAAGGAGCAGATGTGCCATCTGCATGTTGCCTGGTGCCAACCTAGCTCATCTGGAGTGCTTTTCATTAATAGACACATTGCTTGGAAGTGGAAGCTATCCCCTACTTCAGAAAACGTCTCTAAGCCTAGTGGGTGGTGCAGTTACTTTCTGCTCACCCAAAAGCTGTGGCTGAATCATCCGGTCCTCCCTACCCCCAGTCACAACAAGAACTTTGCAGAGTCCTTGGCTCCTTTTTACAATTTCCCTCTTGCCCATGGCTACGCTGGAAAAACTCTCACCTGCCAGTACACTGATTTTTCTTTTACTATGCCAGAGCTAATTAAGAGGATGTGGAAGGAAACAAAGGGGAGAAAAAGAAACATGCAGCTATTTTAGACACCACACAAAAGCAAGGCCTAGCCCTGGACAAGGAGACCCCCCCAGCAGCCCTCTCTGTGAAAGATGCATTTAGGGGGTCTAAAAATGCCTAATTGCTGCTCCTAGTTAATACAATAGCTCTTCCGAACTCATGCTTTCCAAGATGAGCCCCTCATGTGGAAAGCTAAGCAAAATTTCAATTTCCACAGGCTACAGTAATTCTACCAGAGTGACACGCAGCTGGAAGAAAAAGAAATGTACAACTTGGAGAAATTCAACCAGCAATTGCTACGTGTTCCTTGGGTTGCATGCATCCAGTGGCCCTAGGGGGACATAGGGGAGGCGCAGGTTAAGAAGCCAAGGAGAACCTGACTGGTAATTAGACCTTAACCTTGGAAGTATCTAGGTTATTTGCAGCTGACACGTAATTGTGCCATCACCAGGCTCCTTAAGAGCTGCTTTGAGGAGTTCCAAGAGGCATTTTAAAGAAAAGGAGGAAATAATTGTCAGTATGATACGTGGTTTGAACATACACAATGCACATTATAATTTATACATGCATATTATTATCACTAGTTTGCAGAGCCAAGGTTTTTTGGGTTTTTTTTGGCTATTACATTGTCAAAGTAAACAATAAAACAGCACATTTTGGCTGTTCCTTCCAATCACTGAGCCATAAACTGATCCTCTAGTTCCTTTCGTTCATTTTCCAGTCACTGCTTCTCTTAGATCAGACTAATCATGATTTTCTAGAGAACTTTACAGTCTTCACAGAGACAAACTAGGAGTATTTAAGCAAGAGCTTGGAGTAACAGGAATGGCCGGACATACACATTTAGGGTACAGACAATGCAAACATAACTGATAGTCATCAATCCAGTAAAACGAACAGGAGTACTTGTGGCACCTTAGAGACTAACCAATTTATTTGAGCATAAGGTTTCGTGAGCTACAGTTCACTTCATCGGATGCATGCAGTGGAAAATACAGTGGGGAGATTTATATATATAGAGAACATGAAACAATGGGTGTTACCATACACACTGTAAGGAGAGTGATCACTTAAGATGAGCTAATACCAGCAGGAGAGCAGGGGGAGGGGGGGGGGAAACCTTTTGTGGTGATAATCAAGGTGGGCCATTTCCAGCAGTTGACAAGAACATCTGAGGAACAGTGGGGGGAAGGGGGGAATAAACATGGGGAAATAGTTTTACTTTGTGTAATGACCCATCCACTCCCAGTCTCTATTCAAGCCTAAGTTAATTGTATCCAGTTTGCAAATTAATTCCAATTCAGCAGTCTCTCATTGGAGTCTGTTTTTGAAGTTTTTTTGTTGAAGAATTGCCACTTTTAAAGGTCTGTAATGGAGTGACCAGAGAGATCACATTGGTAGATGTGCAGGTGAACGAGCCTCTGACAGTGTGGCTGATGCGATTAGGCCCTATGATGGTGTCCCCTGAATAGATATGTGGACACAGTTGGCAATGGGCTTTGTTGCAAGGATAGGTTCCTGGGTTAGTGGTTCTGTTGTGTGGTTACTGATGAGTATTTGCTTCAGGTTGGGGGACTGTCTGTAAGCAAGGACTGGCCTGTCTCCCAAGATCTGTGAGAGTGATGGGTCGTCCTTCAGGATAGGTTGTAGATCCTTGATGATGAGTTGGAGAGGTTTTAGTTGGGGGCTGAAGGTGATGGCTAGTGGCGTTCTGTTATTCTCTTTGTTAGGCCTGTCCTGTAGTAGTGACTTCCGGGTACTCTTCTGGCTCTGTCAATCTGTTTCTTCACTTCCGCAGGTGGGTATTGTACTTGTAAGAATGCTTGATAGAGATCTTGTAGGTGTTTGTCTCTGTCTGAGGGGTTGGAGCAAATGCGGTTGTATTGCAGAGCTTGGCTGTAGACAATGGATCGTGTGGTGTGGTCAGGGTGAAAGCTGGAGGCACGTTGCCAACTGTGCCCACATATCTATTCAGGGGACACCATCATAGGGCCTAATCACATCAGCCACACTGTCAGAGGCTCGTTCAACTGCACATCTACCAATGTGATATATGCCATCATGTGCCAGCAATGCCCCTCTGCCATGTACATTGGCCAAACTGGACAGTCTCTACGTAAAAGAATAAATGGACACAAATCAGATGTCTAGAATTATAACATTCATAAACCAGTCGGAGAACACTTCAATCTCTCTGGTCACGCGATTACAGACCTAAAAGTCACAATTCTTCAACAAAAAGACTTAAAAAACAGACTCCAAGGAGAGACTGCTGAATTGGAATTAATTTGCAAACTGGATACAATTAACTTAGGCTTGAATAGAGACTGGGAGTGGATGAGTCATTACACAAAGTAAAACTATCTCCCCATGTTTATTCCCTCCCCCCCCCCCCCCCCCCCCCCAGTTCCTCAGACGTTTTTGTCAACTGCTGGAAATGGCCCACCTTGATTATCACTACAAAAGGTTTTCTCCCCTGCTCTCCTGCTGGTAATAGCTCATCTTAAGTGATCACTCTCCTTACAATGTGTATGGTAACACTCATTGTTTCATGTTCTCTGTGTGTATAAATCTCCCCACTGTATTTTCCACTGAATCCATCCGATGAAGTGAGCTGTAGCTCATGAAAGCGTATGCTCAAATAAATTGGTTAGTCTCTAAGGTGCCACAAGTCCTCCTTTTCTTTTTGTGAATACAGAATAACACGGCTGCTACTCTGAAATTCACCAATCCAGTGTTCATTTTCCAAGCAGGATAAACAACACTTTCAGATTTTATTTGAGTGGGTGAATATATTTCACATAATTGCATGTCCTAGACAGTATTAGTAACTGACGTATCATTCATGGAACACATGCTATGATCATACATTCTAGATACAGTATGTTGTCTCTGAGTCTCGGTAAGAGCTGAGAATGACTTTTAGTAAATTCTATTATTTAGTAGGATGAGTTAAGCATAAAGGGAAGTAAATTTACTTTTGCAGCACACATGGGAAAAGCCCATTTTCTGTTCAAATAAACAGACCCGGCTGAAATGTCTAGCAGTGTACACAAATACATTCCCTATTGCATGAGCCCAGCTTCATGTGTAGCTTCCAATGCATGTGAGTAAGCTGGGTTTGCACACCTGCCTAGGACTGTACCTGTGTAACATCAAATGCCGGCATGAGCATTAGAAGTTGGATGCACATGGAAACTGGGCGTGCATGGATGTGGATTGGCAATTTTGAAAATATGGCCTCGTTGCACTGTGGGGGGTGTTTTGTTTAAGGAAGAATTGCATCTCCTAAAGCCTGTTAAAATGATTAATCTCTGGTGCCCCATTGACTGTATATTACAATGAAAAGGCCTCTTGCAGCTGATTATTTCATAAGGAAACATTGTGCATGCTCACAATACAAACAGCTAATGAAATAAAAGGACAACATGTAAAATAAAAAATGCACAATGAAATCTGTAACAAGTATGTCCATGCCATTAACTAGTGAATCCCACAGCAAGTGGATACAATTAGTGTTCAGATCTTCCAGCTCTGACTCAGGCAAAACTCCCGTGGAGGGCTTTTGAATGTCTGAGCTAGGTATCAAAAACCTTGTATTCCTTAAAAGCATGGGGGAAGAACCCCTACTTTAACAGGGAGGGGTTAAGTGAGACGGCCACAGATTGTCCTCCTCCTCGGCAGAGACAGTCAAAGCTCTCCAGGCCCTCCCCATGCACTCAGTGGCGATGAGAATGGTAGGACACAGAGAGGGCAGGATAGCTGGAGAGCCATTCTGCAACAGCTCCAGGCAGCTCCCCTGTAGCATGGGCCCCAAGCAGTGGCCCGCCTCTGTCTTCCTCCCTAACCGCTGCGGGTTCTGTGCTGCGCTTCGGCCGGTAAGTGCAGCAAGGGTTTCGGTCCCAGCACGTGCAGCAGCAGGCTCCCGCGTCCCGAGAGGACTCGAGTCAGCCACCGCCGGAAAGTCTTGGGCTGAGCAGACAGGTCCGTCCCGCGGTGTTTCAGCCTCGTCGCTCTGAAGATGCTGGGTGGGCGCTCGGTCACATCTGCCCACGCGTCGTCCTCTCCTCCCATCTACGCCCCACGTGCTGATCTCTGTCTGCCTGGCTGGATCGGCAGCTGAGCCAGCATCCTGCCGCCACCAGAATAGTGCACATCCTGGAACGTCCCCCCTTCCCCAGGGGTGGCGCGGTGGGCTCAGATCTAGACGGAGAGCTTTTAACGAGCTTTTAACGACTCAGAGGGGACAAAAATGTCTTAATTTATGATGCAGCATCTGGCATCTAATGAGCACCAGCTCCTCATTCTTGCTTCTTGTTGTCCAGCTGCTGCTGGGTTGTTTTTGTCCAGCCCAGTCCTATTAAGTGGCTTTCACTGCACAGCCCTACGTGGTAGCAGGGGGATGGAAACCTTTGGTGTCCCTTATTCCCAGCCAGTGAGCTTACTGGGGCCAGTTATAGCTGGGGTGCCCAGCACCAGGCCCTCCCTCCAGAGCTGGCCTTGTGCTAGGCTCTTTGATGAGACTGGATCATTGAGGGAAACTAAGCTATGGCACCTAACTGGATGCCTGGGGAAGAGCTGCCCATGCAAGAGAGACCGTGGTTAAGTGCCGCCCTTCCTGCAAAGACTCCGTGCGCACTCCCGTCATACAGTGCCGGCAGAGCTGCCTTTGGCCCTTGCTGGTTTCTGGCACCCCACGTGGCTGCGTGTAGTGGTTCTTGTACGGGCTAACTGCTGAAAAGCACCGACATTTTCCCATCCACTGACCCTCGTCCACGACCGCCGTCAAGCTGCTGTCGCATTGCTGAAGCCATCACTTGCGGGAGCTAAAAGTGAAATGAGGGGCTCGTGTTCCCTCCGTGTGGGGCGCTCTCTGTGCTGCCACGGGTGGCAAGGCTTCAGTCACAGTCTGGTTCCTGTAATTAGGCTGACGGAGTGAGGAGCTGGGATTGGTGTTCGGTTTTGTGGCACGCTGAGGTAGCTGCTCACGGTTCTCCAGGAGCTTTGATAGACAGCTGCCCGCTCCTGCAGACAGCAAAATACCTCCTCAACACGCAGTTTGTCTGCAATGGGCAACTGTGAAAGAATGATGCAAAGTGCCTCTGAACTGCCTTTTCTTTCAGCCCAGAGCGCTCGGCTCAGTGCAGCGACGGGCGCTGCACGCACGGCTGGTTATGAATGCGGGAGCTGCGTGGTTTGGCTTAGGCTGCGGGGCCTGCATTTCCCAAAGCGCCTTCGTCCGGGGCATGGGCGCGAGGGGGGGCTAGGGCTGCCTGACTTGAGACGCTTTGGAAGAACTAGATGACCCTGCGCTCCCAATCAGGCCTTTTTTAAAGCATCTTCAGCAGGACTTGACTGCAGCTCCAATGGGAAGCCAGGGAGCTCCTGGTGCTCTGTACCTCTGGAGAGCGGGCCCCAGATGTCAGCCAGGCTCCAAGCTGAAGCTGTGATAACGGGAGAACCACTTTTCTCCTTTCCCCTTCCCTCTATTCACCAAGTGACCCCTTCTTTTGGGTGCCCCAGCTTTGGGTACAGACCGTGGCTCTGGCTGGCGTTGAGGCTGATCAGCACCTTTGCAAAGCAGACATCGGCGGGGCTGGGCCGGGGGTAGGAGGGCTTGATTTGGGCTACCAAAACTAGCTGCCATTTTTGAAAATTGTCACCTAAGCGAATGCCTGTCTCCCCTTGTTGTGTCCCTCGCTCCCAGCCCTGGGGGTCACAAAGTGCTTCCCGCTCTATGGCGGAGCCGCTCTTTCTTTGTCCTGCAGCCCTTGGGTTCAACAGCAACGTCCCTCAGAACTCGAGCCCTCCACCCTGGGGCTGGAACCAGCACAGTGCATGGCCCTGCCTGGGTGCACCAGGGAGGGAAGGACAAGGCACCGGCTGCCTCAGCCTAGCCCCATGCCAGGGCTTTGTGCTAGGTGAGCTCTTGCAGGAGAGAGACTGCTAGCACCACGGCCAGTGCCTGCCTCTCCTCGGGGAGCAGAGCAGCCCAGGGGCTGGAGGGTGCTGCTGCTCTCCTATGGCACGCCCCAGAGCTCCGGGAGGTGTTGGCCTGCTGCGGGACTGTTAGTGCCTCTGGAGCCTTGCTGGGGCGGCGCTCCTCTGACCTTCCCCCAGTACGCTGCTGGGCCTTAACATGACAACAGAGCCCTACCATTCAATGGACACACGGAAACGGCAGCTCGCTTCAAGTGCTCCACCGCCTGGTTCTCCGGCAGGCCTGAAGCTAGACCACAGAAGGGATCAGCTGATGGCATCGCGAACCTGTATGTCCCCAAGCAGGAGCAGATTGTGCTGTTGGACTCGAATCCAAATATCCTGAGGTGGAGACAGGTGGTGGTCAGGGATGGGCCTATTGCTAACTGCATGCTCAATTTTAACATGCATATTTTGCACTGTGTGTTTTGTCAGATAAAGAAGACATCCATTCACAGATCAGGAACTGTACCATCTGACCTATGTAACTAACACGATGCAAACTGTGAATTTTACAATCCCATGCAACTTGAAATTTTTGCTCTTTGTGAACAATCAAGGTTTATACTTCCAATGTATTTCCTGTGGGTATTTCCACTAGTAAAACTCAAGCGCTTGAAAGGTCAAGGAAGCAAACATCAAAGGGCTGTGGACAAAGTCGGGTCAAAATTAGCTTCCAAATCTCACAAGCATTCACAAATAGGAAGTTCCACTCAGACACAATGAATGGCTGTTTTTGACTTTCCAGTTTAAGGTCTCACTATCTAATCATCAGGCTGCTAGCTCAAAATGTTAATGCCGAGACAGCGACCGCAGGCTTGCACTTCCTCTCCACAATAGAGAATTTTGGATGCATTCATTATGCATGGAAGCAGAGGTCCTGGAGTCACTTTGGTTGGGGCTTTAAATAACTAATGGTTCCCCGAGGCAAAAGTTTGCTTTTATAATTGCTAATAAATTCCATCACTCAGTGATATTTACTAGCTATGAAAACAAACAACAGACCATTAGCTGGCATTTGACAGCATGGATTAAATCTGTGGTTTCACTGAAAAAATAACCAGAGAGGCTTTAAAGAACTCAGGACACTGGTGGGCTGGCCTGATACCTGTAAAAGACGTGTTCCCATCAAAGGTGCATCTAAGCAATGGCAGTGGATCATCCAGTGATGGACAACACCTCTCAGAGGTGCAAGTGCCATTCTGGGGCTCAGCCCCACAGACCCATCCTCTCCTGTGCTTATTTGCTGCAGAGCAGAAGGAAACAATCAAATATACAATGCTAGACAGACCTCCAAACCAGATTTCTCCCCTCTTTGTTTCTGAGCCTCTAGGAGAAATACGGTGGGTGCACCTGGGGAGCTAATGCCTGCTGTCACCCTGCTCCTTTTCCAGCCTCTCTCCTGCTTAGGCAAGGGGACTGCATGATGCCATGATCTCATTGGGAGCATTACCTCATGGGTCGGCAGCGCTTCGCACTGAGCTGTCTGAAATATTTTGGCTGGGCAGGGAGGGAAATTTTTCACTCTTAATGAGAGTGTCTGTGATGAGTGAACTTAGAAGGGCTGGTTTGCTAGACTGTGTGTGTAGGAGGCATGGAAGGGAATTATCAGAAGTCTTTTCCCCTTCCCCCAAACCTTTAATACAGCTTTGAAAGGTCACGGTAGGGAGACTGTATGGCCCATGGGACTGGGAGCCAGCTGATCTGGGCTCCCCTCCTGACACCGCTATCACTGTGTACTCTTAGGCAAATCACTGAGCTATTTTGTGCCTCTGTTTCCCCATCTGCAAAAATGAACTAGTAAAACTTGCCCTCTGCCTGCCGGTGAACAGCCTGCCTAATGAGCCAGGAAAGAAGAAGAGCGGTGAGTTGGCAACACTTACAGATGACCTCAAATAAAGTAGGTTCGTCAAGATCAGAGAAGACTGAAGAACCTTCAGAGGCTCGTTCACCTGCACATCTACCAGTGTGATATATGCCATCGTATGCCAGCAATGCCCCTCTGCCATGTACATTGGCCAAACTGGACAGTCTCTACGCAAAAGAATAAATGGACACACATCTGACATCAAGAATTATAACATTCAAAAACCAGTCAGAGAACAATTCAGTCTCTTTGGTCACTCGATTACAGACCTAAAAGTTGCAATTCTTCAACAAAAAACCTTCAAAAACAGAAACAGCAGAACTGAAATTAATCTGCAAACTGGACTCCATCAAATTAGACTTGAATAAAGACTGGGAGTGGATGAGTCATTTCACTAACTAAAAACTATTTTCCCATGCTAATTTTCCCCCTACTGTTACTCACACCTTCTTGTCAGCTGTTTGAAATGGGCTGTCCTGATTATCACTACAAACATTTTTTTTTCTCCTGCTGATGATAGCCCACCTTAATTGATTGGTCTCGTTAAGAGTTGGTATGGCAACCCCCATTTTTTCATGGTGTGTGTGTATCTTCCTACTGTATTTTCCACTGAATGCATCCAATGAAGTGAGCTTTAGCCCACAAAAGCTGATGCTCAAATACATTTATTAGCCTCTAAGGTGCCACAAGTCCTCCTCATTCTTTCTGTGATTCTTTGGTTCCTGATACAACCTCACTGACATCAATGGACCCTTATAAATCACTTGCAGCTCTACATATGAAAAGTTTTAAGTTTAAATGTTATTTTATAGATCAAATTAGATGTTGGGGGCTTCTAACATTGCTCCATTAGCCCTTTGTGGTCTGAGTCCAGTGCTTGGCACAGGAAGGAAATAGATTATTTATAGTCCCGTTTAAAATATAACCTCTCCTAACAGAGGCCCCTCCTTGTACACCTGGCTCTCATCTGTTTTAGCTGATGCTTTTCTGGCACCACAAAGATGGGCACAGAGTTCCCAGCATTTCTTGGCGGCGCTGGGTCTCGGTCCTTGGATGCTTCCAGTTCTTTAGCATGAATCCAGCTCTGGGGTTCCATTATTCAAAGCTCTGATGGCTCGGACTGTCTACGCTCTGTCTGCGATGTGTGCGCAATGGGCCAAGCAGTGTTCTCCGTCTCACAGGTGTAACTCCATTGGACCAACCTACTGCACAGCCAGAGTGGTGTAACGGGGAGGAGAGCATAGCCCTGCGTCACGGGATTGCCTCCGCACTGAGCAGCACTTGTGGTCGTCGAGCCTCACAAAACAATTCTGTCATAATTAGCTCGTCAGGCAGAGCACAGGGTCACCATTAAAGGAAATTAATGAACTTCCAAATCCATGTCTTAAAAGTGTTTCTCATTATCTTCTCAGAATACAGCACAACATCTGCAGAATTGTAATGTCCAATTTCAGCAAGTGTGACTGGCAGCAAATATGAATTCGTTCAATTATCAAGGCAGGAATTAAGCGTATGTTTGACAAAAATAAAAGGCTACCAAGGAATTGGTAAGAGGGTTACATTAAATGCCATCCTGTACTGGGGGAGAGGGGACACAGCTTCAGCTTGGGAAAACACCCCGCAGTCTAAGTGACTGACAGGTAAAACGCACTTCCACAGTAACTCTTAGAGTCATCAGTTAGCTCTGTTCCCCACCCACCAGTGCAAACAGCCAAGAGGCAAATGCCCCTTTACAGTGTCCCGTCCCCTTTGCCATCTGCTAAACCCCACTCTTGGTTTGGTATCAGTGGGCAGCCCAGCCCCAGAGGCCCAAGGTCACTCAGACAGGCCGGTCTCTTGGGAAGTGCTACCTGGTCATAGCCTGAGACTCCACCACCTAACCCGTGGTTCAAGTTCAGGGCAACTGCATCTGCATTCCCCCTCAGTGGACCAGCCAGGACACCCAACTGCAGCCTTCCTGCTTCCCAGCCATTGCCTTTCTTGGGTGGAGATCCACGTCTCTCTCTCCCTCCTGATGGGGTATTTCCAGCCCGCCCAGTTTTCACTGTTTTTCCCAGCGGAGACGAGCCATCCAAACACACCAGCTTGCTTTCTCTTCAGAGATGGCTAGCACAGGGATTGTCAACCATTAGAAGTCCATGCAGCTCTCTCTGTGCAAGATTGCTGTATTCCTGGGGTGAAAAGCATTTCAGAGAAAACATTTAAAAAACAATAGAAGAAGCTACACCCATATGAATAAGCTTATCAGCACTCACCCTAACCCTGACATGGGCTCTGGCAGGAACAGTCCTTCAACACCCCACCCTCGGGGTTTCCTTGTGGTTACGAGTTCAAGCTTCATCTCAGAACAAGGACCCAGCCTTATGAGGCCTCAATAAAATAAGATTCATTTCTTGACTCACTCTGCTCAGGATGGTCGCAGAGAGGGGCTTAGGCCCTAAAGGTCTCAGCAGGATCCTGATAAGGATGCTCTTGTGGTTGGAGGGGGTTCTGGATTGCCTGTTGACTCTGGACCCATCCCGACCCAGAAAGTGTTTTGTAACAACTCCCTGCTCACCTCGCTGTCACTGTGCAACATGGCAGGGCTACCCCAAATGTTAGCATCAGGAGACATGGGACTCAGGTGAGGTCTGTTTGGGGACCTGGCAGCAGGCGGTCAGATCACTAGCTGATGTTCCCGTGAACGAAGGCAATTGGATTACATATACATGCCATATCCCAGTATTCAGACTGGGACAACCAGCCAGGTTTGGAGGGGGCTGGAACAGTGTTACTGGAACCATCATGGGTTGGGTTAGGCTTTACTAATGAGGGAGTCCCATTAGGATGTCCAGTTTCCCCCACAAAGGAAGTGGGACTTGATCCTGCAGGATGCCGACCACTCTGGCCTGGCCCAGCAAAGCGTCTAAGCAAGTACTTAACTGTAAGCACATGAATTAGTCCCATTGAGTTTTATGGGACTGCTTAAAATTAAGCATACGCTTAAGGGCTTTGCTGGATCATGCCCGTGTTCAGCACCTTGCCGCTTTGAGCCCCGGGGGCTGTGGGTGGCTAACAGTAACCACGGGTCAAAGGAATTCATGTTGTTAATAATAGTTGCAGCCAGAGGTCTTAACTCAGAGATGTGGGTGTCGTCGTAGCCTGCCGTGGAGTGGCACTCAGGAAACCAACTTCTTGAGGCCCTGTCCCAGGGCTACATCTGACCCCAATTTGGCTGTGAAAGCCCTAGTTATATCACAGGGAACTGAGTGTTAAGCGTGTGCAGCAAACTGAGAATAAAGCCCTATTCGTAGTAAGGAGATTTTTAAAAGACAATTATTTGAACAAAGCTCATTCCTATAGAGTCTGGTCCATTCCCGTCCATAATTACTGCTTACAATCTGGCAAGCCATGTCGATAATAAAGGCCCTAAAAAGATGGAAGCAATTGTTATCCGCTGTGTGTGCAAATTCACTCCTTTCTCCAATGTCTTTATAGGGCTGGCATAGAAGACTTCATAGCTCTGGTGTTCAGGAGATAAGGAAGGCAGCAAATTAAAATCTTAGGAATTTCTTCTGGGAGTTTTCTAGGGCAGAAGCAGGTTTTAATTGAATTTTTACCTCCTTCTTTGCTATCATTTGTTGTTATTATTGTCAGTCCATTGTTGTTCTGAACTTCTTTAAACAAATACAAATTTGCCATTTGCTTTCAGTGTGTGTGGGGGAGAAAATCAAATGACTATTCTGGAGATGCCAAACAACAGAAGGTAAGCAGAGAAGACAAATTGTTAAAAATGAAACCGATTTGATATGCAATATTTTAGTTTGATGGATTAACCACCATATTTTGTCATATATCAAATGAAGTATGAAAGGCTGCTAACTATATTCTTAATTATTAAACACTTCCCCGGTGTTCTGTAGCTGGTCTGGGTTTAAAATTTTCAATTAAAGCATTTAATTTTTGCTTTAATTCCACATTTAAAAAAAATCTTTAGTTCCAAATGTCTTGATTTATATAGATTTGATGTAGCATCAAAAGTTTACTCTGTTAATTGCAGTACATACAGAACTGCAGATGTCTTCCTTATTGATCTCTGAGCCTTTTCTTCTTGTCAGTCAAAGACAGAAGATTGCGTAGGCATGAATCACTCTGCAACCCACTCAGCAACAGGAGTACTGATCTTTAAGTGAACCACATCAAGACAGCGAGGTCTTGTGTGTAATTTAGACAAAAAAATTGGAACAAATCTTCATTTCTTTCAAATGTCACTCTAATTTTCTGCTTAGTGGGTGCACACAATCCACTCGTACGAAAAACCACATTCCAAACTCTTAAGAAGCAAACTAGTAGCTATATATTATTTTTAACAAAAAACATTTGTTTACCCAGCTTCCCCGTGAGAGATGAGATTTTTCAGATCAGCGGTTTCCAGCTTTGTTTCATCAATAACTTCTGCAGTTGATGTACGGGAAAATGTGGAGCAATAGACTGGTTCTTTGTTCATTCTCCTTTACTCGGTATTAGTCTTTTCTACCACTTGAAACCAGTGTAGGGACCTGATCTAGACCCGCTGAAGTCAATGGAAAGGCTCCCAGAGGACTTGCATTAAGAATCTCCATGGTGAACTCTGTTTACCTCCACTCATTAGCACTCCAAACACTAGAGCTGTTAAAGCCAGATGGAAAAGTACAGTCAGAGTTGACTTAACAGAGTAACAATCCACTCACGTAAGGGACTAAATTATTTCCTGGGCAACTCCTCTGAATTCAGCTGGCATTACACGAAGAATGAATCCGGCCCAATTATACTGAAGCTGATTTGGAAGAAAGAAACCACCAGCTCTCTTCAGGAAAACAACCCAAACCAAAAAATGTCTCGGTAGATATCGGAACACCACCAGAGAGAGTTGTCTGCATTGATTCTCTCTGCTGACTTGCTCTATCGCCAAAGCTGATTTTCTTCCCAAAGTCTGAGTTATTTCCAAGCATTCCCATTCTCTCCTGGTGTTCACATTTGAATACTGCTGATGCACGTTGAGGAACAGTGACATGACTCGATAGTTCCCCTCAGCCAAATCGTTGAGAGACTGGGATATTTATTGTGCTGTAACAGAGGTGATTATATGGATAATGACTGTCTAGATTGAATTGCAGGGTACAAATAATCTTTTTATTAGCGTGACCTGCATTGCTACAATATAGCTAAAAAGCCTCATGTCTCTGATTCTAGAGTCCGACTGTCCCAGCAGCTGTGGGGCTAAAGAGCTCTGATGGAGCCTCAAGCCAAAATGGAAACACATTTGCCTCAACTCTTTAAGCGTTTGCAGTTAGCATGACCAGGCTGCGCAGGGACCCTGCACTGCAGCTTGGTCCTGACTGGTAGTACGGTACATGCCCCTCTTGTCTGGCAAACAGGGCCCAATCCTGCCAGGGGCTGAGCGCCCTCCATTCCGACCCCGGTCAGTGCAGGAAGAATGCAGTCCTTATGCTGATTGGATTTACTTTGCCAAACGCTGGCAGGGCAGAATATAAAACCCTGTGGCACCAAATCCCCAGCGGGCACGAACTGGTTCCCTCCATTGTAAACAATGCAGCGCTGCCAATTTACACCCCTTGAGGAGCTGGCCCGAGGTTGCCACAAATCTTGTCAGACGTTATACAGAAAACTGTGAATTTACACATTTAGCCTAAAACCGTGCAGCAGTGACCTGTCGTATATCTGTACAGCCCCAGTGAGATGCACAGCACTTGACGGACGTGGATGCAGATGAAGCCCTGGGTCCTGAGAGCTTGCAGTCTAAGGCCCTGATCCGGCAAATGCTTATGTAAGCACGTGTGTGTGTGTGTGAGAGAGAGAGAGAGAGATTCAGATAACACAAGAACTAGGGATCACACAATAAAATTACTAGGCATCAGATTTAAAACAAACATAAGGAAGTACTACTTCACACAATGCACAGTTAGGCTGTGGAACTCATTGCCAGGGGATGTTGTGAAGGCCAAAACTATAATGGGGTTCAAAAAGCATTAGATAAGTTCATGGAGGATAGGTTCATCAATGGCTATTAGCCAAGATGATCAGGGATGCAACCCCATGCTGTGGGTGTCCCTAAGCTTCTGACTGCCAGAAGCTGGGAGTGGATGACAGGGGATGGATCACTTGCTAGTTGCCCCATTCTGTTCATTCCCTCTGAAACACCTGGCACTGGCCACTGTCGGAAGACAGGATACTGGGCTAGATGGGCCGTTGGTCTGACCCAGTGTGGCCGTTCTTATGTGTGTAAGTGTTTGCACCCTGATCCTGGCTCTTGAATGTGCACTCACCCTGGCCTGATCTCTATTTCGTTTTATCCCACGGCCCTTTGCCCTAGTATTTGAGCACCCGTTCTGTATAATCAATAGCGAAACCCATAGTGGATCTCCTGGTGTCTCTGGCATTTTGCATTTTTGCTGTCAATCTGCCTGTCTGTTTCTTTTGTTGGTCTTGTTTTGGGTTTTAGATTTTATCAATTTTTGTCTAGTAAGGATTTAGAGGGAGGAGGTGTGTCGGGGTCTGTAGAGGGAGTGGCTATCAATATTGTGAGCGTCGTTTTCATGGCAAACAGGCACTGGTGTAACTCTGGAATTAATTCCATTAACTTCAGTGGGATTCTTCTGGATTTTCACTGTGTAGCTGAAATCAGAGCCTGGCCCAAAGTCTGTGTTGACTGCACTGTAACATGTTTCCAGAACCCAGTCCAAAGAAAGCAGCAACTGCATATTCTTGCAATTTTCAAATAAAACCAGAAGCTCTTCGTATTGCTGTGTATCTACCCGTATGCCAAAGATGTACTAGACTGATAGCCTGGAAAGGCTCCGGCATTTGGACTGCTGATGTCCGAGGCACCTCGCTCTTGTTGTCCTAGCAAAAGCCTATGCTGTCATGGGCTCTTCACGGCTCCTGGGGAACAGGGGCAGGATGGCGTAGCCAATGCAGCAGGACTTGGAAGCCCCTCATTGTTCTTTGTGCTCTCCACCATCTCCAAGGAGCACTGGGCTGAAATGTGCCCACAGCTATGAGGCCAGAGAACACTGGAGCCTGTCCATGTCTCTCTGTACACTTGCTGTCAGAGCGTAATGGAGAGCAATGAAATTTTATTCTTCGCTGGTGACTGAAACTGGTGCCTCTGTTATGGTTCCAGCCTCTGAAGGGAAGAGAATCATAGAATATCAGGGTTGGAAGGGACCTCAGGAGGTCATCTAGTCCAACCCCCTGCTCAAAGCAGGACCAATCCCCAATTACATCATCCCAGCCAGGGCTTTGTCAAGCCTGACCTTAAAAACTTCTAAGGAAGGAGATTCCACCACCTCCCTAGGTAACGCATTCCAGTGTTTCAGCACCCTCCTAGTGGAAAAGTTTTTCCTAATATCCAACCTAAACCTCCCCCACTGCAACCTGAGACCATTATTCCTCATTGTGTCATCTGCTACCATGAGAACTGTCTAGATCCATCCTCTTTGGAACCCCCTTTCAAGTAGTTGAAAGCAGCTATCAAATCCCCCCTCATTCTTATCTTCCGCAGACTAAACAATCCCAGTTCCCTCAGCCTCTCCTCATAACTCATGTGTTCCAGCCCCCTGATCATTTTTGTTGCCCTCCGCTGGATGCGTTCCAATTTTTCCACATCCTTCTTGTAGTGTGGGGCCCAAAACTGGACACAGTACTCCAGATGAGGCCTCACCAATGTCGAATAGAGGGGAACGATCACATCCCTCGATCTGCTGGCAATGCCCCTACTTATACATCCCAAAATGCCTTTAGCCTTCTTGGCAACAACGGCATACTGTTGACTCATATCCAGCTTCTCGTCCACTGTAACCCCTAGGTCCTTTTCTGCAGAACTGCTGCCTAGCCATTCGGTCCCTAGTCTGTAGCAGTGCATGGGATTCTTCTGTCCTAAGCTCAGGACTCTGCACTTGTCCTTGTTGAACCTCATCAGATTTCTTTTGGCCCAATCCTCCAATTTGTCTAGGTCCCTCTGTATCCTATCCCTACCCTTCAGCATACCTACCTCTCCTCCCAGTTTAGTGTCATCTGCAAACTTGCTGAGGGTGCAATCCACACCATCCTCCAGATCATTTATGAAGACATTGAACAAAACAAGTCCGAGGACCGACCCTTGGGGCGCTCCACTTGATACTGGCTGCCAACTAGACATGGAGCCATTGATCATTACCCGTTGAACCCAACAATCTAGCCAACACTCTACCCACCTTATAGTCTATTCATCCAGCTCATACTTCTTTAACTTGCTGGCAAGAATACTGTGGAAGACTGTGTCAAAAGCTTTGCTAATGTCCAGGAACAACACATCCACTGCTTTCCCCTCATCCACAGAGCCAGTTATCTCGTCATAGAAGACAAATAGATTAGTTAGGCATGACTTGCCCTTGGTGAATCCATGCTGATTGTTCCTGATCACTTTCCTCTCCTTGAAATGCTTCAGAATAGATTCCTTGAGGACCTGCTCCATGATTTTTCCAGGGACTGTGGTGAGGCTGACTGGCCTGTAGTTCCCAGGATCCTCCTTCTTCCCTTTTTTAAAGATGGGCACTACATTAGCCTTTTTCGAGTCCTCCGGGACCTCCCCCGATCGCCATGAGTTTTCAAAGATAATGGCCAATGGCTCTGCAATCACATTCGCCAACTCCTTTAGCATTCTCAGATGCAGCGCATTCGGCCCCATGGACTTGTGCACGTCCAGCTTTTCGAAATAGTCCTGAAGCACTTCTTTCTCCACAGAGGGATGGTCGCCTCCTCCCCATGCTGTACTGCCCAGTGCAGCAGTCTGGGAGCTGACTTTGTTCGTGAAGACAGAGGCAAAAAAAGCATTGAGTACATTAGCTTTTTCCACATCCTCTGTCACTAGGTTGCCTCCCTCATTCAGTAAGGGGCCCACACTTTCCTTGACCTTCCTTGCTAACATACCTGAAGAAACCCTTCTTGTTACTCTTAACGTCTCTTGCTAGCTGCACCTCCAGGTGTGATTTGGCCTTCCTGATTTCACTCCTGCATGCCCGAGCAATATTTTTATACTCTTCCCTGGTCATTTGTCCAATCTTCCACTTCTTGTAAGCTTCTTTTTTGTGTTCAAGATCAGCAAGGATTTCACTGTTAAGCCAAGCTGGTTGCCTGCCATATTTACTATTCTTTCTACACATCAGGATGGTTTATCCCTGTAACCTCAATAAGGATTCTTTAAAATACAGCCAGCTCTCCTGGACTCCTTTCCCCCTCATGTTATTCTCCCAGGGGATCCTGCCCATCAGTTCCCTGAGGGAGTCAAAGTCTGCTTTTCTGAAGTCCAGGGTCCGTATTCTGCTGCTTTCCTTTCCTCCTGGTGTCAGGATCCTGAACTCGACCATCCCATGGTCACTGCCTCTCAGGTTCTCATCCACTTTTGCTTCCCCTACTAATTCTTCCCAGTGTGTGAGCAGTAGGTCAAGGAGAGCTCTGCCCCTAGTTGGTTCCTCCAGCACTTGCACCAGGAAATTGTCTCTTACCCTTTCCAAATACTTCCTGGATTGTCTGTGCACCGCTGTATTGCTCTCCCAGCAGATATCAGGGTGATTGAAGTCTCCCATAAGAACCAGAGCCTGTGATCTAGTAACTTCTGTTAGTTGCCAGAAGAAAGCCTCGTCCACCTCATCCCCCTGGTCCGGTGGTCTATAGCAGACTCCCACTACGACATCACCCTTGTTGCTCACACTTCTAAACTTAATCCAGAGACACTCAGGTTTTTCTGCAGTTTCATACCAGAGCTCTGAGCAGTCATACTGCTCTCTTACATACAATGCAACTCCCCCACCTTTTCTGCCCTGCCTGTCCTTCCTGAACAGTTTATATCCATCCATGACAGTGCTCCAGTCATGTGAGTTATCCCACCAAGGCTCTGTTATTCCAATCACATCATAATTCCTTGACTGTGCCAGGACTTCCAGTTCTCCCTGCTTGTTTCCCAGGCTTCTTGCATTTGTGTATAGGCACTTGAGATAACTCGCTGATCGTCCCTCTTTCTCAGTATGAGGAAGGAGCCCTGCCCTCTCGCGCGCTCCTGCTCGTGCTTCCTCCTGGTATCCCACATCCACACTTACCTCAGGGCTTTGGTCTCCTTCTCCCAGTGAACCTAGTTTAAAGCCCTCCTCACTAGGTTAACCAGCCTGATTGCGAAGATGCTCTTCCCTCTCTTCGTTAGGTGGAGCCCATCTCTGCCTAGCACTCCTCCTTCATGGAACACCATCCCATGGTCAAAGAATCCAAAGCCTTCTCTCCGACACCACCTGCGTAGCCATTCGCTGACTTCCACGATTCGATGGTCTCTACCCAGGCCTTTTCCTTCCACGGGGAGGATGGACGAGAACATCACTTGCACCTCAAACTCCTTTATCCTTCTTCCCAGAGCCACGTAGTCCACAGTGATCTGCTCAAGTCATTCTTGGCAGTATCATTGGTGCTCACGTGGAGAAGCAGGAAGGGGTAGCGATCTGAGGGCTTGATGAGTCTCGGCAGTCTCTCAGTCACATCGTGAATCCTAGCCCCTGGCAAGCAGCAGACTTCTCGGTTTTCCCAGTTGGGGTGGCAGATAGATGACTCAGTCCCCCTGAGGAGAGAGTCCCCGACCACCACCACCCACCTCTTTCTGTTGGGAGCGGTGGTCGTGGAACCCCCATCCCTGGGACAGCACATCTCATGCCTTCCAATCGGTGGAGTCTCCTTCTGCTCCCTTCCCTCAGACGTAACATCTGGTCCACTCTCCGCATTGGTACCTGTGGAGAGAACATGAAAACGGTTACTTACCTGTATCTGCACTGCTGGTACATGGACGCTCCCCTTTCTTCTTCCGGAGGTCACATGCTGCCAAATTTCTTCACCGTCCTCCTGTCCCCGCAGTGCAGCCTGCTCTGAATCTTCAGAACGTTGTGCCCGTAGAAGCATATCCTGACGTCTGTCCAGGAAATCTTCAGTTTCTCTTATGCAACGCAGGGTCGATACTTGTTTCTCCAGACCTTGAACCTTCTCTTCCAATATGGAGACCAGCTTGCACTTTGTACAGACAAAGTCGCTTCTGTCCTGTGGAAGAAAGACAAACATGGCACATCCAGTGCAGGTCACAACAGCTGAACGCTCCCCATCCATATTACCTTCCTTCTACGAGCTTCCTCGGGAGTTGTAGTAACTACTCAGAGAAGCTGGCAAGATGTCAGCCTCAGTGGGCTCTCCCCAGGCAAACTCCCTCTGTTAGCCGCTCTGCTGTTCGCAGCTGACTGGCTTTTTATAACAGTCAGGCCCACTCAAGGCTCACCTGGAACCAAGCACTCCCAATTCACACGTTTCAAACAACCAATCAAGCATACAGTCAAACTGTCCCCACAACAGACACTCCGATACTCACCAACACAGCCTCCCTAATGCAGCCCTTAGCCTACCTCCTCTCAGACAGATCCCAGGCAAACTCCCTCTGTTAGCCACTCTGCTGTTCGCCGCAGTCAGGGAGCACCCAGCAATGTCAAGTCTTGGTGGTCCTGCATGGGACCTAATATATTTCTATTCCCCAAGAAGCAGGGCTCCGGCAGTGCAAAGCAGGAAGCTAATCCTGACTACAATAAGTCTCTGTTACTAGAAGGGCTTTATTTCGGGGAAATTCCTCTTGTGGTCAGATCACATTAATTCTGCTAGTTTTTATGCATGAGATAGTTACCAGTAGAATCAACAAGCTTGCTGTAAAAAAGCCTCATTCATATGGAAACATATGCAGCAGTGTCCAGAGTGAGCTCTGCCTCGATGTGGCAGTATGAAAGGGGACAGTTACTGTATATTTAATTAAATACTAGTTGATTATTAAATAGGTAATAGCTGATAACCCTCAATCAACGTAGTAAATAACTGGTGTTTAATCTACTCTCGTGGCTGTGCAGATTTTTCTACTCTCTTTTGCCACTTGCCCCCGGTCCTCCCTGGTGCATTTCCTTTTGACGCCATAGCCTCCTTGAGCAATAGGCGTGGGATGAGGATGCTATATGCATATTAGGAGCCCTGCGTGCTCAGCTGGGGATCTGGCAGTAAATGCTGGGTATGAAAATGGACATTACATTTTGTAGGCAAGCTGGATGGAAGAACAAACGCAAACCTGGAACGAGATCTGGCTGGTGCGCAAGGAGGAAAGCTGGACCGTGGCTTTGAATGGTTTTTCGACTTCCTCTGAAGCATCAGGGCATGGCCACAGCTGCAGAAGGGACACCGGATGGAATGGGCCAGCGTGCTGACGAGGTACCAAGAATCTTCTTTCCTAGATGCTTGGCTGGTGAGTTTTGCTCACAGGCTTTGGGTCTAACTGGTTGCCAGATTTGGGATCAGGAAGGAATTTTCCCCAGGTCAGGTGACAGGGACCTTGGGGGTTTTCACCTCCTTCTGCAGCATGGGGTGAGGTTCACCTGCTGGAATCATCTGGGCATCTCAGACCTAATCAATTCCCTGCCATTGCTGGGGCCTCGGGCATGGGTGTCACGTCCATCTCTCCTGTTCTCTGCCAGGGGCACACAACAGCTGAGTCTGAAATGCTTGGGTCTAACTACACTCACTGGGCTCAGCATGGGGGCATCTGGGGGAAATGTAATGGTCTGTGATATACGGGAGCTCAGGCTTAATGACCTAATGGTCCCTTCTGGCTGACCACTCTCTGAAATGTTTGTACAGCACCTGCCACAGTGGGGCTCTGTTCCTGACCAGGGCTTCTGGTCTCCAGGGAGACACAGAACTTCATTAACGAGAAGAGGGAGCAGGAGCGCCCCAATGTTCGTGTTTGTAAGTAGGCGTAGGACTCGTGACAGTGCGTCAGGACTCCCACCGTGCCAAGCACGGCACAAGGACGGCGAAGTTACAATCCCTGCCCTGAGCCCTGCAGCACCTCCGATGGGACTTTTGATGGAGCTGCCAGGGTCCCTTTTCGACCAGGTGTTCCGGTGGAAAACCGGACACCTGGTCACCCTAGTGTGAGGCTAAGTCCTGATCTCCCTTCCTTTTCATATTTAAAACACCAATCAAACCTAACCTAGAAGAGCCGCCAAGACCAGGGTACAGTAAGCAGTGCTCATGATTTTATACCACTGTTCTTCCTAGCCCCACTCGCTCCTTATCATTTGTCACCCTCTCCCGAGTCACTTCTAAAATGTAGGCCCTGGTCTAATGGGACTACTCATTAGAATAGAATTACTCGGGTTCCTAAGTGTTCATATTAGAGAGAGAAGGTGGGGGAGGTTATATCTTTCATTGGACCAGCTTCTGGTGGTGAGAGAGACAAGCTTTCGAGCCACACACCGCTTGTCTTCAGGTCTGGGAAAGGTACTGCCGGCATCAGAGCAAAGTGTTCAGATGGCCGAGCTCTTAGATTGTAAATTCTTTGGGACAGGTTCTGTTTGCTTTGTGTTCTGTGAAGCACTTAACATGCTTTGGGGTGCCATTAAATAATAATAATAATGACGGAAGGCCTGATGCAATTAAAAAAGAAAGTTGACAGCGAATCCATCACAGATTGTACCTGGCAATGTCTTGTGAAGGAAACGATGACGCTTTACCGAACAACCTTCTCTCCCTTTGTTTGAAGGTGACCTCATTGCACGTCAAAGCCAGCACACCCTAGTAAGGATCTCAGCCCACTCACGCTTCAGAGCAGCGTGCTGAATTCACGGTGCTGCCTGCAGCTTGCTTTGTAGCTAGGATAAATTAGTCCCTCTCTCTGGGCTCGAGTTTAGTTTTACAAATCAGGATTTATGGTGGGTGCCGGAACATCACTGCTTTTAATAAATGCACTGTTTGTCTGAATAAATTTTGTTAGGTAAATGGAGCGAAAAATCATAATGACTCCAACATAAATTGGAGAGCATTACATCAACAAACCACATTCATTTTAATCAGAGGCTAATTAAGGTGAGCGCTCTGCTGGTGCAGCTCACCGCCCTTCCCCCTCACCCCATAACGAGAGTTCACCGGCCCTGCCTGCGCTTTTGAGAGCCAGGCATGGAACCGCCATTGCTGAGTGGAAAGTCAATAGTGCCCCTTTCTCGAAAGGGGAGAGATCTTGCTGCCGGGGAATCCAGTGGGACTTTCCTGTGGGAGCAGGACTGGAACGTAGAGGAACCAGGACTCAGTGCTTTATAGAAACAAGCCTGGAGAAGGACACGATGCGCTGGAGTCTCTCATTCATGAGCCTTCATGCCCCAGAATCCCTGGATGTGATTTCTCAGGTGCCTTTGTTGGGTCGCCCTCAAAGTTATATAAGTACGCTAGAATTATGATTATGTAGTAGTAGAAATAAAGATAGACAAAAGAATATATAGGTATTGTAAAAGGGTATGAACATTAGTTCCAGGCTGTTGAATTTCACTCTGTAACAAATGCAAGGCCAAAGTCCTAATTATTTCAGGCCGGTACGGATAAAGAGTCTGTGCTGGAAAGTGATAAGAACTTTGAGAAAACAATGCTGTTCTTTAAAACAACACCCTGATGCTCTTCCCCCGTGGTGGCCCCTTGTCATGCCTATGTAAATCTTTGTATCCAAAGGGGGAAAAATAGATAGTGGGATAAAACTTGTTAAATGAATCAAGAGTCATAGATTGTGTTAAGTAAAAGAATGAATGATGAGTGCATGGAATTGAGAGCCTGAAGCAGGGAAATAATTGGTTAGTAAATGGTGCCAGCCTAATCCTAAGTATTTCAACCTTGGTATCAATGGGCCGAAGAATATGCAAAGTGGAGATAACTGGATGACCCCCCCCCAAAGGGCGAACCGGAATCCAGCCAAAACGCATCAAGGAAGAACAAGAAGGTAACACCTAGTCATCATGGAGCCATCATGAATGTACCAGCTGCTGATTGATGGTCATCTCAATTGTAAATTCAGCATGATGAAGCAACTTCCATAGACTTGTACTGAACCGGAGACCTATAAAAATTGGATTCAGGGACTGTGTTCTTTGAGTCTGGTTCTACGACCACCCTCCAGGAGCACTGGATGCGCATCTGACAACGACTTGGCTCCACTCTCGTGTCCAGGCCACCTGGCCAGTGACTTGGCACGAGCAACGTCTAGGCTGGTAACTATAACAACCTTTTTGCAGAACCTGTGTGGATGTCTGTGTGTGTGAATGGATTTCTATAGAAATTGCATATAGTAATATTTTGTTGTATTTACAATAAATGTGGCATTTTGCCTTGTCCCTCTTACAAGATCCTGGTGGTATCATTTTTATTAGTGTAACACCTTGACATGTGCAAAAATCACTGGGCGTGGGGCCTTGGGCAGCGTTTGACTGAGTAGCTATTTCAAACAAGCCGCTTACCCGCAAGTAGTGTTGGAGTCACCGTGCTGTGGTAGGGGAAGGAAGTCTCCACGGCCATCCCTGCACTTAGCTGCTGCTGCTGCTACCTATCTGATTTACAGTCATGCTCTGAGGCCCCGTCCAGACAGGGCTCCACTGAGCACAGTGCAGTCCCTGCCCTGAAAAGCTGGCAATAGAATTCTCTTTCCTGGCTGCGCGGTAGCCTTTGGGGCCTGTGGGAAGACCGACTGTCCACTATGCACTCACGTGGGTCTCCTCCAACACATCAGGGGTGCATGGGGGGGAAATAGGTGACTTTTGTGACACTCTTCCAGAAAGAACACGTGCTTGTCTTTCAGAGAGATCAGCCCATCGGCTTCTGGGGTTTTGAAGTCACTTTTTACTTTTTAATTTAAAAAAAAAATTGTAAACACTGGTGTGGGCAGAGAGATGTGATTCCTAGTTTGTTTAGAGATCAGTTTATCACACCCCAGCTGCTCTTACCTCCAGAGTGGTCGGAAGTTCCTCAGGCATACAACAGAATGGCCAAAGAATGGTACCATCCTGAGCAGGGCCTAACCAAAACCAAAACACTTTGCCAATCTGTGAATAGCTTGTCAGGCCAATAAGTCTCAGTGAATTGAACTGCTGGGACTAAAGGGATCAGATGAAAAATGGCTTCCAAGAATCCAGTGTGAGATTCCATTGAGGATGACTTAGTCTGGGATGTGTTTAGATTGTCGACATGAACTATCTACTGTCACTTCAGGGCATGACTTAGTAAAGCCTTTTCTGTACTCTGTGGCCACAGTCTAAATCAGTAGTAATGGTTTCACTGTATTGTCTCTAGCTCCTGGCTTTATCATTTCTGCTCTATGCTCTTTAGCTCAGTGGTGCGTGTACAGAGGAATGACTAACTCGATCTATTCTCTTTTTCTAAATATTCAGTTTTCTAGAGTAGCCGGGTCCCAAAGTGCAGTGACATGACACAGCGAAACACAGAACGGCACCAGAGAGGAGGTTTATATAAGTGTGGTGGCTCTTAGAAAAGGCAGCATAGTGCGCTAATGGCAGAATGCACAGACCTCGTCTGGGGAGTGTAGGAACCCAGCCCTGACTATGTAAAGACTGGGTTCTGGAGATGCTTAATCTTGGGTAAGGAGGCCGGGGAATGCATAGCCCTCAGTCCAGGGGTGGGTAGTAAGGGAAGGGTACTGTCGGGACAACTTGGATTCATAGATTCTAAAAACGGAAGGGACCATTGTAATCATTGACCTCCTGTATAACTCAGGCCATAACTTCCCCCAAATAATTCCTAGAGCAGATCGCTTAGAAAAAAATCTTTTTAAATCTTGACTTTAAAATTGTCAGAAATGGAGAATTCATCACCCTGGGCTAATTACTCACTGTTAAAAATGTATAACTTGTTTCCAGTCTGAATTTGTCAAGCTTCAATTTCCAGCCAGTGGATCCTGTTAGACCTTCCTCTGCTAGACTGAAGAGCCCGTTATTAAATCTTTGTGCTTTGCATAGGTACTTATAGACTGTAATCAAGTCATGCTGTAGCTGTCTCTTCGTTAAGTTGAATAGACAGAGCTCTTTGAATCTATTGCTATAAGGCATGTTTTCTAATCTTTTAATTGTTTTTGTGGCTTCTCTGAACCTGCTCCAGTTTATCAACATCCTTGTTGTATTGTGGGCACCAGAACTGGATACACTATTCCAGCAGTGGTCACACCAGTGTCAAATTCAGAGGTGAAATAACCACTCTACTCCTCTTTGAGATTCTCCTGTTTGTGCATCCCAGGATCACATTAGCTTTTTTGGCCACAGCATAACACTACAACTCATGTTTAGCACCAAATCTTTTTCAGAGTCACTGCTTCCCAGGAGAGAGTCCCCCCATCCTGTCAGGATGGCAGACATTCTTCACTCCTAGATTTATACATTTACATTGTATTAAAATGCATATTGTTCCTCGTGCCCTAGTCACCAAGTGATCTAGAGAGCACTCTGAATCAGCGACCTGTTCTCTTCTTTATTTACCACTTCCCCAGTGTTAGGGTCATGCTCTTATACACAACTGCACATGAGCATTTGGAAAAGTGTGGGGGAAAAATGACCAAGGAAATTCTGACATCTTCAAATCAGGATGCCTTTCTGGAAAGTATGCATTCGTCATGCCAATTACTGGGCTCAATCCAGCAGTAACTTGGTGAAATGTAATGGCCTGACATATACAGGAGGTCAGACTTGGTGATCTAGTGGTTCCTTCTGGTGTTAAAATCCACAAATAAACAGGAAAGACAAATGTTGGGAGAAAGGAAGCGTTAGCCTCATGTTACATTAGGGGAGCAGAGAGGGGAAGTGACGTGCCTGGGGCATCTTCCATGTGCCTCCCACAGACTGCATCACAAGACCATTCTCCTGCTTTCTTTGGACCATATCATTAAAGGAGCAGCACAAGTCATGACACGGACAGGACAACTTTAACACTGTTCTGCAGCAAAGAAATAGCCACTGTAGAAGTGATCCATGGAAATGCATCCCTCTTCTCTGCTCTGGGACAGAATTCCTGATTAGATCCGGACAAATGCTGCCAAAACCACTTTCTGGAACATTCTTCTGAATTGTTACATGGCACTGCACTCTAATGATGCAAGGTGGGATTTTTCAAAGCACCTTGGAGGCGGGAATGCCCATGTGAAATCAGTGCTCAGCTCCTCTTAGGAGCTTGGGGGAAATCTCACCCACTGTTCCAGAAGAGGAGCGTGCAAGCTCACGTTGTCCCTCAATGGCTTAAGCTCTCCATACAGGGTGAGGATGAGACGTAACCCACTCCCCAGTGATCACATTGCACGACTCTTACTGTCTCATCAGTGAGGGCTTTATCACAATGGCTCCCCTGGTACGTTACACTCTGTAGTTACACTTCCCTGTATTGGAATTCCTGCCATGACTACAAGTTGTCCTGCATGACATAAATACTTCCCTTGTCTTTAGATTTTGTTAAATTCATGCTCCCATTTAATGCTTCTTATAAAATAACTAGTCCTGTTTTCACAGTCACACATTCCCCAGTCTTCATATTTTATTAAAATTATAGCCTCTAGTTGTTGTTTCACATAACATGATTGCTTTTCGCTGATTTTCTGTTAGACAGTAAATCTTCTGGGTCTCTTAAATGGCTAGCTGTTAGGTGTGTGTGCGGGCATGTATGTTACTGATTTCCATAAATGAACATTAGCATATATCTAGGGTTGACTTAAAAAAACATCGTGGCTTTTCGCTGAAAACTGAATTTTAAACATGCTTGAAAAGCCATTTTCCTCAAACAAAAATTCCCCCCGCCCCAGCTCTCAGCATACATTTAGAGCGTTACATTTGTGCTGCGGGGAAAATGACAAAGGTTTGGGATTGTCAGGCTTCTCCGCTCTCTGAGTTATTTCTCCTCTTCGGGACTGAGACTGATTCTTCTTCATCTCCCGTCTTCTTGACCCGTCACCAAGAGCAGCTGCAGCTTTTGTTAATGGAGCCTTTATAGCAGAGGCCTTTTAGACATCATCTGGAGTGGACGAGATGCAACTTCTTTTCTCCCACCCTTTGCCGGTCTTGTCTGTTTAGATGCGCTCTTCAGGGAAGTGACTGTTTCTATGTGCTTGTACGGCTCCTAGGACAATGGGGTCCAAATATTGGTTGGAACCTCCAGGTGCTACTGTGAAACAAATATTTATCTCAGTGGGGTGCTGAGCTGGGCTGTTGACGTTAGGCAAATACTTAATAACAGTCACATATTTTGAGCATTCTTAAATTGCTGTCTTAGAGCAGCTTAAAGAAGGGTTATATTGCTGGCTTAGCTTTTGAATTCGTCCTGGGACATATGCTTTCCTGCCAATGCTCACCCTTTTGACCTGGAATAAAAGTGGTTACACGTGGCACTGTTTCCAAGCAGTAGAATTTAGAAAGTCTAGCTCTAGATCTAAACTTAAAAATGTCTTTTGCCACCTCTTTGATTACATTTTTCTGGTCACAGTTCTAAAGAGATATGAAAGGTGCTTATGTTTTCTTTATCATGGGTCTGCTCCAGTGAGGAGGGTGATTACTGCCAGAGAGGCGGAGGGACACGGGCATTATCAGGTACATTGGATACATGGAAGACTTCAGATAATTTGTCATTAATGTCTCCATCTCTTCATAGGCTCAGATAGTGATCATTTCAAGACAGACAATGCTCCCATCTACAAGCACTCATCCAAGCATGGGCTGGATGCTACATGTTATCAACATAAGGCAGCTGTTTCTTTGAACATAAAAGACTCGCTGTCTTCAGTGTTGCAAAGGATTTTTGTAATCAGCACAGATTTATGACCTGGATATGTCCGAACATTTCTAATCTCTCGTGCAGGAGTGATATCCTCCCTAACATGGTCAGAGCAGAAAGATTAGCTTGTTGTTTTGATACTATAGGAAACAATAGTGCAAAGAATTAATTGCTCCTAGCAAGCGGAGCAATAAACGTGGCTCATCCCCTGAATCTGTAATGCCTTCCATATTGCTGAACCGCACGGCGGGTAGGTAACAGAGACCACGTTTTTCACTGAGCTCATTTAGAAAGAAATTTACTGTTACGTTCCACTGCTATCATATGGAGCTGATAGCGTACCCCAGAATAGAGTTAGCAATGATGACATGGAAGAAAACACCCTTAGGTTTCCGTGACTGAAGAAGGGAGAACATGGCTTTATAATGTGAAAGGAGTAAGTCTTTAACATTTAGTGTGTGTGGTGGAAGCGGTCTGGTCTCGTACTACATTGGCTACTCTGTTTTAATGATCAGTTAGGCTGACGAATAATATATGCTCCTTGAAGGTTTATGACTGGAAAAGGCTGACGTTAGGTCATGAAAAAGTGTCATTTTTAAACAAACAGCCCCTCTAGATATGTCAGAGGTGCCAAATGGTCAGTTTCGAATTCGGACGTTTCCTCTATTAGAAGTTTAGGATTTGGTTGCAAACTACATGTTAAACCCACTGGAAACAATAGTAATTTCCAGGTAGCCTGCTGCAGTAAAATTACTGCATTTTCTCATGGTAACAGGGTAAAGCCTTGATCCTGCCAGCTGAGGAGCACTCTGTTCCCAGTGCAATGAAGCTCTCTGCACCTGGTTTACTTTTAAGCTGTATAAGCGTGTAAAGTCCCTGGAACTACTCAGTTTAGCACTTGTGTCACCACTTGGTTGGTTCAGGGCCCACGTGCTCCGCACCTGGCGCTGGGTGACGTGGTTCAGCAAAAAAAGGCAGATTCAGTGACTCTGACACGTTTTATAAACTCGTGTCACTTTCTCTGAATTGTTCATGTCAGGGAAAAATCCCCCCAAAAGTCAACGTTTTGGTTTTTCAATTTGAAATGACTCTTCATTGAGAAATGACCTTCAGTTGCATTTATTTTTTTAAATGCTCAAAATCAAACATTTTTGTTCAACCCACAACAACTTTTTCCAACTTTTTGATTTGCTGAAAATTTGAAAAAAATTGTGTTCAGGTCAACATGAAACTATCCCCCCCCCCCCCCCCCCCCCAGAATGACCAGGGAACTGAAAAATCGGTGTGAATGCATGGGCCTCTCCCTACTGGGAATGTGGCCCTGTGTCTGTGGTGTGTTCAGTTCCCTTGCTTTTGTCTGTGTGATTTGTACATACACCTGATAATCAGCATTAAAAGGAATATTGTCGATCAAAAGGTATTTGGATTAGCTAGCCAGCTATGCCCCAAATCAATCAATAGCACAGATGGATGGCTCACCACAGAGACAATTAAGGCACATGCTAGGCAATACATGCACGTACAGGACTCCTTGCTGAATACTAGATCTCTCATTGCCTGGCTGCAGTGGTCCCTCGCCCTCGAGTGCAGAGGGAGGCCACGCTGCCTCACCATGGCAGGCAAAAATAGTCAGGCTGGGGACACTCTGGGGGGGGGGGCGTAGAGCAACAAGCAGCCTAAAATTAACAAAAAGAAAAGGAGTACTTGTGGCACCTTAGAGACTAACCAATTTATTTGAGCATAAGCTTTCGTGAGCTACAGCTCACTTCATCGGATGCATACTGTGGAAAGTATAGAAGATCTTTTATACACGCAAAGCATGAAAAAATGGGTGTTTACCACTACAAAAGGTTTTCTCTCCCCCCACTCCACTCTCCTGCTGGTAATAGCTTATCTAAAGTGATCACTCTCCTTACAATGTGTATGATAATCAAGGTGGGCCATTTCCAGCACAAATCCAAGGTTTAACAAGAACGTCTGAGAAGGGGGGGGGTAGGAAAAAACGAGGGGAAATAGGTTACCTTGCATAATGACTTAGCCACTCCCAGTCTCTATTCAAGCCTAAGTTAATTGTATCCAGTTTGCAAATTAATTCCAATTCAGCAGTCTCTCGTTGGAGTCTGGTTTTGAAGTTTTTTTGTTGTAATATTGCAACTTTCATATCTGTGTAACCCTTCTGCCCGTCAGAGTTGGCAGCAACAAGGGCCGGGTTCAATATCTAGGGGATCCATTCCAATAACACAATGCAAACCGGCTCGAGCCCCCACCCAGTGACCTGGGACAAATATATACCACCCCCGCTGGGCGCCTCCAAGAGGCAATACTTCCCCTCTCGCAAGCACATAGTCTGAGTGTAGCAAAAGCCTTTTAATAACAGAGAGAAACAATGTGGCATTATGTTTGGGAAACACCACCAACAGGATTCATAACAAAACCCATGAGCAAAAACCCATGAGCAAAAACCCACCCCAAGCAAATTGGGGCATGCCCTTTTCCCTTTGGTTCTTGAGTCCAGCAACCCCGAATCACCCAAAGTCCCAAAAGTCCAATGCCCCAAAAGTCTCTGTCCCTGGTCAGGGCAGCCCCAGAGTTCGAAAGTTTATCTGCGGAGCTTTACCTCCCAACCTGGGTGGAAATGGGACGGGGGTAAGAGGCACCTTACATGATCTGAAGCTGACCGCCCCACGAACTCCTTTGCTCAGCTGCGCTCCGCTCCACCAGCCGCCCCACAAACTCCTTCGCTCAGCTCCACGGCCCACAAGCAGCTCCTGCCATCCACAAACTGCTCCACCAGCCAGTCCACAAGGCACTCCAGCCAGCCCGCCAACTGCTCCACAATATATCTTCCAGCTCCCCCACTACTTAACACAACACTCAGTGATTTCAGCTCTTAGGTGAATTCAGCTTGTAGTAGGGGAGCCCCAGTGCTGGTGCACTGTCAGCCCAAAATGAGCTCAGCAGCCTATAACTAGACTTCTAATGAAATCAAAATTAGCTCTGATATTCCACAGTGGAGAGAGGAGGAAGTGCAATTATCATGTAAGGCCCTCACCAAGGGGCCCATGCCACCAAGTATTAATACTTGTCCCCAGCCTCTCTCCATTCACACAGTTTTGGAACCCATGACCCTTGCCTAGCGAGTGCTACTTAGTTGATGGTGAATCCCTCCATCATAACAAAAGGCCACGTACAGTTCCAAGCACAGTTCCCATAATCAGGGTAATAACAATTTATTCTTCCTGCCCCAATAACAGAGACACTGGGGATCCCACAGCAGCCAAAGTGACCATTTGGGCAGCTATGGTCTCATTCTAGGTGTGGTGGGTGTGCCTATGCAAATGAGATCGGCCCCTGAAGTTCTTTTCCACAACTTGCCACACCTCATCACCAGATGTCAGGGTGGAGCTCATCCTGACACTGCTTACATCTGTAATCGCGTGACCAGAGAGATTGAAGTGTTCCTGGGATATTCTATCTACTACCCAAGATCCATAAACCTGGAAATCCTGGGTGTCCCATCATCTCAGGCATTGGCACCCTGACAGCAGGATTGTCTGGCTATGTAGACTCCCTCCTCAGGCCCTACGCTACCAGCACTCCCAGCTACCTTCGAGACACCACTGACTTCCTGAGGAAACTACAATACATCAGTGATCTTCCTGATAACACCATCCTGGCTACTATGGATGTAGAAGCCCTCTACACCAACATTCCACACAAAGATGGACTACAAGCCGTCAAGAACACTATCCCCGATAATGTCACGGCTAACCTGGTGGCTGAACTTTGTGACTTTGTCCTTACCCGTAACTATTTTACATTTGGGGACAATGTATACCTTCAGATCAGCGGCACTGCTATGGGTACCCGCATGGCCCCACAGTATGCCAACATTTTTATGGCTGATTTAGAACAACGCTTCCTCAGCTCTCGTCCCCTAATGCCCCTACTCTACTTGCACTACATTGATGACATCTTCATCATCTGGACCCATGGAAAAGAAGCCCTTGAGGAATTCCACGATGATTTCAACAATTTCCATCCCACCATCAACTTCAGCCTGGTCCAGTCCACACAAGAGATCCACTTCCTGGATACTACAGTGCTAATAAACGATGGTCACATAAACACCACCCTATACCAGAAACCTACTGACCGCTATTCCTACCTACATGCCTCCAGCTTTCACCCTGACCACACCACACGATCCATCGTCTACAGCCAAGCTCTGCGATACAACCGCATTTGCTCCAACCCCTCAGACAGAGACAAACACCTACAAGATCTCTATCAAGCATTCTTACAACTACAATACCCACCTGCGGAAGTGAAGAAACAGATTGATAGAGCCAGAAGAGTTCCCAGAAGTCACCTACTACAGGACAGGCCTAACAAAGGAAATAACAGAACGCCACTAGCCGTCACCTTCAGCCCCCAGCTAAAACCCCTCCAACGCATTATTAAGGATCTACAACCTATCCTGAAGGATGACCCAACACTCTCACAAATCTTGGGAGACAGGCCAGTCCTTGCCTACTGACAGCCCCCCAACCTGAAGCAAATACTCACCAACAACCACATACCACATAACAGAACCACTAACCCAGGAACTTATCCTTACAACAAAGCCCGTTGCCAACTGTGCCCACATATCTCTTCAGGGGACACCATCACAGGGCCTAATCACATCAGCCACACTATCAGAGGCTCATTCACCTGCACATCCACCAATGTGATAGATGCCATCATGTGCCAGCAATGCCCCTCTGCCATGTACATTGGTCAAACTGGACAGTCTCTACGTAAAAGAATAAATGGACACAAAACAGATGTCAAGAATTATAACATTCATAAACCAGTCGGAGAACACTTCAATCTCTCTGGTCACACGATTACAGACATGAAAGTTGCGATATTACAACAAAAAAACTTCAAATCCAGACTCCAGCGAGAGACTGTTGAATTGGAATTCATTTGCAAACTGGATACAATTAACTTAGGCTTGAATAGAGACTGGGAGTGGCTAAGTCATTATGCAAAGTAACCTATTTCCCCTTGTTTTTTCCTACCCCCCCACCCCACCCCTCAGACGTTCTTGTTAAACCTTGGATTTGTGCTGGAAATGGCCCACCTTGATTATCATACATATTGTAAGGAGAGTGATCACTTTAGATAAGCTATTACCAGCAGGAGAGTGGGGTGGGGGGAGAGAAAACCTTTTGTAGTGGTAAACACCCATTTTTTCATGCTTTGCGTGTATAAGAGATCTTCTATACTTTCCACAGTATGCATCCGATGAAGTGAGCTGTAGCTCACGAAAGCTTATGCTCAAATAAATTGGTTAGTCTCTAAGGTGCCACAAGTCCTCCTTTTCTTTTTGCGAATACAGACTAACATGGCTGTTACTCTGAAACCTAAAATTAACAGTCTGTGGGAAGCTCTGGCCCTCTGGTTGAGCAGAGCAGTCTGGAGTGTTTAGCCCTGAGCCTCCTGGCTGGGGCAGACAGCGATTTAACAGTCTGTGGCAAGGCCTTCTGGTGAGTAGGCAGCCAGCCCACATGTGTGGGGGAGTGGCGGCAGGTAGGGGTAAGGGGACCCAGGCCCACCCTACTCCACCGGGTCTCAGCCCAGGGTCCAACGGTGATGGGTGGGCCTGCCTCTGGGTCAGCAGGGAACCCACTAGAACATGCTGCCTCACTTCCCAACAGCACAACCAGATCAAGGACTGGTTCCCCGTGGCTACTTCTTACCCCACTCAGGCGGCATTGCTCCATTGACAACAAGCTCAGTTTGGCTGCTTCAGAGTCAGGCAGCGTCCACTTTGCTGCCTTCTCGTGGCCTTCCACCTCCTTGGTCAGCAGGACGCTGCTCTGCTCAGGGCTGGCCCAGTATCCTGCAGAGGGCTCAGCTCCCTGGAAGAGACGTCCACTCCGTCCCTTGGTCCAGCACCAACTGAGCTCCAGGGCTCTCCTTTTACACTTCTTGTTCTACCCTGGTACTTCGGTGAGGAGGGGTGGGGCGGGTTTGGCTCCACACACGGGGAGAATGGCGTGGTTCCTCACTCTCGAGCCCGGAGGGAGGCCACTCTGCCTCCCTATGCTGACTCATGATCGGCCCAGTGGAAGTTGGGCAAATACTCCCAGGGTTAGAAACAATTTAGGGATGAAATCCTGACCCACTGAAATCATAAGAGTTTTGCCATTGACTTCAGTGAGTACAGGATTCACACCTCCTCCAGTACCTGTTTTTCTTTACCTTGTAAATCTAAAATGGTCATTGGACTCCCCCTCCCCCCCCCCCAAGTTTAACCTTATTTGTCCTGAGTTTGCTAGTAATAGACTCTTTATGAATGCGACACCGTAAGGGAGTTTCTATTAGATTAAAGCAACAGTGTATCTTCTTGATGCTTTTTACAATGGGCTATTTTGCTCTGAGAGAACAACATGGCTTCTCTCCCACAGTGAGATTTACCACAAATGTCCAGTCTCAAGTACTGATGATCAGAAAATGTGTGTTTGAGAAGTTTTTTGCCCAATAAAATAAATTTTAAAAAAAGTAATAGTGATTAACAAAACTGCAACAATTTATGGATAAATCCAAACCTGTCAAATATGGGATTTCTCACAGTAAACAGACTAATGAAATCTGGGTTTGTCTGAGTACAGATTCATGATCATCGTGCCAACAAATCACTTTTTATAAGATTGTGCAGCTGAAAACCAAGTCTTTTGCTAGAAGGCTGATATGACCAAATGCCAGGGAGAAATAACTGAACCAAGTATTTAAGAGCACTCTGCTCTCTCATGGTAGTGCACAATAATTACCTTCAGTGGGGCAGACCTGTCAATACCTGCATACATATTTTGTTTATATTGCCTGGCATTTATCTAATTTTATATGTGCCTCTTTAAAGTGCATTTGTTGGTTCTTTGCACTTTAGTTGGGAACAATAAAAATAGTCTTTATTAGCAGTTTTTATTGATTCTTGCATCAGGCAGTAACCAGGTTGATGGCATGGCATATTCGTCAGCCATTACTATCAATGAGAAGCCAATAAAAGCTTTTACATGAAGAGTTATGGACTAATATTAGAAAAGGAGATGCATTGTGGACAACTAACATAAAGGGATGGGTTAACACTTCTTTTCTGAACACACACAGAATTGGCTTTTTCTGAATACTAGATCCAAAGACCACAACCACTAGGATGTTTCAGAACCAGACCTGGAGTCATGCTTTTGCCTGGTTTTCCCCTCTTCCCTAATGGACTAACCCAGACCCCCAGCTCCAATCATCCCTGAACTTTAAAAAGAAAAAAAAAAAAAAAGTTGGTCTGAGCCCATCTTTAGGTAGAATTTGCTGCTATTATGCATTTCTTCTTCTTAAATGTGTTTGTGGGTCACACCACTGGTCTTCTGATCGCTTAGGGCATTTCAGAGTGAACGATTTCCTCAGTCATTTACTAATATAGTAAGCTTAGAGAATCCATACATGTTGCAAATGTTCTTGTTTGGGCAAAGGCTAAGAAGGTTATTTCTGATTTCAGCTAATCCTTAATAGTTTTTTTTTTTGCCTTGTTTCATTCTCTAACAGTTGGTAAGAAACTGGGTTATTATTGTTTTAGGCTCATGTTAGAAACTATCAGTTCCATTACTAATTATGTATAAAGCAAGACTGTTTTTTTAAACCACTTTGAAGTTTTTATAACCATGTCTTAGAGTGAGAATAATAATAGCCTAATATTTCCCCTTACTTTGAAGTTATTAAAACCACATCTAATTATGAAACGATTAAGACTATGAGTCACCATTTTGTCTCCCTTCACAATGTATCTTTCAAGCAATATAAATATGTAGAAAATATGTAAATTATAAAGTTAGACATTTGGTGTAGTCTGACCTTTGTGAGGAACTATAGGTTGCTTTTCAATGAGTGATCCAGTCATGTGAAACATCCGAACCAAATGCTGTGCAATGTAGAGAGCAAAGGTCTGCCTGCTTACAAGGAAAAATCAGTGACGAAAGGGCCTCAGTTTAATTGTTTTTATCTAAAACTTTTCCTTTCCATGTTATTAGTCATTAATTTATATTTTGTAGGCTTAATAGATATGCTGGTTTTAAAATATGCTTCCAGGGACTGACCAAAGTCAATAATTCCATTTTTATTTTCATAATGATTCTTCAGTTATTAAAAGTCATAGCAGTTAATGACTACTCAGAACGATAGATAATGTAATAGATTTAATGGAGACTTGATTTTAAAATGCTTGCTTTGAATGACAATTGTTCATCCTTACCATATAAACATTGATAAATAAACAATAGATGGATTATGTGAAATTAAACATAACTCTAATCTGCTTTATATAATATAAACTACTTTAGTATAATTCTAAAAATGTCTGAGTGTTATAGACCAGGAGCAAATGAAGACCAGTTTGGAGTTTTGTTTCCATCTATTAGAGCTCAGTCTGTGTTCCAGCTAGAGTAGGTGCCACTGTGCAAGGTGAAGTCAAGTCTTCAGTGCCTGATGGTAACTGGAGGGGAGAATGTACTTGTTCTTGCCATCTGGTAATGGCCCCTTACTGCACTAAGGTAGCTCGTAAGAATCTGGATTAACAGACAGCTCTCAGCTTGAGCTGGATTTTAGAGTGCAGCCGAAGCTCTTATATTGCAGCATTTGTGTTTCTTTGTAATGACCACGAAGGAAACTGCTGGGCAAAACTTTTGTAGGAATCCTCGACGTTCCAACCCGCTTGCTGAGGCAGCCCCAGGAGATGGGCTGTTAAGTCCCTGCTGGGGGAGGGGGAGGGCTAGGACCCAGGAGTCGGGTGCTTATGGCAGGAGACACCACTCAATAAGCCAGTCACATATGACGCACCAGCTTCAGTTTCCGTACTGGTTTAAGACACACCCTATGTACAGCACGCGGCAGTAACTGAGTCTTGACGTAGCAACGATGTGGATCACAGCAGCACCCAGAAGGAAGGACCACAGTTTCTAAACCAGGCAAAGATGAGAAAGGCCATCCCGGATAGTACCACTATATTATAATCCAGTAGCATCTGGGGATCCAGCAAAGCCCTGGACTGCAGACTCGATTAACAAATGGTGGGAATTCAGCCCCAACAAGGTTGTGGCTACGCTCGGGAGGGCTGATGGGTGTTCCTATCCCAGCGCACTCTACCAGCTGTAGCCTTTCGGAGGATGGGAGTGACTCCACCACAAAGCGCCCCTCGTGCGGAGGACTCAGCTGAACTGCCGGCTCCGCTAGGTCAGCCACACGTCACGCCTCTTCGGCTGCCTGACCCTGCTGTGGTGGCAGAAGTCTGTGGTGTAGACCTGGCCCAAGGATGACCGATGTAAACCAGGCCACATTTTCTGATGGCTGCCCCCAGTCTAGCAGCTTGGTGTCACCCGAGTCTTGTTCGGAATCCGCTTCAGCCAGCACACCCAATCTCCCCTCGGGGTGGGGTATACGAACCTGCACGAGCTCTGCCCCGCTGCACCTGCGAACCATGCTGGCCTCGGAGGAGGAGTATTAATAGAGAGAAGCCCAGCTCAGTGAGCGCTGGAGCGGAGGGGGGACAGACCTCTCCTTGTCAGCTCCCCAAGAGCCAAGCTGCCTGAGGTTGCCTGGGGACGTGGAGCAGTCGGGTGGATGGCTGAAGGACCCTTGTGTGATAACAGGGCGGGTGCTGCTCTTTATTTCTGGTCGCTTCATTTTCTTTCCTTTGTTCCGGTGGGAACTGGGATGTGGGGTGTGACCCTAGGGCAGACCCCTGCCGACAGTGTGAGTCCCCTGAGGAGAAGGCTGGGTTACAAGACTAAGGGGACCACCAGTGCGTCTATATGGCAGGTCAACAAGGCTATGGAGAGTGAGAATCCGGCAATGCTGCATTCAGCCACAAGACGGCAAATTGGCTGGTGAGATATCTTGTCACACACCCTGTATTAGACCAGGGGTTTGACTGCATTGGCTGTGTCAGATAAGAGTGTGTGTGTGTGTGTGGGGGGGGGGGGGTTGGGGGGGTGTCATCAGCCCGATGAGAGTGCAGCAGACTGGCTAAGTGTCATGTCTCCATTTTCTGGCAAGTCCAGAGAAAGTGGATCAGAGTCCAGGGTGGGTCTGTTGTTGGCATTTCCTGGCTTAGGGCAGTGGTCCAGGGATGATGCAGGAGGCAAGGGAAGCGTTTGACTTCTATTTGGAGGAAAATATCATGTTAATTACAATCGTTAAATGCCATCTCGATACTGAGGTGATGGTGCCCTATAGAGAAATTATCCTTCTTTACGGGAGTTAGGCATAAAACCAGGCTCTCATACTGAACTTCTGACCTCTAGAGTTTTTCCAATCTAGTTGCTGATGCCTCTCTCTCTCGCTCTGTATCTATGGGTGGCTTCTGGCTGCCAGCACACAGTTGTATGCGGTGTATGTGTAGTACAGAGCATATGCCAGATTTATTTATTATACAATTCTTCAAGATGCAGTGTCCTTTTTTTGTTCTTTCTTTTCTTTTTGATGGTCACCTTGCCCCCCCCCCCCAAAAAAAACCCTGCAAACTCTAATAGGTCAATTTTGAAGCTTAAATGCTGTTTCAATATTTGCCTTTTCAAAAATCTCTTAATTTCTGGGGAAGGCAAATCCTCCAACCAAGGGAAAACACCCCATTTTCCCCTCCGTTAGGTAGTTTTCCTGTTCAGTAAAACAGGGATGATCATACATTACTTTCATAGCAAGTGTATTTTTTCTGTTTTTTTCTGATCCCCTTGTTATGAATTCTGTTCAGAGCCATGTTGCTTCTGCACAGAATCATCAAGATCAAGAAAAGAGCTGTTTTCAGCCGCCAGACAGGAATGATAAACAAGTCTCATCAGTTGCTTTTCAGGGTCATGGGTTAACAGGATCATAAATCTAGGAGTTATTTCTCAGAAAGCCACAGCCTTCAGTTTAATATGTCAGCTTTATGGTGAATCTACTGCCTGTCTGAGAAACAGAGTTGTAGGTAATTTGTGAATTGTGCAGAAATGTTAGGTCATGCATAATCGCATGTATTAAACTTGTGTATGTCTTTTTTGCATAATTACTAAAGCATATGATCCAAGTTATTCTCAGATACAGCTCTGTTTTGGCTGATTGACATTGCTTCAATGACACTGCCAAGAACTATATTGGGTAATGTCTTCTGATAGATTTAGTGCACGATATCTCAGCATGGTAGTAGGATCCTTACATTTATGACAAAAAGATGGAGGCAATCATAAACAGTAATATCTGTTGGAAACTAAGGTTGTGATTCCAACACTGGCATTTACTCAGTGTTACACACATGTAAGTGTCATCGTCTGTGCCAGTTACATACCGGCTGACACTGAATGATTGATTTTATGACAGCCATTAGGCTGTGTCCTCTAATTCTATGCGTAAACTACATAATTTTATTGAAATTAAATACTGTTGGCTGGACAACTAGTAGCAGTATGCACTCCTAGACTGAATAGTATTAAAATCTTTCATATCCATTTCTGACACTTTCTTACTGAAAAACAGTTTTATTGGGTTTTTGTTCATTTACTTTGACTTGACTTTACAATATTTAGCTACATTAAAAATAGAAGTAAACCTCATTTAACATCTTGCTATACAATTTATTGTTCCATGTAGAAAAGCCAAAATTGTTTATTTAATGCAAATATTACGGCTGATAAAAGGACTTACTAATTAGTAATGGGTGAACGTTGGCATTCTTCAGTTTTCACAGTCTCGCAGGCCAGCTGGCGAAGGGGTCACTGTTCTGTATCAGCAACGCCTCTCTGGCTTGACAAAGCTACTACTCCTAACCTGCCACTTTCATGGTATTTATCCATAAATAGTGCCTTGCAAGGTATCAAATGAAAGCTGGTGTCATGCTGGTCATAAATATCATTGTAAAATGCATGTGCTGATGGTGTGTAAAATTTGCGTATATACAGAAAATATATCTTGAGAGTCTGTATCAAGTTCTGAGGCACCAGCATAGACCAGCTTTCTCTCAGAGAAGGTATGTGTATTCACCCATCCCAGTCTCTGACGTAAATTAAGTAGCGTAAAGCCAACACAATGGAAGCCCTATTTACATGTGGACCCAGCCCTCCAGGAAGGGAACCGGAGAGTCACCCTGTCTTTGTGGACAAAACAATGCGTTTTGGAAAATATAAGGAGGAACCAAAAGATGCTGTAGCAGCCATGACTGGGGAAGTAAAAAGGATGATGATTTTTATATTCATGAAAGTTGGATCCTGGCCACTGGGGCTAATGACTCTGGGGAGGACGAGGTTGCTTTGGGTGAGATGCTCCCAAAGATTTTACCTGTTAAAGTTAAATTTAGACTCTAAGAAGCACATGATAGCTTTTTGTTTTATTTGTAACCGGTTATTAGCCTTGCTCACTATCTCGTAAATCTTAACCTTTGTTAATAAACTTACATTTGTTTTTGCTATAAATAGATTGCAGTGCTGGAGTGCTATTCTGCACCTTATCCTGCGCTGTACAGTCAAGCTGTGTGACACTGGTCCTTTGGGGACAGCTCCCCTGCTAATTACTCTGTGTCCACTGACAGGGGCTGGATACTACAGGGGGACACTTCTGAGGAGTTCAGGAATTGGGGTGCACCAAGAGTCAGCCTGCAAGGCAAAGTGGGGGATGGCAGAGCTCTGCAGATAGTGGCTGAAGGGCTGGCAGGGCCAGGGAGCTGGCAGCCAACGACCACAGGAAAGACTTCCTCTAGCTGGAGGCAGGGGGGTTACAAAGTGACTTACAATCCTGGGCACCCCAAGTCAGCGTTACATGCACGCACACCCCAGTAACGATTTCTGCAGATGCACTCATCAATATCGGAGGAATAGTTTGTGAACCGATTTCAGCATATGGATTATTTGTAAACTGTTCATCTCAGCTGTTCTCACTTCATTATTTGTGATGTGTAATTTATCCCCTAATGAGGTTGTTTCTACTCCCTGATTGGATTTATGAAACTTTGAAACAGGAGAATAAGTAGTGTGTGTGGATGGAATGAATAACATGGATGAATAACATACTCTCTGTTATAACTTTTCAGATGAATAATCATTTCTGTTCACAGAGTCCATCTCCCATGATGCATCACATCAGTTCAGCCAGAAGGGAGACCAAAGTGCATCATGAGAGATGGAGCCTGGCCCGTAGAGGAGAATGGGGGCCTGAGGCACCCAAACTTCATCTCCTCTGAGGCACTGTGCTGAACATAGATTCATGCCTCACTGATCTGAAATAAAACATTTCCATTTGGGTTGACAAACTGAAATGTTTCTACTCAGAACAACCCAACCCCAAACAAAATCTGTAGTTTCAATTTTCCTGATTGAAATTTTTCAGGGAAAGCTAATTTTCCTTTGGAAAATTGTTGGAAGGAAAATTCGCAACATCCACAGCTAGTGACAAGGGAAAGCGAAGCAGCAAAACTGATTCAAAATGATTAGCCAGTAACAGAGAGATTCAGTGATAATGTGTAATTGCTAGACTAATGCGTCTGATGAAGTGGGTTCTATCTAGCCCATGAAAGCTTATGCCCAAATACTTTTGTTAGTCTCTAAGGTGCCAAAAGGAATCCTTGTTTTAACCTGTAATGACATTTCAAAGGAGCACACAAGCATGCTTATGGTCTGCTAGTTCACATTCCCTTTTGTTGTTGATTTAATGTCATGCATTTAAAAACATCAAACCAGCATGATGGATTTCTTTGGGAATGTATCCCTGGCCTGCTTTTCTTATTTAAAATAAGGGGGGAGGGAAAGACCTGGACACCTCTGCTTTTAACTACCCATTATGGTTTGTGGAGGGAGGACATTCCTTCACTCCATACACCTTATTAGCAAGCTGAGGAGCCTGCTTAGACAATGTCTTTGTAGATACACCCCTCTTCCATCCACCTCCTCTCCCTTTGATGCTCTGCACTCACCCTGAGTGAGGGCTGGGTTAACAAGCAGCTGAGAAATATTTCCACCAAGTTAGAGGACTGTGCCTGGTGTTCCACTGTACCAGGGTCAATGCAAAGCTTCCGACCACACTTCCACTGGAGAGCTCACCACAAACAGGCTAGAGGGTCAAGGACAAAATGTAAGCTTGCTTATCGTGTGTGTGGCTGTAGATATGTATTTAGACACAGGTGCGTTAGTATAAAACATGACTTCATTATGTACATAGAAAATGTTTCCATGAGGCGTCTGAGAATAGTGGAGTAATCTGGTCTAAACGAGCGCATGTACGGAAAACAAACGGAGGCTCACAGAGCCCTGCAGGTCTTTCCCCTTGAAAAACTCCCTGTTGTCTTATCACCACAAGTGGAAAGGCATAAAGCAAAAAAGAAAAGAAAAAAAGAAAAAAAAAACCCTGCTGCTTGCAGTTTTCTCCAGACAGCTAAGTTCATATCTCAGCCTGACAAGAAGACTAGCTCTGCGGATGTGAAAATAATTTTATTTATTTATTTAAGTATATTTTTTTCTCCTCCCTTGGAGATGTGTTCCTCCATCATCACTGTAACCTGTGAATCCAACTCTTGTAGCTTTTTTAGCCATAGTTGCTTGTGTTTACGTAGCACACACAAAACACAACAACAAATCGTTGATTCCTTCATTTTAAGGGACTCTGGTTTTAATCCTTATACATATTGTGTAAGGAGCTCTCCGGTGCCATAGTCTCCTCACCTGTGCTTCTCAGTTCCACTAAGTACCCAATTCTACAGTGGGAATGCTGGCAAAGGGCCTGGGGCATCCTAGATAAAGGCCCAGGCCTGTTCCACCTCCTCTGTATTCCTGCCCTTTCTGTACATTCTTTTTTCCATTTATTCTCTCCCTAGTTGATCTCCCTTAATCTGAAGCTCTAACTTTAAAGCCCATACTGTAATTTAAGGCAAAACCTCTATTACTCCTAACTTGGCATCATAGCTATTCTGCAAATCCTTCAAAGTCTCCCACTTCAGTTACCCATAAATCTCAATTCCTTTCTCTTCTTGCTTATCCCTATGGCCATATAAGGACCCAGATCTGCTTGCCTTAATCACCCCTGTTGTCCCATTGACGTCAATGGAACTGCTTGAATAAGGCGAGTAGGATTTGATCCCAGATCTTGACCTGTTTAGCCCTCCTTCCCTTTATCTTCCCAGGCATGTTTTGTTGGAGTCACGGTGTTCTGACCATCTCCTGTGTGGATAACTTTCTATTTCTGCTATTACCTTCATACTGGTTTTTCATATACTGTTTGACACCTTGATTCTTCCATCTTTACCTTGCTCTACTAAACTGAGCCATGCCTCCAGCATCTGTTACCTGACCACTCCCTTGAAAGTGAGGTTCTTTCGCACCTGCGTGACGGATGCATTCGTCCTCTTCCTCCTCTTATGCAGCCACCCAGCTCCTACATCCATCCCAACAAAACTCGCCTGCTCTTGTGTCACCTTCATCCTTCTCATTCTTGAACGTTGACGCTTCGCTCAGATGGAAGCCAAAATACTTATTTACCCCCTAAGTAGTCCATGGCTCTGGCTGAGGATCTGAGCTGGGTTTCGGCTCAGTCAGTGGTTGAAGGATAGTTATTTCCCTTGTAATCTCTCTGGGGAGAGGATGAGAGAGAATGAACCGACTCCATGTGACAGGTCTTAGTGGAAGGATCTCAGAGACCATGATGATGAGGAGTAATGGTCTAGGAGTAATGGTCTCAAGTTGCAGTGGGGGAGGTTTAGATTGGATATTAGGAAAAACTTTTTCACTAGGAGGGTGGTGAAACACTGGAATGCGTTACCTAGGGAGGTGGTAGAATCTCCTTCCTTAGAGGTTTTTAAGGTCAGGCTTGACAAAGCCCTGGCTGGGATGATTTAACTGGGAATTGGTCCTGCTTCGAGCAGGGGGTTGGACTAGATGACCTTCTGGGGTCCCTTCCAACCCTGATATTCTATGATTCTATGAGGTGGTATTGGAACCTGTATCGATAGAACAAAATTCCCCTCTGCTTGGCATGGGTCACAGCAACTCCAACGGAGTTTAAATAAACCAAACTTTAGTCGCTACAGAAAAACAGAGACCCAAAGTAAACTAAAGTAATTTGCCAAGTTTGGTTAAGCGCCATGGGGTTCCCTCACCACTTGCTGGCTGGAAGACAGCAGGTAAAGCTTAAGCAGAAAATCCCAGAGTCAGCCATTTTCCTGATTGTCTATTTTGCTTGTCTACCTAACTCCCAGCTCAAAGATATTTGCTTGTTATCATCTGTTACATTCTCCTTTTGTTAATGCCAGTCAGACCCCTTTCTTTCTTATTAGGTGCCTTCTAGGCTATCTCAAATTGACCTTTGAATAAAGCAACACCCTCTTTCCAAATTGGAGGGTAACTGTATTTCTCTTCCAATCCCCCTCTCATATGGTTGTATCATAATTCAATAGTTCTTTGTATATCTGTTCCTTGACACTGCCCTGGCATTTTCAATAATGATTGTTCATTAGCACAGTTGGACTAGTTTTTTATGCTGTAATAAAAAGCCCATTACATAGTTAACAAATGACTTCTGTGCAGACACTGTATCAACTTTAACCAGGCTGTGCGTGTGTTTAAAAAAAACCCCACAAAACCAAAAGTATCTCAAATACATAAATATGGAGAAATCCTGTCTCTCCAGTAAATATAATTCTTTGCTGGCAGTAACTCAGCCCTTTGCATCTTGGCACATAAATAATTCATAAAGAAGTAGGAACCTTTCACCTCTGCAGTTTTCTGATCCCACTGAATAATATTGGTATCATGATGGAATATCTGCAGAACAAAACCACTCTTGGCCAAATCCTGCAATTATGTTTCATACCGTGCTCTTGCTCGGTGAAGATATATTAAACCCATGATGGACATTCCCTGGCATTTCTGCTTAATCTGTACTGTCAATGTCTTATTAGTTCTATACAATGCTGTGTCTGGTGTTTCAGAAGGATAGTGTTAGAAGCCTGTAACTTCTAAAAGTCTCAGGAAAGTAAGTGTAACAGCAGCTATTTTCAAGATTTCCCTGGATGCTCAAATGGCAAAGCAAAAGAACTGAGGAACAAGCCATTCTTTAAACTGGGAAAATGACAACCTCAGAACCCATACATACTTAATCAGCTGTCAGTCCACAGACTTTTTCCCCTACAGCTGTGCCATTTATCAAGCTAATGAGGTCGTAATAGGTAATGGATTATTGTGGATGGCAAATCTTCCTGTACCTTACTTGGCCACAACACGATCCAAACGGGAATTAAGCACCTTGTACCAAATTAATGTCAATGCCAACATAATCTGTCATTTTCAGAATCTGATTAGCATCTTCTGTATCTTTTTTAAGTGGCTTTACATTAAAATATACTCTGTGTATGAGTGTGTATGCACCTTGTATCTGTAGTATATGCTGGGTATTGCCTTGTTTCATTTAATGATTTTATGTTTATTAGATTAAATGTAAATGAACTGGCTAAAACTATTCTATTGTGATAATTTATTATTTTTCCTCTATCAAAAAATGAAACTATTGGGGTTGAGAGAATATTGGGGAGAAAACGTTCCACGCACATTCATTAAAATTCAAAAATCTGCTCTGACTTGACAGTGTTAATGGACCTTTTTGAATTCACTTTCAATCAGCATTTGTGTGTTTGGGCTCTGCTACCCTGAATACTCACACAAACACATGCTAAGCCTAACTGTTTACCAAAAATGACTTTGGAATTGTGTATTTCTTTGTAAAATTGAGTTGTTGAGTTACATAAGACATCCAGAGAACAGAAATAATACCCCGTGACTTCTGTAACATCCAAAGCACAACATGAAAACATTTGTAGTTCACCATATGTGGACGCTCAGAATACCAAGAAATATTTTACAAAATTTGTTGCTGGGCAATTTAGGGATTTGTAAACAGGAAACATATTAGACAGTAAAAACAGAGAAAATTGTCAAATAATTTCTTTTTGTTGCAAGTTATTTTTCTCAGCTCTTAAAAATACCACTGCCACCAAAGTGCTGAGATATTACCTTGAACAATAGCATTAGGAGGATCATTGTGTCATTCATATTTATACACGAAAGGTAGCTATTCAGTTAGCAACTAGATGGAAGAATGTACCTCATGCAGATGCAGCATGGAGTCTTTGGCTGTTTAACACTCGGGGCAAGATTTTGTCATTAAGATGCAGTTCAATTAGGGATGTTGCATTACTATTGTTCATCGATTGAGAATTGCATTATTTTCTTTATTTACATGTAGTAGGAAGACACAAGATCATGCCCTAAACAATTTACAATCTATATTGTAACTGATCTTCGATATCTCTGGGAGAAGGTTTTGGAGCAGGGCAGGTCCCTCGTGCACCCCATGAAGAACATGTGTAGCAACAGTTGATCCTTTATTAGTTTCTCATTCTTGTGTACACCTTTGGAACAGACGGGATCTCACTTGGTCACAAAAATTGATCTCTGCTGTTCCTTTTTTTTTAACCGTCACTTTATTCCTTGCAAAATCTGCATTGCTTCTCCGCAGCTCAGTATTTCAGCCAGGAGACACTAAGCCATTCCTTTGTGGCTGTTTATTGCCTCAGATGTTTTTCTTTTATTGCACAATTCAGATTCAATCAAAGAAAAATGAAGGCTATAATACACAACCTTGGCGCACAGCTGTACAAGTTTGGTTGATAAAGAAAGCTGTGTTGACATAACAGACTTCTGAAAGGCATTTAATTTAGTCCCACATGGCATTCTGATTTAAAAAAAAAAACCCTGCAAAATCAGTGTGACCCATGTTAATTGGATTAAAAACTGATTAATAGATTGCAAAATGAGAAATTGTCATCTAGTAGAGGTGTTTCTACTGTTCGGTGATGTCCACAGGGATCTGTTCTTGGCCAAATGCTGTTTAATATCTTTACTAATGATATGGAAGAAAATATAAAATCATTACTGGTGAAGTGTGCAGATAACTACAAACCTGATGGAGCTGTGAATAATGGCAAGGATAGGTTATTTATACAGATTTACCTAGTAGGATGAGCTTCTTTGAACAAAATGTGGGTTTTTTAATACAGCCAAATGTTAGGTCCACAAGAGGGGAGACTGATTTCTACAGTGCAGTGACTCTTGAAAGGCCTTGCAGGTCACGGCACCCAACTGGTTTAGCCACAGCATCACATGGGCTCAGAGGTTGAATGCAATCCTTGAATCTGTGGACAGAGAAATACCAAGTCGGAGCAGGGTGGTGGTATTACCTCTGTACACGGCTTTAGTGAAACCATTATGGAAATTCAGTGTTCAGTTCAAAAGGGCACATGCTGCGTGGGGCTCAGGATCGGGGTTATAATGAGCATGGTAGTTCCCTCTCCCAGAAGGCTACCCATACAATAATGCTAACACGGGCTTTATGTGAGTAGCTTGGCCACATCCCTTTCCCAAAGGTCAATGTGTCCATGTATTATTTTTTATCAAGCACAGCCCTATATAGCGTTAAGCTCCTTCACGGACACATCTCTGTATTGGTGCTTAGAAGGGTCAATGGAGACTTAATTTATCTTTTAACTCGAACAGCTCATTGGTGTCCTGGAGCTGCAGGTTTGCCCCAATCCAAATAATAATTAATGTATTCGGTAGATAGAAGGAAAGATAAAATCCTTCAAGCTTATTTTGATCTATCCCTGGAATAGGGAGGTGTCTGCAAATGCTAAAGAATTTTCTGTGTGATAATCTATATAGCAGCCCTCCAGGAAAAAACACATGCAGCTTTCAAGCACATTATGGCCATTCCAGTGTAATATTGCTGTATGAGAACAGCCGATAGAAACAAAGTTTTAGATCATTAAAAGCTGAGGGTTGCTGTGTAGGAAATATTTATGCAGACCTTGCCTTGTGTATCTGATCTACTGTGTATAAGAAAGACCAGGGCATGGGAGAAGTCATGTCCATTGCTATTCCTGTTCTCCTTTGCTCCACATGGTACCCCCAGCTTGCCTATAGGTTATAGTTTTTTTTCTAAAAGTCAAGGAAAATACGATGTACTGATTTTCAGCTGTGTTTGTCTACAGGAGGTTGCAGCCTCTTGTTGACTTTTTAGTGTTCTGTGAAGTCAGCTAGAAATGGTATTTTTTTTTCCAAATCTATATTTTGTTGTGAGGACCAGTGGCATAGGCAGTCCCCATTGCCTGTGTATGGACCCACTGCCTTGTAGAGCCTGTAGGTCAATGATGCGATCGATAATATATCAAAATATATTTGTAAAACACAACTATGCTGTTCACTTCATAAAATGCCCCAGGGAATGGTCTAGAGACTTTAGGGAACTCAAAACACTGCAGGCTCTCTCTCGGATGCACTGTGATGGTTGATGGAGAAATTAAAAGGAATAAGTGAATATTGAGGAATGATAAAACTCTGGGAGGTACAACTTGCTCTGCTAGCTGCTATATAGAATCACAGAACTGGACGGGACCTCGAGAGGTCGTCTAGTCCAGTCCCCTGCACTCGTGGCAGGACTGAGTATTATCTAGACCGTCCCTGACAGGCGTTTGTCTAACCTGCTCTTAAAAACCTCCAGTGACAGAGATTCCACAACCTCCCTAGGCAATTTATTCCAGGGCTTCACCACCCTGACAGTTAGGAAGTTTTTCCTAATGTCCAACCTAAACTGCCCTTGCTGCAATTTAAGCCCACTGCTTCTTGTCCTATTCTCAGAGGTAAAGGAGAGAATTTTTTCCTCCCTCTTTCTTGTAACAATCGTTTATGTACTTGAAAACTGTTATCACGTACCCTCTCAGTCTTCTCTTCCCAAAACTAAACAAACTCAATTTTTTCAATCTTCTGTCATGGGTCACGTTTTCTAGACTTTTGTTGCTCTTCTCTGGACTTCCTCTAATTTGTCCACATCTTTCCTGAAATGTGGTGCCCTAAACGGGACACAATACTCCAGTTAAGGCCTAATCAGGGTGGCGTAGAGCAGAAGAATGACTTCTCATGTCTTTCTTACAACACTCCTGCTAATACAGCCCAGAATGACGTTTGCTTCTTTTGCAACAGTGTTACTCTGTTGACTCTTATTTAACTTGTGATCCACTGTGATCCCCAGATTCCTTTCTGCAGTCCTCCTTCCTAGGTAGTCATTTCCCATTTTGTAGGTGTGCAACTGATTGTTCCTTCCTAAGTGGAGCACTTTGCGTTGGTCCTTATTGAATTTCATCTTATTTTCTTCAGACCATTTCTCCAGCTCATTTTGAATTCCATGAAAGATATTAAAAGTTGGTGTGACACAATTGTTATCCAATTATGAAGCACCATGTGACCAGGTTTATTTATGAAAGTGCTGAGTAGGTGTATTCAGAGGCCTCTGGCTGCATGCTCCCTGCTGACCACTATGGTCTCCTGAGGGCTGTGGTAGTCATCAGGAAGCCACCAGCCTCCCCTCAGTATAGAAAAATAAAACAATGGGCAGCAAGAGGCTGGTCCTGTGGCTAAAATACACCACTGGGACTCAAGAAATCTGAGTTCTAATCCCAGCTCTGCCACATACTTCCTGTGGGACCTTGGACAAGTCCCTTTTCCTCTCACTTCCGGCATTGTAAAATGGGGACAATACGTCTCCTGCGGTTGGAGATGTGAATTCAGGGGGTAAGCCCCTGAAGGCCAAGTTTCTCACTAGGGGGCCTTAGAACACTGCCCACCCTGGGTCCCTGATGGCAGTTGGGGCCTGTGGGTGCTACTATCATACAGACAATAATAAGAAAGGAAGAAAGGCCAGGTGCTGCCTGGTCCCTGCAGATGTCCTGGCAACATCCTATGGGTTGCAGCAAAGCTGATTTCTACAACTCAAGATGCTTTTATTTCCAAAAATTGACGAGAATAATTTCTGGAAGAGAGAAGCCATCTAACCCCATGGTCCACACATGTTTCTCCACAATCTTTAATCTTTGATATTTCTCTCAGCTCTTTATTGTTTTATTATTTATTTTTGTGATTTGCTAGAAATCTAATTTCATCCCAACACATCTTGCTGGGTGATTCCAAAATCATTAGATGCTCATTAAAATGGAGTCTGAGTTTACAGGCAAAAAATCAATCTTAATGTCATCCCTCTCGCAACTGATGTGAGGCATAGTAAAATATCTACACACTTTAAATAGAGATTTCCTATTGATGATAAAAGAAAGCACTCTCCTAGAGCATCTTCCACTGCTCCCCCTGACATCAGGGCTAAAACTATCACGGACTTCAATGGGGGCAAGATAGGGTGTCAGTTTGTTTTTAGTGTTTTCCGTTAATCAGAATTACAGCCATCCTCCTTTTTTCCCTTCTAGAAAGGTTAATATTTTCTTCTTCTCCTTAACTTAGTGTAGTTCTTGAAGCCACCTACATTCTATACAATTATCTTGAAATTATGCATTTTAAAATGTTGTTCGTTCATTCTGACAAGCTTAAATCTTTTTCAATGGCATTAAGTGCTCCTACACCTTCCTTTCACAGATTGTTTCTTCTTCTCTTTTTCTTTGGCACTGCCCTTATAAAAGTTTCTGATAGGTGATGTTCACCATAAAAGAACCTATTTATTATGTGTAGGATAGCATGAAACAGAAATATGCATAAATCTTCTGCTCTTACAAGTAACTGCAGCCTAAGGATTTATCTCCAAATCTCTGCTCCTCACAGGCAGTCCATTAATGGACCAAAAAAATGCAAGATTGAAGCCTTGATTGTAAATAATATTGCCACTTCATAAAAAGCATTTGTGTGGTGGTGGTGTGTTTTGTTTTTTTTTAAACCACCACATCCCTCTTTTCTTCTCTCCAGAATGGAGCCTGGCTGCTTCTAAAAGCAGCCAAGCTGCAGTACTCTCAAAAAAAAAAAAAAGAGGTAATGACTGTTTTGGCACCTTTACTTAGCGGCAACACAGGCTGCCCCTCTGTTAATAAACAGTATATTGTCGGCTCAGTGGAAGAGTAATAAAACCCACAGCAAGGCAGAGCTGATACCACAGGCTTCCGCTCAATAGAGATTGATAGTAAGCTTGATGGAAAGGCAATTCTTTTGTGATTCCTAATGAACCCACCAACTAATGAATAGATATTAAAAATGACACATCTGCATACAGATTCTGATAGCCCCTTCTGCATCACGTATGTATGAAATACTGTCTATTTAGATGATACTGTCTGTACCTAATGTGGGGGTCCAATACAGGAAATCATTACTACCAGGGGTAGTGCTTTCTAGAGGGAGCACTTCCATTCCTTTCAAGGAGAATTTTTATCTAAGTAAAATGACATGCTTATTTGCAGAATCTTAAACTATAAAGTTATTCGCACAATAGTGCATATTCTAATAAGTTTTCGCAGCACCAAACACTATTGATTTTCCATAAATAATTATAATAAAACTAGTCAAATTGTTTTGAACCCCCTCCCCTTTTTTTTAAAGCCAATAATTCACAGAAAGTAGGGGACATTATTGAAAGGTTTCATGAAAGTTTTTGGTTGAAATGGTTATTTGAATTATTTGTTTACCAAGAACCCAGTTTTCAGTAAATGACATTTTTTACAACCATTTGGCTAAAAATAGATTTAAAATAATCACGTTGTGAAAAATGAAAGGTTCCATTTTGAACCCTAGACAATGAAAACTTCAATTTTTTTCAGAAATTCTCTCTTCATTTTTGACCAATTCTAAATGAAAATCCTTTCTCTGCTCATTTAAAAATACACCATACAGAATAAATTAAATCAAATTGGGATTGCACAAGAATCTCCGTTCCATAATATGCTGTCAAGAGGAGTCAGATGCTTCCCGCAGTCCCAGTGATCATTCGGAAAGGGTGGTAACAAATTCAACATAGTGATCAGGGTCACATGCTCCCTCACTTCCACCGTGTAATTTCTTGATAACAAGGCCTCTAATACACAGGGGTCCTTTCAGTGTTCCTAGAAGCAGAACTTTGGCTCTTTCCTAGGGCTGACTGAAGAAGCAGCTTGAATACAAGTAGAATGTGTTTGCTCACAATGAAATCATCATACCCCATCTCATCATGTTACAAACTCACTAATGTACATACTGATAAGAATACTTGAGAGCACGGGGCCCCTCCTGAGAGGCCCAAAGACTTCTTGAATAAAATGCTTTACCTTGGATAACTAAGTACCTTTTGAATGACTGAGTCTCAGAAAACGGATTTCTGGTTGGATTGAAAAGCTCGGTTTTCTACTCAAGCAAAATAGGAGCTCCTTGGAGCTCATTAGTCGTACCACTGACTCCTTGCCCTTCTTATGCAGGTTCAAGCACCAGGTGTTGTAGGCCATGACATGCTCTGGGGTGTTGGGGTCTAGAAGATGGCCCCAGTGCTAACAGCAGGATATCTCACCCAGGCATGGCCTTACTGAGATGGCTGGCCAGGCACCAGTTGCTGCTGCAGCCACCGAGTGCGTCTTTACAATCAGGTCACTGGCGCCTTCTGTGGGTGGTTTTTTGTGGGTTTTGTTACTTTGCATGTGTGAGTATGGCGGCGGCAGGAGCAGTGAGTCTTGTACCTTCCATCAGGCTCCCGGGTCTTCCCCAGTACACCCGTCCTGTCTGCTTATAGAGGTCTGCTGTGAGTCCCAGCTGCTGGGGTTGCTGCCCCCTCCCTTAGCCCCTCAGCTGCGGCTCTGTTCAATTAATTCACACCCTGGGTCAACTCCCTAGCTTCCAATGAGGTACCAAATACTTCATCCTGGTGGGGGTTTGAGTGGCAGGGTGCAAAGTTAGCTCTGGATTCGACACACTCCATTACACAAGCCCAGAGCAGTTTCCATACACACTGGATCTCCATGATGGGGATGCATAGAGCAGCCAAGCAGCCTGCCTGTACGCAGCTGGGTCAGGTGCCACCTCATTGGGCTGTCTTGCAGTGAGCTGACTTAACTGAATGATAGTGAATGGCAATGATTGCTGGCTTAATTGGGACAACATTAATGATGTTCTACCTAACAAGGATTCATTCAGCCAAGGCCAAATCATTAAGGAGTATTTAACCATGTGTTAAATAGGCCTGAAATTCTAAGCTTCTATCACTTAGCACGGATGTTGCTAAACACTGTAAAGATGTCAAGATGGGATAAAGATCAAGGAGAGATGAAATATGGCGAGTATCATTGTCAAGGTTCCTTCCCCACTCTGAACTCTAGGGTACAGATGTGGGGACCTGCATGAAAAACCCCCTAAATTTATTCTTACCAGCTTAGGTTAAAACTTCCCCAAGGTACAAACTATTTTACGTTTTGCCCTTGGACTTTATTGCTGCCACCATCAAGAGCCTAATAAATATATAACAGGGAAAGAGCCTGCTTGGAAATGTCTTTCCCCCCACAAAATCCTCCCAAACCCTACACCCCCTTTCCTGGGGAAGGCTTGATAAAAATCCTCACCAATTTGCATAGGTGACCACAGACCCAAACCCTTGGATCTTAAGAACAATGAAAAAGTAATCAGGTTCTTAAAAGAAGAATTTTAATTGAAGAAAAAAAGTAAAAGAATCACCTCTGTAAAATCAGGATGGTAAATACCTTACAGGGTAATCAGATTCAAAACATAGAGATTCCCTCTAGGCTAAACCTTAAGTTACAAAAAGACACAAACACAGGAATATACGTTCCATTCAGCACAGCTTATTTTATCAGCCATTTAAACAAAACAGAATCTAACGCATATCTAGCTAGATTACTTACTAAGTTCTGAGACTCCATTCCTTTCTGTTCCCAGCAAAAGCATCACACAGACAGGGAGAGCCTTTGTTTTCCCCCCGCCCCCCAGCTTTGAAAGTTTCTTGTCTCCTCATTGGTCATTTTGGTCAGATGCCAGCGAGGTTATCTTAGCTTCTTAACCCTTTACAGGTGAAAGGGTTTTTCCTCTGGCCAGGAGGGATTTTAAAGGTGTTTACCCCTCCCTTTATATTTATGACAATCATTTTCATGCTGGTGTCTTTATTTGAGGCTGTGTGTTACTGTAAAGACTTAGCAGGACAGTCTTTGTTTTCCAGTGACTCCTCGTCTCAATTAGGTAGCTAGTGAGCTGTTCTTGGGTGTGCCAGGTGATGCCTTTTTCCGTCTGTTAGGCAACTGTTCGAGGAGAGCACAAGCCCTCCTGAAGGCAGAGGCATTGTGCTCTCAGGAGCTATGCTGGAGAATACTCCATTGCAGTAATGGAGCAATAATCTTTAGAAGAGCTGGATGAAGCACCGTAGCTGGGTCCAGACTGCCCTCCCAGGGAGAAACCTGCTGGAGGGACACAAGTAAGTGGAAAACTCCAAGGGTTTGATGTCACAGATATTCTACTGCATTGCATGTGAAAACCACAGCATGGGCAACCTAATCTGTCTCGAGATCCACTGGGAAACTTGTAGCTCCTAGACATCTGCACACAGCCCCAGCCCTGGATTTCCTCCTCTGGCCCCAGGGCTTCATCTAGCCAGCCATTTATGTCCACCAGCGAAAAGTCATCTCCATGCAAGTAACTTTAGCATAGTGCAGAGCATTAGGTGAATGACACCAGAGGCAGGAAATTCACCACAACTTCCCTGTATTTGGTGGCAGATTTTTAACATGGTAGCGCTTATCACCTGCCACCCAGCACAGCAGTGGGGTGGGGGAGTGCCGGCCTGGTCAGTCACGATTTGTGTGTGTCTCTGAGAAGGTTCAGTAGGTGAAAACACACTGGCCAATGATCGTTTTCAGAGTGACAGAAAGGGAGGGACTCAAACAAAATGCTTTTGGCAGTTCTATTCCAGCTTCCTGTGCAGATGGCTGTGCTGTCCAGGGAGACAAGTTACATTCCCTACTCATTGATTGAGTTTGTGCCATTTAAACTCAGGGTCATGAATGTTTTGTTCACTAACCCTCCCCCACCCTGTTCATCTCTTGTAAGGGGATAGACTCTCAGTGCTGCACTCTCTTTCCTGGTCTTGCTATCTGTTCCCCTTGTCTGTTCTTTCGTTAGCACATTATATCATCTGACACTTCATCAGAATGAGGGCCTGTTTACTGTATGCAAATAATACCTGAGTCATGCATGAATAATTATGAATTTGCACATCAGATTCCTGAGCTGGCATATTGCCGTGTAGAATTAGCTTCACTTGAATGGGAGCGCACAGAAACAAGCAGGCGCAGTCAAAGACTAAAGCCAAGGAAGTCTGAGATGTACAAAGGCATCAAACCGCCACTAGGAACAGGGGGAGTGCAGTGGAAGTGGTCTGACAGGCTAAGATCAGCACAGGATAAGTGTCATGGAAGAGTTTAGGGATCTCTACACAAGGACATTTCTGTCTCTCTCCCTCACCCCCTTCCAGGCACTATTCTTCATATGTTCTATCGACACACACAAATAGATCGTGGGCCAGATCTTGCTGGCATCTCTGTAACTTAAGGTGACTGTGCGTTAACTACATGATAAACCATGGGCTGGATAATTGCAGAACCAAAGGATGGTGCTGCTTTAGTGGACAGAGGCTTTTCAAAATTGAAATTTAAGTATTTAAATTCTGCTTCTCTGCCATTACACTGGTCTGCAAAATCTAATTCTAAAGAACCAATCTCTCCTTGAACAGATAAATCAACAGGTATAAAATATTTCAAAAGCAGAAAGCTTCAGGTTTTTTTCTATAAGTAGCTGGAAAATACTTCATACAGAGACACCAAACTTCAGTTCTGACATTACTGTGTAAGAAACATCACTGCTGAGAAACCTTTACCAGACTCGCTTACCGTAAAGAGACAAGGAGGGAAGGGTATATTTTTGCAGACCCTGCACATGATAGAGTACAAGAACTGAAGTTTTTCTTTACATTTCTCCCAATACATCATAGAATATGTTTTGAGGGAGTTTGAAGACACTGATATTCAGTCTTTCTGGCTGTTGCTCATGCAACCCTTTGGAGAAAACAAGCAGTTCTCCACTGGCAATATGTGCTAATTTAGGTCTGAACATCCGCTGTCCCTTCTGGTAAACTCTTAGCTGGTTCTGCATTTAGTAGTTTCAGGCTCATGTGTCACTGTATAAATGTTCCAGTTACCGTTTTCTCTCTGAGTTTCCTTCAAGGCCAAAGCTATTGATGGAAAATGCACATAAGCAAATGTTTAAACATCTTTTGACTCTGCTGTGTCATATTGACTTCTCCTGTTCTGTAGCTGAGCTGAGTTACTGGATAAAAAGATTGAATGTGGTTGTAATATTTTGCATATATTGAAATCCCAGTACAGTACTTCAGTGGATCTGGACATGCTTTCATCCTTCATTATAAAACTCTTTGGCCCCTGTCTGAGCTTTGTTGTTCATCGCCAAACCAGAATGAGCTTTATCGTGGGGAGTCACTTTAGGATGTAGATCCTCGACGTAGTGATCAAAAGGATGATGTTTTCACAAGTTTCAGTTGGTAAACAAATGACATATCCCTTTTCTTTAAAATCAATTCAATCTTGTCATCACACACACATTATTATCCTAATGAGCTTGTCAGTCATTGAGAATAGACTTCAGTATAGTCAGCTTCATTAAAAAAGAGAGAGACCAGTAGTAAATTGATGATATAGTTTTATTACTTTTGATGTGAATCCAGTTTCTCAGGAAATGGAGATGTTATGTTTGCTTCATCTCCCTTGCATACTGAAACACCATTTCATCAAGATCAATAAAGTCAATGATATCTGTAAAAGAGTTATTGTTCATTGCTGTACCCAGCAAGTAGCAAAGATAACTTTAAAAGGATCTGAATTAATCCAAATCAATGGTGAAAGTGACAGGGAAGTTTATCCATGAAACTTGCAGGATCAGCCCAGATATACCTCATATATGGCCTTTCCTTTACCTACATTAATTAAAACTGGTGGGAGAATAATCAGGATATTTTGGATGGATGGCTACTTTTTCCTTTATTCATAATCTTCTCCTCCCATCAGACTCCCTCTACTTAGAGTGCAAGTACCTTGGCCCAGGGACCATCTTTTTGTTCAGTGTTTGCACAGTGCCAAGAACAATGGGGTCCTTGTCTAGGACCAGGGCTCCTTGGTGCTGCTGCAATACAAATAATACGTGATAAAGTCAGTGATGCCATCGTCCACATGACCTCAAAACCACACACCTACTGTGCTTCAAGTGAACCTACTTGATGTGTATAAAAAAAATCTCTGTTGATTCCTGCTTTTTCTTAACCTCTGTCTACTTCTCTGTCTGTCCCTCTTTAGACTGTGAGCACCTCTGGGTGCAGGCCACCTCCCTTCTCTGAAGTGTTTAGCACATCAAGGGTGCTACAATCAACAGTTTGACTCCACAGTTACCTTCAGGAGGTACCTTCATGATGGTAACTATAGTTACCTTCATAAGGATAAACCGCTGTGAGTCTCTCATGCTATATTTTGACCCCGCTTAATGAGTCGGGTAGAAATAATGGGCTGGTTGGGAAGGATGAAATAGAACTGAAGGCAGTATTTTGGCTCACAGAGCACAGCCCCAGAGATGGAAAGAGCCAGTGATTGCAAGGAAGAAAAGGAAAACATGACATTGAATTGGATGACTCTGGCAAACAGCAATGGGACGGGGAGTCTTTTGCAGTTAGGTCACCGGTTTGAATCTCACTCAGGTCAATGGTGACCAAAGGTTCTTTGACTCCCATTTGATAGCTAATTGGTATCTATGTAGAAAGAGTTGGCTGCCTCCGTTGTTCCCCAAGTATCTACACCCGTTAGCAGCATCTGGTACTCAGAGGGGCAAGCTCAGCTAAGAGACCGGTGGTTGAATGGGCTTGCATTCCTGGACACATGGCCAGAGGCTGATCTCTATCGCACTGGTGGTGTTCTGCAATAACTCCACTGAAGACCAAGATGGCAGCATTACATTAGATTTACAGCAGTGTAGCTGTAAATCCAAACTGGCACCTCAACCCTTCACTGCAGAGTATAAGCGGGCTGGTGCGACATGTAGGGATGTACAGCTGCCTATGTTGCATTTCTGCTGTGCATGGCTAGAGGGATCCCTTCGTCTTTGGGGACCTCCCTCTGGCATCCTTCTCCAGCACGACATTCACCAAACAGAAAAAAACCCCAGAGTAGTACAGAGCGCTTGTGATCAAACGGATGTTTGAAGTTTACCACCATAGAGTGGTGGCTGCTTTTTAAAATTGTTCAGTCCTACAGTACTGCCTCATTAGCAAAGGGGGACATTAATAGAGAAACTAAAGGGCACATTTGCATAAAGTCTCAATCTGTCTTTATTATGATGCATTCAGTGATTTCTTGGTTCAGGTGCAGGACATGATTATACACTGCACAGTATGCATCTCCAGCCTGTCTTTTCTCATGTGCAATTTACTGACTCTGAACAAAGTCTGTGACATGGACTCCGAAGGAATTGGAGATACCCAACACCCTCAAGTAGATTCCCATCTGGTCTCTAGTCAGACAAGTGATCAAACAATTCCCATCCTTCTCCGTTCTTAATTCCTCTTCAATAATGCTCTGCCTTTGCTGGAACCAGTTTTGTCTTTTGTCTGTAAAAGTTTGTAAAGATTCCTTTAAGAGATCTATGACAAATTGCCTGGAACATGGACGTGCACACGCTTTGTTCTAGGAAGCTCAGATGCAGAAGCCTCTGGCAATAAATTGAACAGCAAAGTCTAGTAGGATGGAGGATAGACAGATAAAAGGAGGAGGGAAGATTTTTTTTTTTTTTTGCCCCCCAGGCTTCTGTATCGTGCTCTGGTTTGAGCTCTTTCAAGGATAATCCTGAGCAGTGACTCTAGGCCGGGGTCCCCAATGCGGTGCCGTTTCTTGGCGGCATTTCGGCGGCGGGGTGTGTGGTGCCCGCAACAGCCTTCTGGGAATAGGAATATGCTATTCCCGCAGAAAGGTTGGGGACCACTGCTCCAGGCTATGTCTTCACTGACAAAAAAGGTGTGTTTGTATGTACTTTCCTATGGAATAACCCTCTCACGCTAGCTGTCCTGTTGTAAGAACATAGTGGAGACAAAGCACCTGAATTTTACCACAAGACCAAACACAGACAGGTGGGCTGACCCTGCCTGGCTACTTAAGGGTTAACACTACAAGTGCCTTGTCTCCACTGGGGACTTTGTTCCAAGATCACTACCGTGCATTTGTTTCCTGGCTGTAAAAACCCTCCAGCGCCTTCAACTGGAGAAGGCAAGGCCCAGGAAGTCTCAGATCTGATTCTGAGAGGTTGGTGAGGTTTAACACTATTGCAGCTTCATTGATTTCAGTGGCGTTACCCCTGACTCTCGGTGGCGTAAGTGACCTCTTAATTACACTATCGCCTTCTAGGGCCTGCTGGGTCTGTGATGCTGACTCTGATGCAGTCCATTTGACTGCTCCTGTGTTGGCAGGAAGGTGGGTCCAGTGGCTACAGCACTAGGCCAGGAGCTGGGTTCAGGTCCCTGCTCTATCACTGACGGCCTGTGTCTCCTTTGGCAAGTCATTTGGGTGCCTTAGTCCCAGTTGTAGGCACTACTAGCATCCACAAACTCCCGCTTGGCTGCCGCCTAACCCTGTAGATCCCTAAACTCCCTCAGCACCTAGGATTTTTCAGTAGAAGTTCCCTAGGGGTCTGCGTTTCTGCCTCTGGGCATGCAGGCAGCCGCCTCCCTCAAGGCATCTAGCTCCTGCCTGAGCCCCAGAGCAACCTACAAACCAGGCTGACAGGGGTTTGTCTGCCTGACTCACGGGCAGGGCCTGATTTGGGAGCTGTGCTCAGAGGCCACCTACTTGATCGGGTCCCCAGCCAGCGAGAGACCTGGGGTCCAGTCCCCACACCTCCAATGACTGTTCCTTTGTTTATCCAAAGTGGAACAGCTTCCCCAGGAAAGACTGAGAGTGCCCCACATCACACTGTCCTAGATCTCAGCGCTTACCGCACTCACCTGGGAGGTGGAAGGATTTGAACGGGGCTTTCTCCCCTGCAGGCAGAGGGGGGAATTGAACCCAGGTCGCTCATGTCCCAGGTGTGTGCACTAACCCCTGGGCTAAAAGGGAGAAGGTGGGCCACTGCCTCTCTTCCCCTCCCATCACCCGTTGTGCAGAGTGCAGCAGGATCTAACTCATTCTCACAAGAAACACCTTAGTCACCTCAGCCATCTGACTCCAGCCGAGGGTTCTCAGCTGTGGATTGCCAGCGAAGCTAGGCAGCTGTCTCTGCAAGAGGGGTGGGATTTACCAGACCTCGCCCCTTGCCATCTCCCACTGGCTAGCTTAGGCAGCTCCCTGCCTATCGGGCTGGCTTTGTGGCTTGCATTGGGAGGTGCCTCATGCATTGTCCAGGGAGCCCATGGGCCTAACCCAGGCTTGGAGGATTGCAGTTCTTTCTGTGCATTGCAGCAATGAAGTGTACATTGACATCAGATGAAGAGCTGCTCCTATATACCGAGCCAAATGGATGGTTAATTGTAATGAAAATTAGCACACAAGATGCTACATCTTTTTCTTTTCTTTTCCTGAAAGCAAGCGGTAATTTGAGCTTTGCCGAAAGCCGAAATGGTTTTTCAAAACAAAAATATTCAGCCTATTCTGCTACTCCTTCATCTCTCTCCATTTTCTAGAATTTTTTCATAGACTGTCTGTTCGTCTCATTGTGACAATAAAAGCATGGCAGCCATGGAGCTGCAGATAAAATCGCAAAGCGCATGCAAATGAAATACCGTAATCATTTAGGAGCCACCGCTTCCATTGAATATAAGTACTTTCCACCGCAGCTTTAAAATGTGGAGGGATTCTGTGAAATTTAATTATATTCCCAGGAGGATTGCAAAGCGAAGGCACATGGTAAATGTGCAGTTTATAAATGAGGGTAGCTTCTTAAAATTGCTAGGAAGAAGTGCAGTTGCTGACTGTATGTATGAGAAAGGCACACTGCTGGTATTGCCTCAGTCTTTTATTTCCTCTTTGAACATGTGCTTCTCTGAAACTGGCTTTTCTCCAGTTTCCAGGTCCTCCCAGTTGCCAAAAAATGTTTCAGAAATAATGGTAGGGGTTATATTAAGGTCATTTGCTAATTCATGCTCTTCACACCCCAGGGAACATCTGTACCTCCCGCCTGTTGGCCCAATCCAGATCTCACTGAAATTGAGCATTCCCATTGATTTCAGTGGGAGTTTGATCAGGCAGTAGGTGAACATTTCCTAAGTCCACTTCTCCAAGCATCTCAACCACTTCTGAGTCACTAATTTCCTCTCCTCCTCCTCACCTGTTAGAGGTTTTATTTCCTAGGCTGCTTTCCCTGGGAATGTCTATAAAAGCCCTGCTTCTTCTCCTGACCTTTTTAGTTAGCATTAACTCATTCTTCTCTAGTTCCTTCCCCTTCCTCCCGCTCACCACCTGCAAGCCTCAGCTAACTCCCTGTTCTTGTTTGGCTACCTGACCCTCTTCGTTGCCAGTAGATCTCCTCTTTATGTCCATATTGACCAAGCACTGGTCTCTGCATTGTTGTTTTTCAGATGGATTACAAGAGCCTGGGCCATTATGGTATTATGGTATCTTGAAGGGTTGCTAGTCGTCTTATGCATGACTGGGTTTAACTCTCGTCACTAAACTTCATAATTTCTCAGCATACTGGATTGCAGAAAAACATGTTTCTACCGAGGTGTATGTGATTGTGAACCCATTCTACACTAGGGTGAATTAAACTCGCTCGCAGAGTTAAACTCTTGGGCAGATTTCAACATAAAATAATATCCATACACAGTTGTAATTGCTACCAGTAGGGCTGAATTTTATAATCCGATTGAGCACACTATAAAGAGTTACATGTATAGTGACCTAGCCAGATCCAGTAGTTATTAACTCAGTTTTCAGAGTAGCAGCCGTGTTAGTCTGTATTCGCAAAAAGAAAAGGAGGACTTGTGGCACCTTAGAGACTAACCAGTTTTGTGTCAGTCAAGCTGGTTGCCATTTTTATGGGGAAGCCATTGTAAACGTAACCTCATTCACTGGTGCATATAATAAAACCAGGATAACATTCACTCTGTGACTCGGTATACACTGCGCTCTTAATGGAAAGATGTGCTCTAGAAGACACAGATATGAAATAATTGGAAAAATCTCTGTCAGACATGGTTACCATCAAACTATGTCCTACCGGTCAAAATATCAAAGCTAAAACTTATTTTTAGCCTTAGTTTTAGGTTATTTGTTAGCAATTCAAGCCACATTTTGTATGGGTTTTAAAATATGACTCAGACACCAAGGTTACTGGAATAGTAGAGCGAATTCTCAGCGCTTCCCAGCACACACCACAGCGCTAGGGCTGGTTCAAGCATTTCAGAGGAACATGGGTGTGGCAGAAGGTCCCAGAGAGAGCAGCAGTCGTGCTAGGTTGTTTAGGGCTGTGTAGATGGCGACAGACACTGTGAGCATCATCTGTAATGGTGTTGACCACTGGTGCTGTGTGGAGAGGAGGTGCCGTATCCTGCTGCTAGCCTTCAGCCACATTTAGAACACGCAGCAAAATGCAGCGTTGCACAGTCTTCCCATTTGCTGTGGGCTCTGGACTCCCTGGCCATTAGCCAACTGGCTATGCTGCTATCCAGTTGTGTTGGGGGTTCTTGTATCACACCCATCACCCTGGCATCTGAATGCTTTTCTCCTCCTCTCTGGTCCCTCATAACTCACTGCGCTGCAGGGGTGGGGTGAAGAAGTTGCAATGTATGTGGTGGCTATGTCTGGAAAATACTAAATTCTTCTCAGCGAGGCAAAGTCTTGGGCCACAATAATCTAAAATGGCTAGTGATTTTGAGTGCTCAACTTGAGACACCCTAAAGAGGCCTGTTTTTTGGTGGGAGTGTGCTCAGTACTTTGTGTGAAAATCCAGCCCCTGGCAGGCATCTCACATTGGGCACCTAACATCACTAGTCACTGCTGAAAATCTTGGACCTTTTTCTCATGGTCACGAGTACGGGCGTGGGTGAGCGGAGACTCAGTCCCTCTTACCTTACAAAGCACTTGTAAAGCACTTAAGAGAACTGAAGGAATTTCCACTGTTTGATGGTGAAAACAGAGTGGGGAACCATGGATTTTCAAGACTACAGGCATGATAACGGGCATCCATCTGTGTATATGAAGACCTGAGAATAGCTCAGTGGTTCTTTCAAGGTTAACATAACTGATCTTCTTTTGCTGCGTGAATAAGTGATTATTTCTAAGGGCATTAGTTCTAATCTAGAAAGTAACACTTCATCTTATCCTTGATGGTGTCTGCACATATGTCTTTCTTTTGGCAGTTTGTTGTGCTAGCTCAATGCATTTTACTGGGGGATTTGCTGCAATTTAAACTGTTGTGTCTATATAGTCTTCGTATTAAGCAAAACCAAGGCAAACCAGAATGATTTCAGAAGAAGTTTGTAAACTGTTTTGCCCAAACAGTAGTACCTGGTTGTTTCCTAGAAGACCCCACCATACAAATGAACTTTTACTCACTGGTTTGCCCCAGTAATGACTGCAAGATGATTTTGCCTTTACAAGGAAAGGGTACGAGCTAACCCCTATGGGGATAATTAAACTGGGTTAGTCAGTGCCTCACGCAGGGCCATCCCGAGGGGCATGCAGGGCCCGGGACCAATCAGCCTCCCCACTAGTCTCCTCGCCGGTGTGCTGGCCCACCCAGTCGCCGCTCGCCTCCTCAGCCCCCTTGCCCCCTACTGCTCTCCTCCTCGTTGTCTGTTCAGCATGCTCCCCCCCCCCACCCTCCGCCTCTCTCCTCCTTGCCATCCGCCTGCCTCCTCACCCCCATCCCGCCTGCCGCTCGCCTTCCTGATCGCCTCCTCGCCTCGCCTCGCCTCCCTTCCCTGCCTGCCACCTCACCTGAATATTGGGTCAAATGATGTCTTGATCGTACATCAGTTGGGATGCGGGACAAAGGGCTAAACAGCGGGACAGTCCCGATTTTATCAAAATGCGGGGCCTGGGGCAGTTGCTCCTATTCGCCCTACCCAAGGGACGGCTCTGGCCTCGTGTACTAACTGTTCTTGATCTCCAACATGGTACTCCATGTATCAAAAGATAATTCATGGCAGAAATACCCATTTCAGTAGCTTTTAATTTTCAGCATTGACAAAACCTTTCTTCTGGGATGCGGCTCAGTAAATGTAACAGTGCAGCCCTTTGAAATACGTGCCGTACATATTAAAGGATTAATTCTGCAACCCTTACACTGAGTGATACTTAAGCAAGTGTATTGAGTTCAATGGGACTACATGCATAAGTGCTACTTAATGGGTAGAATTGCAGAACTGGGGCTACGGCAAAAGAAGAGTTAAAAGAAAAGCATTTTGGTACAAGAAGGCTATGTAAGAGGTATCCTGTTGTATTAGCAGCTGACTTATTAGCAGCTTAATCTACAATACTGTTCGGGCTTTGGATCAACTGCAGCTATGCTTAGGTGGGCCCGGAGAACCCGCTCTGAGTACAGCACAATGTCTTTCTGAGTATAATCAGCCCAAGTATTTTGTTAATGTCCACCTGTCAAGCTTGCTCAGCCTTGTCAGCTTAATTGGCACTGTTAAGCTTCCAAGGATGAGGAGGCCTACACAGTAATGCAGATATAGAGATATAAACATCCTCCAAATATTTAGAAGTACATCAATTTGCCTTTGAATGAGATGTGTTTGTAAAGCATATGGCCCACATAATGTAAGCTCTCATTACTTTCGATAGATAGCGCCGGAGGAATTGCGTGCATTAGAGATATGAATTGTTTTTGCTTAATGGTATTGCTTTTTTTTGTCTCTAGAAACATCACAATGTTTTAATTTTAAATATATAAAGGTAACCTTACTTTAAAGCTAGTGATCTCTTTGTTTAGGCATTGCAATGAGCGTACCAGATATTTATAGCTGTTCTGTGTTCCTCTGGCTCTTACAGCTATGTTGACAAATGTGAGAGCATATCATTTTGCCTGCATAATAAGAACAATCAGAGCTGTGTGTATGTGTAAGATACTTTTCTATCAGCAGTTGTATTAGCATAGCTATATATAACCATGCAGCAGGTCAAAGAGTGTTCACATGTACCTTCCTGCATGAACTCTCACCTCTTCTATGACACACTTCGCTCATACTGGGACCTGAAGACCACAACACATGTATGGCTGACTGGAGTAATAAAGCAAGGGAGAGTGGAGAGTGGTTACACAACACTCATGGCTATTATTAAAACAAACACTGAGAACGCTGATGCTTGGCAAATATTCTCAGCTTTTTTTTCTGGTGAGCTACAATATTTTCTATTGGAAATTGGGCGGCCATGTCCCCTTGGTGCCTTTGAAAAATCTCAGCCTGTGTGACTAAAATATTGTATGACCAGGAGAAGAAGCCAAAAGTGGAACCAAGATGCCCTCAGGGAAGATGGTGAAACTTGTGCTGTCAAGAGATAGAGTAGCATTGTGAAGACCAGTTGAATAGAGGAGGTTGCCATCTTTGATAAAGGCAGCCTGGGCTTCCATCTCATTGAGTACAAGAGGAGATGCAGCCATTTTGAAAGAGGGCAATTCTTTGTGAGGCTTTCTAAAGGAAAACATTCTTCAGTTTCTGCTTTATAGATCAACTTTCAGTTAGAGGGGAATTATAGAAGAAACAACTATTAATCCTAACATTTCTTTTGACAATTTATTCATTCCAGCAGATCTCCTCAATATTCACAGGTCTACCAATTATTATGTTCATAGGCACAGGAGATTCATCTGGGACCAAAATGCTAAATTGCTTAATAGATCCGTTTTAAATTAATTTTTTTATATCAGAAACTAATAGATTTACTTGTAAATTCCCAGACAATTAATTCAGCACTAATGAGTAAGTGCTGCAATTTTGAGAGAGAATATGCTCTGTTTCGTGAATGAGTTTAAATCGTAGGTGCTGGAACTAGAGGTGCTGGGGGGGCTGCCGCACCCCCTGGGTTGAAGTGGTTTCCATCATACCCAGGGTTTACAGTTTGGTTCAATCGCTCTCAGCACCGCCCCCATACACATTGTTTCAGCCCCCCCTGGATTGAATCCAATCTTTAAGTACAAATCTTGACTCTCACACAACTATGTAGTCATGACTGGAACCTCCATAAAAACGGCATCATAATATTTTCATTATTATTCGCCATCTCCTTCCTACGCATACGAAACTTTTTTTTTGCTTTTTTTTTTTTTAAACTACTGCTTCGCTTTGCTCCGAAATTTCATGAGAAAACAAAATGTCAGGGACATCACATTACCAAAAATAATTTATCATTTCATGTAATGTAAATAGTCCTTGCTTATGTAAATCTAGATATGCAAAAGTATCTACGTTTTCAGAAGATTATAATATAGTTAATAATATGCATTCATATGTTTCCTCATTTGTCTTATATATTATTATGCAGTTTTTCCTACAGTAAAAGCCAGTCTAACTCCACACTGTAATAAATTAACTTTTTGTTTTTCCTTGTGCTTCAATAAGGACGCAGAAGGGTCTGTGAGTTCACCTAACTATACATCTAAACCTTTCAGTGAGTTGATAAACAAGAGTGACATCTATAATTTCCTTAAGGAAATTTACTACTTTACAAAGAACAAACCACGTGCAGGGATATGTCCTTTGTGCAGAATTAAGGGATCTAACTTTAATGCCATTGTATTCCCAGAATTAAGCAGAGTAGGAAAATTGCTACTTGTGAGATAATACTCATCACGATGTCTGTACAATTAATGCACTGCAGACAGATTTCAGGTCCATCTTGCTCTGCTTTGGAGTGGTGGTTTAATTTTAATGTGAGCACTATCTTGCAATGTATTTACTGAGGATGAAATAAGCTCAGGCTTGACAAAGCCCTGGCTGGGATGCTTTAGTTGGGGATTGGTCCTGCTTTGAGCAGGGTTTTGGACTAGATGACCTCCTGAGATCCCTTCCAACCCTGACAGTCTATGATTCTATGATTCTACAATTAAAGGCAGAAATATTTAGGCCAAATTGATTGTAGAATCCATAACACAAGGCTCCAGCTATTGCAAATGAGTATTTTTTAAATAAGTGTCTTAGCATATGAATAATAAAACTATAACACATACCATACTATACACTACATTATAATATAATTTGTATATTAATTTTTAACCTTTATCTTTAGACATTTGTTTTTTTTGCTACACCAGGCCTCTGGGCAACATATAGAAGTGGTGTGAGAGTATTTACTGAATACAAAACTAAGAAATTTTGGCTTTTGGCTTTTTTGTTTTTGTTTGTTTCTCTGTGTTTTTAAACGAGATCCGTTATTCATTACTGTACTGGCTGTTTGAAAACATTCTAAGGACAGTGGGAGTGAGCCCATGCTATATGACAGATTATTTACAAGTCATTCAGTGTTGGTATTTTGTATTCAAATTTCAAAATGGGACACCCAAGAAATGTAGTGGGCCACATACAGGAATGCTAAATCTGATGTGTGCATTAACATCTGAATAATGACTTTGGCTTCAGATATATTTTGTCAACAAAACCATGCCGACCAGTTTTGAAGCATCATGAATTCACAATTGCTAACAGGCTTCAATATGATCACATCAAACAGAAGCTTTTAATAGTGTCAAAACGGTCTTGATACCCAGTATTCCACTGGCTAGAGTAGCTGGTGGTTTGAATTAATTTCCCATATTCAGTATCTCATACAAAGTATGATCAGAATCAGTCTACAAATGTGGGGACTTTTCTGACCCATTTTTCTCCCTTGGTCTGCTCATAGTGGAGGGAGCATGCAGCCCCTACAGATCTGGTGCCAGACTGGAGAGGTCACTTTATGCTGCTCTAATTTGTGTCTGGCTTTCCACAGCCCCGAGAGACTGTTCCAGCAGCTAGGCTACAGAAGTGCACTGACCATATCTTTTTCCTGGGAACATGCTGTATGCCAGGGCTGGGAGGGAGATGAGATGGAGCCACTAATGTGCAGGCAAACAATGCTTCCCACCTGGCCCCAGCATAGGGGATTCTACTGGCATAGGGAAGATCCGGAGGTGACCTGTTAAGTCATCTTGGCATCCCTTTTGTGTTAGAATGGTACAGGGTTGATGGAGGCACACTGGGGACTGAATCGGTAACCTCCCGAGATGAAAGCATGAGTCTCTACTGCTTGAGCTAGGCTCTGGAACTGGGGGCTGTAACATACTTGCATCCTCAGTGGTTTGGGTACAAAAGGGAATATGTAACACTCACATCAGTAGGTTACACAAGGGGTCTATCTTCCCTCCAGTCTCCTCATGCTGTTAGTTTGGCAACATCAGTGCTGCTTCTCTAATCTCATTCTATTGAATGCACTTTTTTTAAAAACATAACAGGAGGATTTTGCAGTGGGTCTAAAAGAGCAATACAAAGAGCACTGCCATTTGTTAACGATGAAATGCAGTGAACATAGAAATGTGGCTTTAGGCTTCTCTGACTATTCTGGTGGGAAAGGAATTACCTATGTGTAAATGACAGAACAATGTGAGCTAATTTTATAGGCTATTGTATGTCTAGGAAAGCTGTGAAATTCGTATGGTATCTCTTACTTTGCTACTCGAGCCAAGAGTAAATGTAAGTCTTGTGAAATGAGGTACAGTGGCATTCTCCAATACCCTGTTAACCCATTTACAAGAAGATACAGTATGTCAGACACTGTGTATGTGCAGGGAATTAAAATTCTGCCTAAATGTGGCTCAGTAGGTATTTGTTTAGTCTTTAATCATGGTTAAATTGCTTAGTTGGATAATTGTTCTGTCATCTGATAATATGAACTGTATTGAAGAACAATGAGCTAAAAGAACTTCTGCAAAAAGAATCCATAGAAATCCATTCTGAATCCCCTTGGGTACACCACCTATGCTTCCATGCACCAGCTTGTATATTTCATTAATGAGTTTTAGACTATTGCGTTAATTTCTTCTAACCCCCCCCCCCAACACACATTTTTGAGGCTTTACTTCAGTTGCTTGTGACAGTTAATCCTCAGAAGCCAAAAATCATTATAACCAAACGCCTTGAGAGAGTCCAGTGAATAAGCCATTCCCAACATTCCCAGAGAGTCCAGTGAATAAGCCCTACCATCGTTTCACGACATGATCTTACACAAACCAGTTAATATTGTTGCGCCTTGATTTCCCATCTCTTAAATGGGTGTTAGTTCTTACATTGTTCTAAAAGTGCTTTAAGATCTAAGCTGAGTAGCACTATGTATTATAACATCATGAATATTCCTTTACTATGATTTTAAAAATTCCAGCATATCTTGGTTGTAGTGTGTTAGTAATATATATATTAGCTGGCTATAATGCCAAAACATTCAAGCAATGTCATTATACTGTAGCCCCTTTAATTTATTGCATTATTTATTTTGATTAATGCAGTCTGCCCTGCCAACTCCTTTAGAGCACATGGTCCCTTTGTATTAGGATGGATGCCATTCTTTATGACATATTCTGTTATATTGCATTGTTAGCATCCAAACTTCAGGTGGCTAGTGAGAGGCAAATGGTACTATTGTTACATGGTACAGTATTTAGGATTCATAAAGGTGCATATACAGGTGGCCTGTGTTAAAGCGTGCAGAGAATCATACTGAAAACGCTAACCAGTTTGTGACCAAATGGAGAAATTCTTGTTTCAATCTGTTTCCATGCAAGGCCACATGCAAAATGCTAACGTGAGGAGAAATCCGTGTGCAAAGATTAGGACAAGATTAGTTTAAGTGCTTTGTGTTGCTAGGGAAACCTTCATTTTTATCCATATGTCTCATGTGCCTTCCTTATTTTGAGCCTGGCTTTCAGAGCGGGGGGAAGTCTTGGGAAAAGAGTCTTGGATTATTTAAAACCTTTGCCCAGCACCCCTGCATGTCGGGGACCAGTACTCTCCCCAGGCCTGCTCTTCCATGGAACTTGGATTGTCCACTGAATCTGGGAGAGAGACTTGACCTTAGGACAGATGCAGCAGGGAGAAGGAAAATGCAATAAAAGGAAAATGGGGAAATTAAGGAGGTGATTAAAGTTCTTTTTTTTCTTTTTTTCTTTTACATGCCTCTGTGAGGAAATATGGAGACTCCAGATTCATTCTGTGGCATTGATGGTGGTGGCAAAGAGCGTTGTGTCCTCAGAATATCAGCGGTTGGTTAAGAGGTGTCCACCAATAGAAATTCCAGCTCCTTCCACTTTATCAAAACCTTCCAGGGCTTGTCTCAGAATAAATTCTGCACACATGTTGAAAAGACTTGGGGACAAATTGTACCCTTGGCTCACATCTTACCCAGTGCAAAAACCACTTGCTATCACACTCTGCTGTTTGAACTGTGATCTGTTGTTGACCGTTTAGGCCTGCGATGAGCTCCATGAAATGCTTTGGAATCCCTGTGTCTGCCAGTCCCCTCTAGAGATGGTCATGTCACGCAGTATCAAATGCTCTGAAATGTCACTGAAACCACCCTATCAATGGGTGATGATACTTCCTGCATTTTTCAATGATATGCTCAGTATTGGCAGTTTGATTGCACGTGCCTCATGCCTCTCGGGAATGAGCTTGTGGTTTTGGTAGTTATGCTTCTGTCGTTCACTCTATGTGACCCTGAGTTATGCAGACCAGCACTTTACTCGGGGGCGATCTCGGGGAGATGGTATGATAGTTAACAAACCCTGTTTTACCCCCTTTCTTTGGTCAGATAAAAGTGTGCAGTGCTTGTTTTGGGGGTTAATGCCTGCTCCCCTCCCCCAAAACTCTGAAAGGGAACCAACTAACCTGGGTCAAGCAGGAGGCAAGTAGGGTGGTCTCCAGTACATGGCTTGGGATTTGGGACCTATTTAACAAACCTGGGGTGTCCCTGACTCCGTGGGATTGCATGGGACAAGCACGCCTGTCAACAGGACAGGAAGCCACAAAAGTAAGCCTCTGAGAACCCCTCCTCACCCATTAACATCCTTAATGATGAGATACCCCCCTTTTCTTTTTCACTGTGAGCTCCATATCCTCTGCGAGGGACCCCATTAGCTTCCACTGTGGATCCAGCTCCGCTGCATTAAGGGCCTCGGTGGCCGGAATTGACGTGCGAGAGCAGCACAAGCTCCTTTGTTTGGACGCCGTGACCTAGTCAGGTAAATGGTGGCACTTGGGCCCAAAGTTGTTTAGGCATCTACATTTCTAAATGTGATTTCAATGAGAGATGGGCACCGAGCGACCTTTGAAGATCTGAGAGACACAAGATGAGCTAGGGAATATCTTTTATTGGACCAGCGTCTGTTGGTGAGGGAGACGAGCTTTTGAACCACACACAGATCTTCTTCAGGTCTTGGGAAGGCACTCTGAGCACCACAGCTAAGTGCCAGGTGGAGCAGAGTGTTGAGCATAAGTAGTTAACATACACTACAAGGGACCATTCAAGGTGAAGTGACCTATTAACACATCTCCAGTCACAGGCTGGAAAGGAATGGAGAGAAGAAAAACAAAAGGCAGCTCAGGGGGGTGGGTCTGGGCTTTTTTGCTTTGTTGAAGAGGTCAGTTTCACAGCAAAAACTCCAGTCCTGCTGTCCATGAAATCAACCCACTGACTTCAAGAGATGCAGAATCTAGTCCAAAGTTTACTATTAGGTCACATCTTAAACAAATTTGAAAATGTAAACACTTATTTATATCTCCTGGTTCATGTATCTTTATAGAGACCAAACTCCAAGTCCGGTTCCCCTTTTCACAAGAACTTCTTCTGGCCTGGCTTTCAAAGAGGCCTAGTAGCTGCAGCTCTCATCAATTTGTGAGTACTCCACACGTTTCAAAATTAGCACATGCATTTGTTTTGTTTTGCCTATAGGCTACCTAACTGGACACAAAATGTCTCAAAGCCTTGTGACAATCATGCATTTCCCCCTGCTTTATCACCCAGTAATGTCAAAACCCATTTAAAAACACAGCTTGGAAGGTAAAAATCCAATTGGGCAGGTAGTGTGTTTGCCAGTCTGAATTTTCATTCCAGTCTGACTTCAAATGGCTGCGATAATACTGCCCCAGATGGAACTGCTAATGGAAATGTCTGAATTGAGCTAATGCAGTGCTGCACTAGTAAAATAATAATAATAAAAACATATACATGAATTCCAGATCATCTTAAAGTCAAATATCCTCAAAACCCTGGCGTTTGAATTCCATCTCTCCTGTGCAAAGCAAGCTGTTGTGAATACATGCGCAGAGTGTTTATCAGGATGGATTGGCAGTCTGAAGCGAGGTATAATTATAGGTCAACCATGAGATACCTGAGTGCACCTATATATTCTTCTCTGTGATCGTGATGTAGCCTTTATTGCATTTTTGATCTGCACTCAAGGCAGCCAAGAGAGAGAGAATTTTAAAAAGGAGTATGGAGCAAATCATGAGTCTGGTAATGAACATAAGATTACTAATTGCCTATGCTTGTGTAAGCTAATTTCAAGCTGTCTGCAGTTGTGATTCTTCAACAAAACTTTTTTTTTTACCACCCTGGCAAATAAAACTGTGTGGTGCATGACTTTACAATAAAATGAAGTGCTCTCATTAGGTAAGCAGTTAATTTTCCATGTTGGCTCTTACAGTATAGCACATTCAATTAAACACAGAATTCATTAGGTTTTGAGTGGATTCAGTAGGCCTTACAGAGAAAGGAGCCTAAGCAGGTATAACTTACACTTTCTTCTGGCTCTCTGCAACAGGCTGATAGGAATGGTGAACCCTCTAAAGGATGCTTGTGCATCATTGACACACCCCAGTTAGCAGAAGTCAGAGATGTACCTAAAACGGCTGAGTTTCGGCAACTGACCTCCATTGGGCACGCTCCTGGCTCCACTGAAGTTGATGGGAATGTTGCTGTTGACTTTATTAGGGTCAGGATTTCACCTACAAGGGAAGACCCAGCTTGTCTCCACCAAGGTAGTAGAGAAAAGTGGGAGTGACTGTTCTCTGGTCAGAAGAACTAGGGGAAGAGGTAGGTGGGGTTGTGCAGGGAACCTTAAGAACATGCAACCATAAGGAAACTGCTAAGACTGAGGTTCATGTTTTCTTGCTATTGAAAGCCACACCACATAAAGGGGATAGAATCATAGGACTGGAAGGGACCTCAAGAAGTCACCTAGTCCAGTCCCCTGCACTCATGGCAGGACTAAGTATTATCTAGATCAGTGGTGGGCCACCTGTGGGCTGCACATGGCCCATCAGGGTAATCTGCTGGTGGGCCATGAGACAATTTATTTACATTGACTACCCACAGGCATGGCCACCCGCAGCTCCCAGTGGCCGCAGTTCTCCATTCCCAGACAATGGGAGCGGTGGGAAACGGTGGCCAGCATGTCCCTGCCGCCCGCGCCACTTCCTGCCACTCCCATTGTCTGGGAATAGCGAACCATGGCCACTGGGACCTGCGGGCAGCGGTGACTGCAGATGTTCAATGTAAACAAATTGTCTCGTGGCCCACCAGAAGATTACCCTGATGGGCCGCTTGTGGGCTGTAGGTTGCCTGCCACTGATCTAGACCATTCCTGACAGGTGTTTGTCCAACCTGCTCTTAAAAATCTCCAATGATGGAGATTCCACAACCTCCCTAGGCAATTTATTCCAGTGCTTAACTACCCTGACAGTTAAGAAGTTTTTCCTAATGTCGAACCTCAACCTCCCTTGCTGCAATTTAAGCCCACTGCTTCTTGTTAGGGTGACCAGATGTCCCGCCTATTAACCCCCATCCCGTTTTTTCACAGTTGCTATCTGGTCACCCTTCTTCTTGTCCTATCCTCCGAGGTTAAGACGAACAATTCTTCTCCCTCGTCCTTGTAACAACCTTCATGTACTTGAAAACTGTTATCACGTCCCCTCTGTCTTCTCTTTTCCAGACTAAACAAACCCAATTTTTTCAATCTTCCGTCATAGGTCATGTTTCTAGACCCTTAATCATTTTTGTTGCTCTTCTCTGGACTTTCTCCAATTTGTCCACATCTTTCCTGAAATGTGGCGCCCAGAACTGGACACCATACTCCAGCTGAGGCCTAATCAGTATGGAGTAGAGCGGAAGAATTACTTCTCGTGTCTTGCTTACAACACTCCTGCTAATACAGCCCAGAATGATGTCTGCTTTTTTTGCAACAGTGTTACACTGTTGACTCATATTTAGCTTGTGATCCACTAAAATGCCCAGATCCCTTTCTGCAGTACTCCTTCCTAGACAGTCATTTCCCATTTTGCTTTCCCCTTAAGCAGTACATATAGATTTTGGAACAGAGTGGGAATGCTTGGCTGCTCACACACCCTTACTGTGTATGGGAGAACCAGGTAAAACTCCTTTGACACTAACTTAGACTCTCTTGCCCTTATTCTGGTCTCTCTTCAGCCAGTGTAAAGGAGGAGTACCGTGATTCCACTGCAGTCAGAGGAAGTAGTTACGTGTAAGTGATGCAGAATCTGACCTCTTAGATCAAGGCCCTGCCCACGCTATCACTTTTAACTAAGTTTGTAATCATGACTTTTGTCCATTCAGAACATGGTTAATAGTTGGTTACTAATTAAGTTGGGTGATTTTTTTTCCCCAGTAAATTGCATTTTCACCAAAAAATGCATTTTTCACAGTTCAAAACTATTCCTGTTTTTTATCAAGGAAAAATTTTATCTCAGGCCCTTCCAAATTCATGGCCATGAAAAACGTGTCACGGACCGTGAAATCTGGTAACCTGACCTCAAAAAGGATTTTGGTGAATTAGAGGGGATTTAAGAAAGTGATGAAAGAGTTAGGGGCCTGGAAAATCTTGGACCCAAAGAGAGCTTGAAGAAAGGGAGTTTCCCCAAAAAAGAAATAAGAGGGGACATTATAAAAGTGTGTAAAATAATCAATTCTGCACAGAATCTAGATTGGGAGTTTCTCTTCTTCCTCTCTCCTAACACAAGAATGAGGGGCCATTCAATGAAATTCAACAGAACCAGACTACCATTGACCTGTGGGAGCTGACTTCACTGAAACAGGACCTCTATCAGTAGCAGGCCTGGTAGAGTCCACTTCATTGTACCAGGTCCTGGCAGCTGCAGATCCAGTAGAGCTGCTCTCAGGGAACCCAACCTGGCAGCTTCAAATCAGAACCGGATTTGGTGACATGGATTTCATGGGACAAGAGCAGGCAGACTGACCAGAGCTGCCTTCTGGTACCCACGTGGTCTTGCAAATAATTACACACATACTTAAATTTCTGCATGTGAGTAAACTCATCAATTACGCATGTGTGTAAAGTTAAGTAAGTGTGTTCTGGGTCTGGGTCTTAGTCTAGGAGGGAAATAGGCCTGAGAAATACCTGTCTCTGTGCACTAGGGGTAAATGAATGTCAAATCCAGCATGATCTATGTCTGCACAGCATGTTTTTGAAAAATTTTCTTTTCAGCCTTTCCCTTGATTTTCCTGTGTTGCATTTTTAACCCATTCCCCCCCCCCCCTTTTTTTTCTTTTTCTCTTTGTGAATTTTAAACACTTTCCATTTCCAGGTTTTTAAAAATTTAAATGATTTTTTTTTTCAAAACACAAAGTGAGAGCTGGCTTTTAACTATTAAACAAAATAGACTGGTACATCAGACAGCAAGTATGTATCACACCCGTGAGGCCCTGAAAGGGAAAATTACTTCTGTTGCATATGATGACTGACTTGATTAAAATATTTAGTAGCTTTTTCATTTGTGTTGTATGAATATTTACATAATCATCAAGGTAAGGAGAAGGAAGTTCAGATTTCTTTCTTTCTTTCTTTCTTTCTTTCTTTCTTTCTTTCTTTCTTTCTTTCTTTCTTTCTTTCTTTCTTTCGTTTGTTTTGTTGTTGCAGCAGAAAGTTTGAATTAGCCCCATTAAAAGCTTAGCTATTTTTGCTTTTGAGAAGTAGCATGTGCCACCCTGGCAGACTGGAAATTTGTACAGCTGCTGGAACACAGGTGTGATCTGCTTCATGCAAAAAATATTGTTAATACAGCTGCCTCTGGCTGTCTGCTTCAGCTCTAGCAGCAGTTTCTGAGTATTCCTTGGAGAGTAACAGGTTTCAGAGGGGCAGCCATGTTAGTCTGTATCAACAAAAACAACGAGGAGTCCTTGTGGCACCTTAGAGACGAACACATTTATTTGGGCATAAGCTTTAATTGGGCATAAGCGACCTATGGGTCACTACAAAAACTGATTTTCCTCTGCTGATACTCACACCTTCTTGTCAACTGTTTGAAATGGGCCACCTTGATTCCATTGGCCTCATTAGCACTACAAAAGTGATTTCCACCCCTTCTTGTCAACTGTTGAGAATAGCCCATTTCCACCTTAATTGAATTGGCTCGTTAGCACTGATCCCCGGCTTGGTAAGGCAACTCCCATCTTTTCATATGCTGTGTATTTATACCTCCCTACTGTATTTTCCACTCCATGCATCTGATGAAGTGGGCTCTAGCCCACAAGAGCTGATGCCCAAATAAATCTGTTAGCCTCTAAGGCGCCACAAGAACTCCTTGTTGTTTTTTCTCTGAGAGTAAGTCGCCTTTTGGAATAATGTAATCTAGAGAGGAGCTCCATCTAAAAGCAAATGAGCAAATGGTAAGTATGTGTCCAACCAGTTTCATGCGAGGTGCAAGAGTTCTGCTAAGAACTCTACCTGCTGCAGTCTAGTTTGTATTGTGTAGCCTTATCTACGCCTAGTATTATGGGTGAGGCTGTTTGCCAGAAGCTGGGAATGGGTGATGGGATGGATCACTTGATGATTACCTGTTCTGTTCATTCCCTCTGGGGCGCCTGGCATTGGCCACTGCTGGCAGACAGGATACTGGGCTAGATGGACCTTTGGTCTGACCCAGTCTGGCCGTTCTTATATTCTTATGACCTTGATCTCTGTGCAGAGGACCAACACAAGTGCTATGCACTACCTGGGCCGTGTTTATTTAGTCTGAGTTTATTAATTACAAGCCAGTTCTTTCACGGTTGGCGTGAGGGTCTGGAAGCACAGCTGTCAAGGTTCCTTCCCCACTCTGAACTCTAGGGTACAGATGTGGGGACCTGCATGAAAACCCCCCAAGCTTACTTTTACCAGCTTAGGTTAAAACTTCCCCAAGGTACAAACTATTTTACCCTTTGCCCTTGGACTTCCAATGCCACCACCAAATATTTATCTGGGTTTATTGGAAAAACGTTGTTTGGAAACGTCTTTCCCCCCAAAATCCTCCCAACCCTTGCACCCCACTTCCTGGGGAAGGTTTGGTAAAAATCCTCACCAATTTGCATAGGTGACCACAGACCCAAACCCTTGGATCTTAGAACAATGAAAAAAGCATTCAGTTCTTGAAAAGAAACATTTTAATAGAAGAAACAGTAAAAAGAATCACCTCAGTAAAATCAGGATGGTGAATACCTTACAGAGTAATTAGATTCAAAACATAGAGAATCCCTCTAGGCAAAACCTTAAGTTACAAAAAAGACACACAGACAGGAATATTCATTCTATTCAGCAAAGCTTATTTTCTCAGCCATTTAAAGAAATCATAATCTAACGCATATCTAGCTAGATTACTTACTAAGTTCTCAAAAAGAAAAGGAGTACTTGTGGCACCTTAGAGACTAACCAATTTATTTGAGCATAAGCTTTCGTGAGCTACAGCTCACTTCAATCTGAAACCTGTTACTAAGTTCTAAGACTCCATTCCTGTTCTGTCCCTGGCAAAAGCATCACACAGACAGACACAGAGCCTTTGTTTTTCTCCCTCCTCCCAGCTTTTGAAAGTATCTTGTCTCCTCATTGGTCATTTTGGTCAGGTGCCAGCGAGGTTATCCTAGCTTCTTAACCCTTTACAGGTGAAAGGATTTTTCCTCTGGCCAGGAGGGATTTTAAAGGTATTTACCCTTCCTTTTATATTTATGACAGCAGCCAAGGGTGGAGGGAGAAGTGCCATGTCTGTATCTGAGAGAGTGTACGAAGGGCCAGATGTGTGGCTGGTAAGATGAAGGCAGCTTGGAGGCTAAGGGAGTTAGCTAGCAGAGTTTGCCAGTGAGGTGGGCCCCCCTTAACTTGCAGGTACTCTACAAGGAAGAATTTGCAACAGGAGGAAAAGGAGTGTTGCCAACATCACTGCTCGCTCTCCCTTGGCCTGCACCTATAGGCCTCTCACCAGGCAGGCATCCTGACCCTGGAGGCTTTCACCCAGGCCCTTGTCTTGACTTGGCCTGCATGTCCCTGCTGAAGAAACCAGGCAGAGGGAACCAACCAGTGTGAGAGGTGGCTGTGAAGAAGTCCCTCAGGAAGCAGGTGAGAGAGCTGGAGGAGGAAGTGGCTCATCTGCGTAGCTTCTGGGAGTGTAAAGGCGTTGGCAGGCTGCACAGGGAGATATCCAGGATGGGGGATGGTAGCCAACGAAAGGAGGCAGGAGAACTGGCCGCTTTATGCGGAGGAGACTGGCTGCTGGCCACTTCAGGCAGTGCTGCACCCCACCTTCCCCAAGTCCCCTGGTCCACTGCAGTCAAGACCTGCTATGCTGTATTGGCAACAGCAGGTGAGGAGCAGACCCCTATGGCTGAGGAGTAGGAACCTGAAGGCTGGGAGGTTCATGGCCACAGCACCCAAGAGGAAGAGACGTAGGGTGCTGGTGGTTGGGAACCCCTTCTGAGAGGGATGGAGGCATCGCTCAGCCGACCTGACATGATGTCCTGGAAGATGTGCTGGCCCGCATCTGAGACATTACAGAAAAGTGGTTGAGGCTCGTCCATTCCTCTGACCCTGGCCCATACCACTCATCCACATGGGCACTAATGATACTGAGAGGTATGGCCCTGAGCAGATCCGTGACTATGGGCTCTGGGAGTGAGGGTGAAGGGGTTGGGGGTGCAGATTGTTTTCTTTCGTCCTCCCGGTTGAGCGTAAGGGTCCAGACAGGGACATGCGCATCCTGCAGATGAATGCAGGGCTGAGCAGATGGTGTTGATGGGAGGGCTTTGGCTTCCTTGGCCATGGGATGCTGGTCTGGGAAGAAAGTGTGCTGGGAAGAGAGGGGTTTGATTGACCCCAGGAAGGGGCAGAACATCTTTGCACACCGATTCACCAAACTAGTGAGGAGGGTTTAAACTAGGTTCAAAGGGGGCAGATGACAAAAGCCCACAGGTGAGCATAAAAAAGGGTGACCTTAACAGAAGACTAGATGTTGTGGAGTGCGGAGGCAGGGGACGTGAAAAATTACAATAGGCACCACCAGAGTGAAATCAGTGGGGGATTCTGCTCAACATCTTATGTCTATACACAATGCAAGGAGTATGGGAAATAGAACTGGAAGTGTTAGTGTATGAGCTAAATTACGACTTAATTGGCATCGCTGAGACATGGAGAGATAAATCTCAGAACAGGAATATTGGTATAGAGGGGCATGGCCGATTCAGTAGAAACAGGCTTGGAAAAAAGGGAGGAGGTGTTTCATAATACTTCAAGGGACATGCCTAGTTTGAAAGGTTAATGGTGACCAGATACTAAACATAATTAGTATTAACAAAAAGGGGGAAGGAACACAAGCCAAAATGGGGTAAGAATATTAAAGAATAAAGGTTAAGAATACTTAGATAAGTTATTCAAGTTGCAGAGCCTGATGAAATTTATCCTCGGATACTTAAGGAACTAGCTAAAGCACTGACACAATCATTGGTAATTATCTTAGAGAACTCATGGAGGATGGGTGAGGTCTCAGAATACTGGAGAAGGCCAAAGTACCTACCTATCTTTTAAAAAAGGGGACAAAGAGGACCTAGGGAATTACAGTCCAGTCAATATAACTTTCATGTGCAGAAAGATTCTGGAACAAATTATTATATAATCAAATTGTCAGCACCTAGAGGATAATAGTTATAAGAAATAGCCTGCATGGATTTGTCAAGAACAAATCATACCAAACCAACCCAACTTCCTCCTATGACAGGGTTACTGGTCTAGTGGCTAGGGAAGAAGCAGTAGATATGATATATTTTAAATTTAGTAAGACTTTTGATAGTCTCTCATGACATTCTCATAAACAAATTAAGGATATGTGGTCTTGATTCAATTACTATAAGTATCAGCAAGCACACACCACACAACAGAACCACTAACCCAGGAACCTATCCTTGCAACAAAGCCCATTGCCAACTGTGTCCACATATCTATTCAGGGGACACCATCATAGGGCCTAATCGCATCAACCACACTGTCAGAGGCTCGTTCACCTGCACATCTACCAATGTGATAGATGCCAGCGATGCCCCTCTGCCATGTACATCGGTCAAACTGGACAGTCTCTACGTAAAAGAATAAATGGACACAAATCAGATGTCAAGAATTATAACATTCAAAAACCAGTTGGAGAACACTTCAATCTCTCTGGTCACTCCATTACAGACCTAAAAGTCACAATATTACAACAAAAAGACTTCAAAAACAGACTCCAAAGAGAGACTGCTGAATTGGAATTAATTTGCAAACTGGATACAATTAACTTAGGCTTGAATAAAGACTGGGAGTGGATGGTCATTACACAAAGTAAAACTATTTCCCCATTTTTATTTCCCCCCCCCCCCTGTTCCTCAGACATTCTTGTCAACTGCTGGAAATGGCCCACCTTGATTATCACTACAAAAGGTCCCCTCCCACCCCCGCTCTCCTGCTGGTAATAGCTCACCTTAAGTGATCACTCTCGTTACAGTGTGTACAGTAACCCCCATTGTTTCATGTTCTCTGTGTATATAAATCTCCCCACTGTATTTTCCACTGAATGCATCCGATGAAGTGAGCTGTAGCTCACGAAAGCTTATGCTCAAATAAATTTGTTAGTCTCTAAGGTGCCACAAGTCCTCCTTTTCATTCTGGGGTGTATTAACAGGAGTGTCGTACATAAGACATGGGAGGTAACTGTCCCGCTCTATTCAGCACTGGTAAAGCCTCAGCTGGAGTACTGTGCCCAGTTCTGGGCACTACACTTAGGAAAGATGTGGCTGAATTGGAGAAAGTCCAGAGGAGAGCAACAAAAATGATTAAAGATCTAAAAAAACCTGACCTATGAGGAGAGAGTGAAAAAATTGGGTTTGTTGAGTCTGGAGAAGGGGACATAGCAGTCTTCAGGTATGTGAAAGGTTGTTAGAAAGAGGAGGGTGATAAATTGTTCTTTTTATTCACTGAGGATAGGACAAGAAGCAATGGGCTTAAATTGCAGCAAGGGAGATTTAGATTGGACATTAGGAAAAATTTCCTAACTGATAGTTAAGCCCTGGAATAAATTGCCTATGGAGGTTGTGGAATCTCTATCATTGCAGGTTTTTAAGAGCAGGATAGACACATACCTGTCAGGGATGGTCTGATAATACTTAGTCCTGCCTTAGTGAAGGAGAGTGCACCTACTGAGATCCCTTCCAGTCCTACATTTCGATAATTTTCTTTGTTGGGCTTCATGAGGACAAATAGCTTTAAGTATCACCTGGGATGCTCTGCTTTTAGAGTGATTAGCTCTGAAAATGTGAACTTCTCAGAAGTCAATCGGTGACGTGAAAAGTTTAAATGCCCTGACGAATTTTTGCTGCAGATGCTTCGTTACAAAACTTCACCAGGAGATGCACTGGCTTTGGCAGAGTTTTCGGCCAGCACTGCACAGACCTGAGTTATGCTGAACTATGGATTTTATTAACTAGGCTAGTTACGTGGGTTTTCACCAGCCACTCTGATGGATTCCCTCCCCCCGCCCCCTTTTACCTTCCTGGGAAGATAATAGACAAATCAGAGATGTCAGAGTACATAGAATCATAGAATATCAAGGTTGGAAGGGACCTCAGGAGGTCATCTAGTCCAACCCCCTGCTCAAAGCGGGACCAATCCCCAATTTTTGCCCCAGATCCCTAAATGGCCCCCTCAAGGATTGAACTCGCAACCCTGGGTTTAGCAGGCAAATGCTCAAACCACTGAGCTATCCCTCCCCCCCGAACAAGTGGAAGGTGCGATTCCCAGCTCTCTTAGCCCTGCATAGACTAGTTTGGCTGGAGCTAACACTGACTATAATGACCTGGGTGGCAGCTTGGGATGGCTTCGAGAGTCCGTACCCCAGGGATTGGGTGAGATTGTGCTTGGGTACCTAGCCTGAACCCCCGTCAATGCCACTGCAGCTACACTGCTACCTTTAGCATGCCAGTGTGAGCAGAGCTGGCCCATGTATGCCCACCCTGGCTGGGGATCACACTCCAGCTGCTGGGTATACTTACCCCGAAAGGGCTGGATTTGGAGAATGGGAAAGGGCTGCTTCACGGGTGCTGAATTCAAATCCAAATCTGACTTCTATTCCCCCCCCCGCATGTTTGTTCTTTTGGGGGACTCATTTGGGGACCTCTGAAGCCTGAAGAGGGGAGACAGCAAAGCAAAGAGAAATGGCATGAGGATACGGAGTAGCTAAGTGCAGCCAGCCACTGGGGAGTAAAAGCCAGGTCTGGGCAGCGTTAGAAGTATCGTTGCCAGATTAACTCACATAAGGAAGAGCTGGTCGGGCATGAACAGAAGATGTCTGGAGCACAGGATGCAGAAATCGGCCGGCCAGCCAGCCTGCCCAATAGCAGGAGTCCAGAAGCAATGTATATAAGTGAAGGACAATATGGCAAGCAAGGTGGCTGGCCTGGCAAGGCGAAGTGGGAGTATCAGCCGTTTGGCACGCAGGCTGCAGCTAGCATTATTGCGTGGTAGGAGAGCAGAAGCAGTGCCGGTCCGACACACGCTCTGGAGAGCAGTGCTGCTGTTCGGCAATGCCATTGTTACAGCATGTGGATTCCCCAGGGTTCGTCTGAGATGTTACATTCACATCTGTTCTGAGTGGGCGACTTTCCTTTCTAGCCCCTGTTTTCTTTCCTCCTTCAGGCAGATGTAGGGGCTAAAGAGGGATCTGTCGAGCTGTTTAAAGAAAATAGCAGCAGCAGCAGCTTGATAAATCTTCTCGGAAAGTATAATGATGTCACAAGCTCTGCAGCTGACGGACGCTTCTATTGGGGGTTGGTCGTAAGGCTTGTTGCACAGACGTCGTTCACACGGAGCTGCGTGCTGGGTTGCTGCACACTAGGCTTAGGAGCATGGTTACTGATGAGGGATGGCTGTTGCTAGGTGATGCATGGGGCTAGATATGTGCACACCAGACTGCAACAAATCTGTGAACACTTAGGACTTCAAGGCCAAGGCTGCTCTGGACTCTAAAACTCTGACCTGCTCTGAACTCTGAAACGGGAGGAGTAGAGCACGGCTCCTCAAGCTCCCAAACTACGTGCTTTTGTTAGGTGAAGAGCTTCCAACTGTCCGTCTACTCTGAGAGGGCGTCGTCTTGTGGTGGATAAGGCACTGGACTAGAACGCAGGAGATGTGGGTTCACATGCCCCCTCTCTGTTACCTTAGGTCAGTGTTTCCCAAACTTGGGACACCGCTTGTGCAGGGAAAGCCCCTGGCGGGCCGGGCCGGTTTGTTTACCTGCCACGTTCCCAGGTTTGGCTGATCGTGGCTCCCACTGGCCGTGGTTTGCTGTGCCCGGCCAATGGGGGCTGCGGGAAGCAGCGGCCAGCACATCCCTTGGCCCGCGCCACTTCCCGCAGCCCCATTGGCCTGGAGCAGCGAACCACGGCCATTGGGAGCCGCGATCGGCCGAACCTGCGGACGCGGCGGGTAAACAAACCGGCCTGGCCCGCCAGGGGCTTTCCCTGCACAAGCGGTGGCCCTAGTTTGGGAAACACTGCCTTAGGTGAATCACATAATAGCTCTGTGCCTCAGACCATGTCCACAGGACCCACTTTGGTCTATGCAACTGACATGGGCACGAAGTCGCTGCAGATAGTAGATCGCTGGTGCATGCACCTGCTTGGCTCCTTGCATCCGTGCTGTGCATCCTCGCCAGGAGTGCTTGGGTTGATGCACCGGGCGGTGCCCCTTGAGTTGGGATCCCAGTGTGCTGCCGGCCACCGTCCAGCACACTGTCTTTGTGGGAAGTTTTGGTGATGCATGGTGGGGTAGAGAAATGAGTCGCACACAGGTGATTGGGAGCCGGGGGTTGACTTCCCAGCATGCAACTGTCTCCATCCCATATGGTGTGCTGTGTCGTTCCCAGGATATTAGTGAGATAAGCTGGGGGAGGTAATATCTTTTATTGGACCAACTTCTGTGGTGAAAGATGCAAGCTTTTGAGCCACACACAGCTCTTCTTGAGGCCTGGGAAAGGAACGCTCAGATCACAACAAAATGGGAGGTGGAACAGTGCTTAGCATAAGCAGTTAGCACATATTGTAAGGGACCATTCAAGGTAGAGTGGCAGTCAGAGGGCAGAAAGAGGGGGTTAGTGGGTTGCAGATTGTTGTAATAGGCCGGAAATGCAGCGTTCCTGTTCAGTCCATGATTTCTGTGTCTAGCAGAGTAACCAATTTAAGCTCCCAGGCTCGTCTTTTGAAAGTGTTGTGCGGGTTTCCTGTGAGGATGAGGACTGATCACATCACTCTCTCTGACCTATCTGTCTGATGCAGAAGGAAGAAATAAGGCTGCCGTCCCTAGACATGTGCCCGTGTGGCCCGTCGGGGCAAGACCCATCCACCGCAGGTCGCCTTTCGTAGATCCAGTGCTGGTGCCGTGGTGCCTCTGGCTATGGCCACACAGCTCTTACCCCTGCCGGGCTTTGTGGTCCCATCCACCAAATGGCCTGTCCATGTAGCAGGGCTGGAACCGGGCTCCCCTTCTCAAGGAAGCAGCATAACTTTGCTCTTCTCCTGGGTCACCCCCCTCTTTGCTCGTGTGGTGCCAATCTGCCTCGTCACCTTTCCATGTTCTCAACGCCCTGGCCCCTTTTTGATGTGCGTGTGTTTGAGAGCGAGTGTCCGAGGTTTTTATGAGCATTTGCTTAACTAAAATACTGAATGTGCTTTGACTGCGTTTTCCCCCTTTTGTGTTCATTTTCTATTCGGAAGCCAGCTTGCTGGCTGGATCAGTCCACCAGTACCTCGTCACTGAATGGTGAAGCTGATCTGCAGAAAGTGAATTCTGAAATCCTACACAGGCGTATTTGCCGCACAGACTGTGCTTTGCCGAGTGACATCCTTGCAGCTAGGGAGCAGCAGCAGTGTCCTGTCACTCGTCACAGCTCATTTACACAACTCACATTTTCAGACTGGAATTCTTGAGGCAAAGAGCTGCTCACGCTCTCCAGGCCAGTGATTACTCCCGGAAAGCTGGGGTGACCTCTGTGAATAGTGTGAACAATCTAAGCTGCTCATGGACAATTCATGAACAGAAGGAGGTGAAACTCACCGTGATAATTGGCTGTGAATTATTCTCTCAACTTCAGCTTTTGCACATGACTTTGGTTCTGTTCTTTCTTCACTCCTCTTTTTTTATCTTCTGAACAGAACTCTTCTGTTTCTGACTTGTTCTGTCTTTTGAACTCAAACCTAGTTCTTTTTGTGTCTACATTTGCCCCTCCGAGGCTGTCTATCATCTCTTTCTCTCTCTCTCTCTCCTGCTACATGCTCTTTACTTTGCAGAAGCACTTGAGACTGGACCAAGCTGCAAAATTCTGGTTCATGGATTCAAGCCCAGAGTTCAGTCCCCACAATTCCCACCAAATGCAGGAGTGTCTGAATTCTGCTTTTCAGTTTGATCCATCCCACAGAGAGGGGCTAATAATGAAATTCACTCCTGGGCTCCAACCCTGATTTCAAACCCCATCGACAGGCAGGTGTGTTTCAGTTCTACTGCCGGTAGCTGTGGTAAGGGTGCCAGGGGAGATGGGGGCCTTGGAGGCCATGGGCAAATTAACTCTAGCCCCTCTATGAGCATGTGCATTGGCAATGCCAGCTTAACACACACGGTGTATAGGTCCAGGCCTAGTGCTCCACACTGAGGTGAGGCAAATGTCAGAAAACAAAGACAAACAACAGTAATCTTTTCCTTCCCGTTTGAGGGGGCACCTCCCCCAGTCTCAATACAGAGGCTGTATTTTTCTTTCGGCTGAATGAGACAGATTATTCCTCTTGTTTGAATTAATTAACTATCCAAAAAAATGACCCTGTGAATCACCCTCCTTTCTATCCGTGATCAAAACAACCCAGCCTCTGTTTCAGTGTAGCGCATTCTTGCTCGGTATCTGGGGCCCATCTTCTCATGGGGGCTGGGAGTCCTAAGATGACTCCTGAGTAGTGTGGTCAGAAGTTGTTCTGATCAGGATTAGTTTGGTTTTTTTTTTATTAACTCAGCAGCTGGTTGCTAAGAAGAACGAAGGTCTACTCCAGCCAGCTCATGACACAGTATTCCTGAGGGAGTACAATATTTTAAAATTTTGCAAATTTTATTTGTCAAAATAACATTACATAATCACACCAGTTTCAATTATTTTGGTAATGTATTTCAAAATACCTGTCAGCAAGTGTGTCTGTAACAATACAGACCCACACAAAAATTCCCCCAGGAGTAGAGTGTTAAAGAAACCCCTGTGACAACCTTTTTGGTGCAGAATGCCCCCAGGAGCAACATGGTGCTGACCAGAAAGCAACTCCCTTTCCCCGTGAAAGGAGAAGGGGAAAAAAAGTTGTCTTTGCTGGAGAGTGCCTGCCCTCATACAAAGGGAAGGAAGGCAAGCGTTCCAGCTGAACCATCCGCGTCTGAGTTTGGCTGCTAATCTCATCCTCAGACTAGCTCGCTGATGAGTCAGTCGATTGGCTGGAATCCTCTTCTACACTGCAAAGTGCCAAATAACCATTGCATTAAAAGGAAGCAGATCTGCTGTGGCAGTGCAATGGAAGACCTAGATCTTGAGCAGCACCGAGTCGTCTTGTGACTTGGATACGAGTTTTATCGTCGGGATTTTTCTACGAATTCCAGTTTAGTCCCAGGATGCTCAGTCTCTAGTTTGTTGAAGTGTGTCAGGAATTTTGCAGTCCCATCAGCATTTCATCACTTTCTGCAATGGGTTTGGTGCAGAGCTAGGACACCCATTTCAGCAGTGGTCAGAACAAACTGATGTACGTTTGATTGCACAGGATCATTCTCCCTGTTTTTGTTTTCTATATACATCTGCAAAAGTTGCTTGGAGTCAGAGTGGCAGCTTCTTCAGGGGCCAACACTGTGCAAATGTAACCTACACACCTCCTGGGTGTGGCGTTCTGTCCTCTCTAGTGGCACCGAGACCGCTTAGAGACTAATGAGTCTGCTCTACAGCCTTAGCTAAGAGGCAGTTGGTTTTTAGCTCATGCAGTAGAGGCTCATGCTTTAAGCTCCAGAGGTCCCTGGTTTGATCCTGCCCACCGACAATGGGGTCTGTTAGCATTACACAAACACTAGAAGGAAAGACCGGAATAGTAAATGACCCTTTCTGATCTCAGGGAGATAACCTTTAAGTGCCTACTTTTGTAGGTGCTCAGGTTCTTGAGCCTTGCAGGAGCAGGGCCTTGCAGGCCTTGCAGGAGCAGGGCCTAAGGAAGCAAAAGGAAATGTCACTGTTAAGGGGGTGGAGGAAGGTGTTTCTTTTCTTTGGCTGCCACATGAAGGCAAGAGGATGAGAATAGAGCAGCTGGAAAAAGATGAAAGTTTTGGCAGAGGGACAGCAGTCTCTCTGCTGTACTCTGCTAGCATGAGGCTTTGGCACCAAAGCAAAATATTAGAGGGCACAAACTTTTCAACAGTCTGATGTGGGGGAGAGAAGAAAATAGGCAGCATAAATGCCTCTGAAGGAGTAAATTCTGGTTAGCTTTGTGCAGCAGGCTTTGAAAATCAGTGCTGACAGTTGCAAGGCAATGCGCCTGGGAAGGAGTCCTTTGAACTGCACATACACATTGGACTCTACATTAATTGTACAGATCTGGGCATCCTTTCAGGCCGCTCACTGAAAACCTTGACTCAAGGTGCAGCCGCTGACACAATGATACAAGATACGTACCGAGGGACAGAAAATTTTGAAAACTGTATAATAATGTAATTATATATGCAGAGCCTGTGGCCTGAAGCTCCAGAGCTTCAGGAGCTCTCTGCTCCCATCTGTTGGTGAACAGGGGTAAGGATGGCCACAGAGCTGATTCATCTGCATAAGCTATTTACCCAGAAGCCCAGATGGACAGACACTCCAGAGGGGAAGGAACTCTCTGTCTCCATCTACTGGGGGATGGGGGATGTATGGCTAAAGGGGGAGCTTCCTCTGCATCAGCCTCCCATCCAGAGTTCCTCCACTCATGCTTTGGGAGTCGCCATAACTGTTCACAAACTCAGAATTGACTGGGGAAATGAGCTCCCAGCTTGTAGCAAGGAGTGCTTATATGGTGGGAGGAAGTTTGCCCAAGGGCTCCAGATTCTACTGGATCCCCTATGGAGGATCCTGTGCTGTTGAAAGGTCTCTTCTCTGAACCTGTGGAGAACAGAAGAAGACCTGAGTGAACTTGGGGAGGTACCTCCTAACCAGCTCCTTAATGAAGCTGCAATCACTATAGCCGTGTTGGGTCAGGGCTCGTTTTAGGAATGGGCAAGAAGGGATTGTGCCACACGACTCTGCTGCTTGGCTGGTATTTTTTTTTTGAGGGGGGGCGGGATAGTGGTTATTTTGTTTGTTTTTTGGCTCTGCTGGTTGGTTGGTCTTTTTATTTTATTGCTCAGGAGAAGGGGGCACTGAAAACATTTTCTGCCCTCACCCGGCCAAACACCTAGGGCTGGCACTGGGTTAGCTGGCAGAACCCCAGGACAGGATCAGGTAGCACTTCCCAAGGGACAGGAGACAGGCCTGTCTGAGGGGGGGAGGGGAATTGACCCATTAGACAGACATTCCCCTATCGGATGTTCACACCAGCAGGTGGCACTTGAGCTGAAGGACTTCGGCCAAAGTGACGTGCGGGAGCGTTTCACGTATCGTTCCCACCGGTCGACTGTTGCTGTGTTTTCCCAGCTAGGTGCTGTATTCCTGTCCTTTGTTATAAAGACGTCCCTGTTTGTATAATTATGGAGTTCTTGTGAGAAGGGGAGCTCTGCCTGTTCAGGCTACCCAGGGAGGGTACATTCCGGTTTCCCAGGTTTCGGGGTGAGGGGAGCTTGAGCAGTTTAGTTATTTGTCAAGAAGGACAGAGGTTTATTGAACAGAACCCTTCTTGCTGCTGTTTACTACCTGGCAGAAGGGTTATGGATAATTTGATGGTAGTGATGGCTGAATCTCTCCTTCCAAGCACAGCCTGAGAGCGTAGACCATATGCTAGGGAGCCCTACTGGTGTGTGTGTGGGGGGGTGAGAAATCCTCTGCCCACGCCACAGAATGGGGCACAGCTGCTCTGTTACTGCTACACGCTCACTGAGGTTGGTAAAGCTTGCCCTAGCCGCGTAATTCTTCAGTTTGTAAATAATCCCAGCAGTGATTCCTGGTGCCTCTCGTTCACTGAGTGCAAGGATGTGTGGCGTGTTCGTTTGCACTGGTAATGTCACGACATGTTAACAGGGATTGCAAACATTGGGTGTCATAACCTATAACACAAAGACTTTGAGACTGGCAGATGGAAAAGCATCACATAAGTGCAAAGTATTGGTAGAGAGTTTTCCAAAACAATTGGCAATAAAATACCAGTGTAGCGTGAAACCTGGTAATTGTGAACTCTGATCTACTATAATTCAGTTATTGGATTGCGTCTGGATTGAGAAATGGCTTCTGTAGAAGAGAAGCTTATACAGGAGCCTGTTTAGAATAAAATAGAAGATCCGAATTAGAAGGATGAGTTCATACTAACACTGCTCACTGGAAGGAGAAAATGTCAGTGCAGAGGAGGCCTGATTTTTGTACAGCTGCCTTGTACAACTGAACTGGAGAGCATGTCTATCCAATCAGCAATAGAGAAAATGATTCCTTACATCTCCATTGATTTGGTGTTTGGTTTTTATATGATATTATGGGAACATAACAGTACTTATATTCAATAGTTCACAAAAATTGCTGATGTCTCTTGCACTTATAACTCCCATGAAATCAGTAGCATTTTTCATTTAATCCCCCCTCCACCGCACATGGCATTTTTGTAGAAAAGTTCCAGTTTTTAATTGCATATTTGGAAGCTCTTGTATAGCCATTCACAGAATCACAGGGTTGGAAGGGACCTCAGGAGGTAAAAAGTAAAAACTGAATCTTTTTGGTGTCTGGTTTCCACCACTTTCTCTCTTTCTTTCCTCTTTCTAGTAGAAAATGGGGGCACAATGGGCACAAGGGAGAGAAAGTGAGAGAAGCTTTTGGGCTAAAACTAAAACATTCAATGACGAAATTGAAACAAAACAAACAAAAATGCAGAGTGTTGTCCAGTTCTAGTCAGAACCCATTGAGTTAGGTAGGGCTGGGATTTCAGCCCTTGTATTTAGACTGTTGTACAAGCAAGTGATGTCTTGAAGTGTTTAATTAACCCATTCAAGCTGCCCTAATGCCTATCTTGGAGGGTGTTGCTGGGGTTCTGCTAGCTTTGCCTCTGATTTCTGTGTTGCAATGTTCAGAGAAGTGAAGTTGTTGGCTGGACTGTGGGAAGAACAGGCTCTACAAGAAGTAAACACAAGAACAAAATTGCTTACGGCCACTGGAACCAACTATTCCATGCGCCTCCTGACTGTTCTGAGCTGGCCCTGCCTGGTGGATGACAGAGGCTGTGCATTAATAGCCAGAGACCAGAAAAGGATCAGTGGTGACAGCTTTGTGCTTATCAATCAACAGAGGGACTGATTTTAAGTGGCAGCCTGCTGGGAAGAGCAGGTGTCGACCCTGTGGGAGGGACCCAAATGGGGAGGTGAGGCCTTCATGTTCTGTGCACAGTGAAGGAATGAGTTATTCTCACCAACAGAAGTCTCTGGCCCAGCTGAGAAGAGTCAAAGCAGCACAAAGAGCAGGGTTGCTGTATGTTGCTGTTACCTGTGAATTGGGTGGGGAGGCTGCAGGTTGTTTGGAACTGGTTGGCTACTGGGGATTTGGCAAGGAAGGAAAGCTTGAGCTCTGGGCTGGGGCTGACCCATTTCCAGCAGTGTTATAGCTGTCAGTCCCAGGATACCGGAGACACAAGATGGGTGAGGTAATATCTTTTATTCGACAAACTTCTGTTGGTGAGAGAGACACGTTTTTGAGCCACACAGAGTTTTTCTTCATTTCCAGCATCTTTCTAAATAGAGCTGGGTGAAAAATGCAATTTTCGGCAGCCGAAACTATTCATGAATACTGGTTTAATTTGACCAAGAGTTTTGGCAGGGAAAAATGACTTCCGCCACTCCCAGAAGAGTTGGGATGGTTTGAGATGGTTTGTTTTGACATTTTTGAAACTGTTTCAATGTTTTGTCTTAAATCAATATTCGTTTTTTTTTCTGTTTTGGTGAGAAAAATCAAAATAATTCAGTTTCAGTTAGAAAGTAACTGAATTTTGTTTGGATGTTTCATTGTGGCCTGTAAACTGAAAAATCAATTATTTGCTCAGCTCTGTTCCTAAATACACAACCCAAGGCCACATGCCAAAATAGGTGTGCAATTGGATGCCTAATTTTTGCTTAAACAAATGCCATATTTACAAGTACAAATTGCTAGTTCGAATCCTAACTCGCTGTTTGTGACTGCTGCCACTCAATTTACACATAAAGCTCTGATGACTGCAAGCGTATTAAGTATGCAAATGCACGTTTGTATTTACCCAGAGTGTTGCACTTCTGAGACTTTGAAAACAAAGGCCATCAGGGGCTGACATTTCCCCTTGAAACTTCCTGTAAGGCCCAGTAGGTCTCAAACCCATGTCCCACTGTGGGCACAGATCACAGGAAGTCCCACCTCAAGGGGTTCAATAGACAGCAGCTTCATGGCACCTGATTGGCTCCCTGCCCAATGTAAACCCAAGGAGTGGTCCAGCAACATGGATCATTAGCTAGCTGCCCCAACCATCCTGCATTCTCTGTTCCTGACCTCCTGGTATTGACCTTGGCTCTGAATTGGACCTTGAGTCTTGCTCAAACCCCGGAACACCCACACAGGCCCTGATACAGCTACAGCTCTCACGAAAGCTCATGCTCAAATAAATTGGTTAGTCTCTAAGGTGCCACAAGTACTCCTTTTCTTTTTTAGAGGATTTTTTGTCATGGAAATATTCCCAGTAGCACCATGAAAGATCCAATGTGAAGGCAGTCAACCAATCATTTTCATTTACACAGGGCTTTTAATGCCAACCCCCTCAGACTGCTTTAAAATAATAAAAATGAAATGTCAAGCAAATAAAAAGCTAATTAAAAGCACAATCAAAGACACTTAATTTGGTCCTTAAAACAGCCAAGGATTCTGCAGCATACATTCAGCAGGGCAAAGAATTCCCCTAACTTACAGCATAAAACACTGGTTTCAGAGTAGCAGCCGTGTTAGTCTGTATCCGCAAAAAGAACAGGCGTACTTGTGGCGCCTTAGAGACTAACAAATTTATTAGAGCATAAGCTTTTGTGGGCTACAGCTCACTTCATCGGATGCATAGAATGGAACATATAGTAAGAATATATATATATATATATACATACAGATAAGTTGGAAGTTGCCATACAAACTGTGAGAGGCTAATTAGTTAAGATGAGCTATTATCGGCAGGAGAAAAAAACTTTTGTCGTGATAATCATAAAACACTAACCACCAAGTGCCCAAAAGTTAATGCCGGCACCTGAGGTGTATTCAGCACCCCAGCCAAAGCCAAACGTAGAGGATATTGTATGCCAAGAATTTGGGGAAATAGCAAGGCAGTGAACATAGAAAGAGGCTCTGAAATGTTGTAACGGTTAAGACACTTTAAAATCAGCATGTCTTTGTACAGAGAGAGAGAGAACTGAGCTATTCCAAGGTTAATGTAATATGGGAATTAAAGGCCAGATCCCATGCCTACAGAAGTGGATGGAAAGACTTTCATTTGCTTTAATGGGAGTTGTTCCCATTTTCACATAAGCTGTAGAAGAGGCTGAAGGCAATGTGGAGAGCTAGCAGAGTGACCGGGCGAAACCAAACGACAAATAATCTAGTGCAGAAGAGGCCGAAGCATAGAACAGTGCCTACATTACCCTACTGCATAAGTATTTGTTCTGGCTTTGGAACAACAGTTTTCCATAGGAATTCCTGTTTCTTCCACTGAGTTTCTTACTGAGGATAATAAAATGCTTCTCAATTATCATAACCAAATCAAAGAGGAGGAACAGGATGATCTTATGATGCAAGAACTTATACTTTCACTGCTGGGGATAAGGGACAAGAAGGAAAGTGAAGGATCCAAGTGAAACTGTAGGCCAACCAAAACTAATACTATCTGTTAGGATATAGATATTCAGGCCTATCTGTAAAGGCCTGTACTTTAAGAATTTAGGTGTATTCTTATCACTTGGCTAGTTAGAGGTATAAAAGAAAGAATCAAAATCACTTTCTGCCAGTGTAAGGTCCTTCTCTTACTGTGTCAGTCTGAGGCCCTGTTCTTACGCTAAGGCCTTTGGCTAAGCAACAGAGGCAGTCATAAGCTGGGAAGCGACCGGTCACATCCTCGCATTCCAAAGTAGTCACATTGAAAGAAGGTGCTATTGGGCTGTTAGGATACAATCCTGTCCTGATAGTGCCTATCACCTCCAGAGAAAGGGAAGTGCCTAGAAGATGTAAAAGGAAATTGAGGTTGATAGTTTTCTGTCTGGTAAGAACTCACTTATCAATAGACACAGCTGGGAAACTCTTATGTCTTTATAGATGTAGTTGTGAAATCCTCACTTCTGTATTGTTTTGTCATTATAGTTCCCACTTTGCTATTGTTTATTGGCATGGTCTCTGTCTGGTTCTGTGATTGTTTCTGTCTGCTGTATAATTAATTTTGCTGGGTGTAAACTAATTAAGGTGGCGGGATATAATTGGTTAGCTAATCATGTTACAATATGTTAGGATTAGTTAGTTAAATTTCAGTAGAATGATTGGTTAAGGTATAGCTAAGAATATTACTATATAAATTAGGGGCAAACAGGAAGTAAGTTGGGATTCAAAAATAAGGAAAAAGGAACTTGTACTTAAGCTTGCTGGAAGTTCACCCCAATAAACATCAAATTGTTTGCACCTTCGGACTTCGGGTATTGTTGCTCTCTGTTCATGCGAGAAGGACCAGGGAACTGGGAGAGTGAAGGAATAAGCTCTCTTACACTATCCTATGGGAATTCAATTTTAAGAAGACAGCAGTCATCCAAAGGGAGTGCTCAGTGAGATAGGAAGTTGATAGACTGGGAGTCTGTTGCTTCCAGTGGATCCATCTCAGTGGGATCCACTGGAAGCAACATATCAATGAAAAGATCAAATCTCAATCTGTGAATGATACTGCTGAGAGGGAATAGTTCTGGTTAAAAGAGCTGCTCGAGGAGTTGTTCTGAGGCAGGTCTCTGGCCTGTGCTGTGCAGGGGGAAGGTCATGCTAGATGATCACAACGGTCCCTTCTGGCCTTGGAATCTAGGAATGTGATGTCCACCCTCTGTGCTGAGAAGACCTGGGGCCAAGTAGAACCCAGAAAGATGCAGCAATTTACAGAACCATAGTTTCTGCTGAGCAAATACCAAAGAACTCATTCCCAAAGCACCCCTTCACACCAGTGCTGTGGATGGATTTATGTCCATGATCAGCTGCAGAGAGAGATGCTTAGGGGATAGGATGCACAAAAGCACCATATGGAAGAGTGGACGCTATGTGGTAGCTATGTGGTAGCTCTAAACTGAGGTCCACCTTTTTGGAGGGGATAGGGAAACAGGAGAGAAAAAGAGGGGAACTAAGTGAGGTAAGACATGGAGCGTGGAACTATGAGCAGATCTTCCACTCCCCGGGCTCCCACAGCTCCTTATGAAGTCAAATACAAGAAAATTTAATAAGAAAACATTAAGTACAAATGGATGCCAGTCTGAAGTGTGGCAAGACAATGACCTTCATATTTACTGGTAGAATTTCGTCCTTCTGTCATTTAATGGCTGGTCTACACATAGGCACCGACTCTGTGGGTGCTCTAGCAGGTGCTTAGCACCTACTGACAGCCAGCTCTTCCCATCCCCTCACCGCCTCCTGCCCACCAGCGGCCCTGCCCAATCAACTCCTCCCCCTCCCTCTCAGTGCCTCCCACCCACTGCAATCAGCTGTTCTGCGGCGTGTAGGAGGTGCTGGACGGGAGGAGGAAGAGTGGGGACGGGGCATGCTCGGGGAGGGGCAGAACTGGGTTGGAGGAGGTGGGGCGGGTGCTTGGGAGAAGGGGTGTGGTGAGGGTGGGGGCAGGGCCTTGGGCGGAGTGGATGTGGGAAGAGGCGGGTTTGGGGGAAGGGGGTGGAGTAGGGGGTCCAGCACCCCTGGTGCCCAGAGGAAGCCAGCACCTGTAGGTCTACATACAAGTCGCACAAGTTTAACTTAAGTTGGGTTGAAAATCAAATTAGTTAAACTGGCACGAATCCCTGTGTGGCCACTCTCCGTTAGTATACAGTGTGACAGGGTCAGGCCAGGTGGCTACAGGAGAGTGATAGAAGGCAGATATATTAGCCCCAGGTTAAGTGGGTCCCTTTTCCCTGGGTAAGGTAACAGGGAAGGTTCCAGAACAATCAGGAACTTTCTGGAAACAATTAAGGCAGACAGGCTGATTAGAACACCTACAGCCAATCAAGAAGCTGCCACAATCAATTAAGGCAGGCTAATCAGGGCACCTGGATTTAAAAAGGAGCTCACTTCAGTTTGTGGTGCGTGTGAGGAGCTGAGAGCGAGAGGCGCAAGCAGCTGAGAGTGGGAAGGCGTATGCCTGGAAGACTGAGAAGTACAAGCATTATCAGACATCAGGAGGGAGGTCCTGTCGTGAGAATAAAGAAGGTGTTGGGGAGGAGGCCATGGGGAAGTAGCCCAGGGAGTTGTAGCTGTTGCACAGCTGATTGTAGACAGCTGCAATCCACAGGGCCCTGGGCTGGAACCCGGAATAGAGGATGGGCCCTCCCCATCCCTCCATCCCCACAACTCCCTCCTTGATACTGGAGGAGTTGACCTGGACTGTGAGTTCCTCCAGAAGGGAAGGTCTCTGGCCTGTTCCCCGATCCACTAGGTGGATCAGCAGAGACTGTGGGGATTGTTCTTCTTCCTTTCCCCATGCTGGCCAGTGATGAGGTTATCTGAGTGAACGGCAGATTTGAGCCACGAAAGTGGCCAAACTGAGGGCTGCTGTGAACCTCTGAGACAAGAAAATCCGCTAATAAGCGCAGGACCCACCAAGGCAGAGGAGGAACTTTGTCACAACAGCTATCTTATATCAGTTTAGCTTCGTGCCTGGAAACTGCAAGTAAGAAGCTAAACTGCTATAATCTAGGTTTACAATCTGCTTAGATTCTCATTTCCTCCCTGGTTGGCAGCCCCCTGTTCAATGTATGTGCCATGGCAATTCTCTTCCCATCTGGGCATGTTGTCAATTCCAGACAAAATTATCCTGACGTCGTTGGAGTGACAGTACCTCTAGGTGTGCAAAGCTGGAATGCCTGGATGACATTTCCTTTTGACTTGACTGAGTTTCTCAGAATTGATGTAAGTACGGTCTCATATACACACGTTCACTTTGATGTTTGTTGTTTGTGTGCAGACTTTGCATGGAGTACAGAGTGGGACAGCTTATGGGTGTATCCGTGTATTTCATTGAAACTGATAGAAATCAGGTGGTCATGCTTCTTCCATTCCATCTGAGCCTATCAGGATTGGGTCTGGAGCGAGTCTTCTGTAATCCTGATTAGAACAATGGTGAAGGTACAATATGATGAATAGGGGAGTGGGGCATTCTCATGTCTCTGCCTGGGACTCTTTGAAAGGCAGATGGAAGAGTGGGTGTTCCTCTTTTCAATACAACTGCAGGAAAAAGAACAAGTGCTACAAAAATTGGACAGACAATCTTATACTAAAGCAAAATTATACTAGTCTGAGCCTCACAATGACAAGGGCCTTCAGAAGCTCACTGTGCCTAGATAGCTTGGGGTCTCCAGTGAGTTACAAACCATCTTCCCTTACTTTTAGAATTAAATATCTTCCATTGTTGTTTGCAGTGGTGTTGTAGCCATATTGGTCCCAGGGTATGAGCAAGATGTAAGCGCATGAGGTAAGATCTTTTATGTCAGACACTTACAAATATCTCAGTGCTGCTTTGGGTAATATAATGTAAGTTTGCTTAGAAGCTTTGGTTGGCAGTCTCATGCTTGTGGTTTTATTCATCTTACAAATGATATTAACAAGTACACGACTTAATGCGACTGCTGCTTATTATGTAAAATGTGTTTTGTTTTCTGTTCTTTTGTCCTTCCCCTCTCCCATATTAATCTATTCTAGCCTCTATTGTGTCCTGTCACAAAACTAGCTTGCGGGGCAGGTGTTGGTGTTTGCGACTTGTTGTCCAAAACCTACCACAATGGCAACACAATCCATGATCTGTCCCCCTAGGTCTGACTGTGACAAAAATAAATAATAATAATAATAATAATGAAGATGATTTACATTCCAGTTATTTTATGCTAAATGAGTGAATCTAACATCTTTAAAAAGAGATGAATTAATAGCGGAAGCCATAAAATCCAGCTACATTTTAATTTGATGTACATAAGCTCTTCTTCATCTTTGACCTATTAAAGTTGGAGTGCATCAATATTACACTTTTTGTGTGTTTACTGGATTTCCGAGTGTCTGGAATAAGGTCAGTTCACACCATCAACAGCAGTAAAATGTCAGTGTTTTCCAAGGTGACAGAAATCTCTCTGGCTTGTTCTTTACAGTCCTGCATCTCTAGCTGTTTCTGATTAGAACTGGGTACGACCAGGACATGTCCTGAGGTTGGCATTGCTAGAAACCTTCTAATTTTAGGCTTTGATAATATAATGGCTGTGTTAAAAGCTGTAACAGATTAAATTAAATGCTCCATCTCTGAGGTGACCTACTTTGGGAGTTCAAATGATGCAGCAGAGGCTGAAGGAAACCCTGCCTCTGCCACACTCAGAGGCACGAAAGAAAGGAAATCAGTATCGCCAAGAAAGGAGACTCCATCTTGTCGGGAGACTTTGTTTTCAGAAGTAATTACACGACCAAAATAGCGGCATGGAAGATCCTTAAGGAAAACCAATTGTAGCTAAATTGAGCCCACAGAATGTGTCACTGCGGGAAGCATTGTTTTCCAATTTGTGACTGGTGGTGGCATCACCTTTCACTCAGATAAAAATGGGACAAAGGCTGAAATTAGGGGTAGGCCAGAAAACATGCTGCATAATCCCATATTTGATTGACCTGAGTGCTTTGCCCTTGCATTTCCCCTGGTCTGAAAGTTAACTGTCGATGGTGAATCACAAGTGTGCTGATAACACCAAGGACATGGTGCTAATGAGCACACCAGGGAGTCTCACCACAGGAAGTGAGCTTTTCCTGTCCCACAGAAAGAAAAGGCACATGCTTCACCCTGCAGGGGCCTCTTTCATTCTGCGTATATGCTTGGGGAAAGGGAATTCTGATTCCTCCTAAGATAATGGATTCTCTGAGACCTTCCATTCATTGCCGGGTTTCTCTGCTGGCCTGTCAGCCTGTGGAAGGAACAAGGTCAATTTGCAGAGTAGTTTATTTTTGTGCAGTATGATCTGAAGTGTTGAAATGTCCCCTTCTCTTTGAGTCTGGCTTGGCAATGCTGCACCAATGTGAATATTTACAGGGGTTGGGGGGCTGTTTAGCAGTGAGTGTGGCAACTCACTCCCATCCAGTTCCTTTCTGGTTTCCCAAATACCAGTGGAGCAGAGACCCAGGGGGAATGGAGAAGACCTAACTGTCCATTGTGATGAGGAAGCATCTTTGACCAACAGCAAGCCTGTAGCCAAAAGTCTACCACAAGGTCAAATTCTGCACTGATGTACACCCTGTGAACCCCAGTGAAGAAGACAGAGTGTGTGAATCAGGGCAGACTTTCACCTGTCTTGTCTGTGCCATTCACTGGGGGTTTCTGATGATGCTTTTACTAGGGAAACCAGACGTTACTTTGTGAGTTTTCCAGTAAGCAAAAAGGAACACTGAGGTCTAAGCAGGAATCTGGGAGGCAGGAGCTTCTGAGTTCTGTTGGTGTTCAGTGTTTGTTACATGCAGACAGAGTGCTTTCCAACCTGGTCCCTAACACTGATTCCCTCTCTGGCCTTGAGCAAGTCTCTTGACTTCTCTGGCTCAGAGTCTGCATCTGTAAAATGGAGATAATCATGAAACCCTGCTTCGCCATAGTGTGCAAGGGCTAATTAGTTATTATTTATAAAGCCCTTTGAGAAGACAAGAGGTCCTAAACTCATAGACTTTTTAAGGCCCAAAGGGACCACTGGGGTCATCTAGTCTGACTTCCTGTATATCACAGGTCATGGAATTTCACCCACTTACCCCAACATAAGTGGTAAGAATTATCAGGCCAATTGTACCTGATGCCTCTGTGGAATGACCAAGAGATTCCACAGCCCAAACCTACAAGCCCACCAACACCTCTGAAGAGTCCCCTCACTGCCACAGTGCTGTGTACCTCTCTATCTTCCTAGCTACCTCTGCCCGGGGCCTCCTGGGTCCCACGGCTATTGTCCCTTATGAAGGATCTTCATCTGATGGGAGCCATGTTCTAGGGAATCCCCTCAGCCGCAGCTTCCCTTTAAGCTCTCCCATTTCATAAGGGAAGGGGGAGAGATCCACAGTGAAACTGGTCACAACAATTTTAGAAAAAAATAATAATTTTCTTAGTTTTTGTCTAAGGGCTTGTCTACACTTACCTGGGGATCGACGCATGGCGATCGATGCATCAGCTGTCAATTTAGCGGGTCTAGTGAAGACCCGTTAAATTGACCACAGATCGCTCTCCCGTCAACTCCTGTACTCCACCGGATCGAGAAGAGTAAGGGGAGTCAATGGGAGACCGTCTCCTGTCGACATAGTGAAGTGTGGACCCCGCAGTAAGTAGATCTAAGCTATGTCGGTTTGAGTTACGCTATTCATGTAACTCAAATTGTGTAGCTTAGATCAAATTTCCCCTGTAGTGTAGACAAGGCCTTAGTCTCCAGCAAAAAGTTTGGGGGTTTCCCCTAGACAAGTGATGTATTAAACGTGTGATGATGTATGAATAGCCCAAAGGGGAATGTTTCCAAATGCAGAATTGTTATGTGGGGCACTTCTGCCAGTTGCACATTTCTCAGGTACCCTGGAAATGAATAATTTGTTTTTAGGAACTCGTTACGAGACAGAATATGGCAAAACATACTAAACTGCCGGCTGGCAAAATTGGCATCTGCTCTCGTCTCTGTTCTAATTATCTCTCTTCTGTCTCCCTTGACTGATCAAGAGCATTGCGTCATCCCGCTTCGGGGCAGGATGGCTGTGTCATCCGAAGGATGTGCACGGTGGTACTCACTCAGCCAGGGGGCATCTTTCCTGGCTACTGAACAATCATAAAAAGGGCATTTTGAAGTAGTGTCTGATTCCACTGTATTTTTATAGGGGTCAATTAAGTTGTTTGTTTTGATCTTTCCCACCTGGAGTACTCTCATCTACCCAGCCTTTACTCTTTTCAGGACTTGTCACTAGTACCTTTGTCAATGCTGTCTCTTGTCCTGGGCTCCCAGGTGAACATCAAAAGCTCTGGATGCTGACTGCGATTTGTGCTGCTTCCAGATTTATCAGTGCAATTTGCATATGGTTAATATTTGTTCCTCACTGATGTAATATTTCAATTATGACTGGCCTTTATTAGCATTTTTGTGGAGGCCATTAGATTGCTTTATGGAGGTCTTTAAAATTTGCAGAACTTGATGTGGATGCTTTCATTGCATGCATAAAACTTGTAGGAGATACCGCAGTAAAGCGTATTGAGTAGATAGTAAATATCCTCCTGTTCTAAGGATACTTGATGTGTGGTGCATTTGCTGATGGGCTTCATGCTTCAAGGAGCAATTTTGGACTAATCACCATGTGGCTCAATTGCGAGCCAGCCTACATGCGTGTGCGGTGGAGTTACTCGTCTTGCTGGGGTGCCATGACATGCTGGTGGACATGAAGCCGGCAGGCCAGCATGTGGCGTGAGTGGAGTCATGCACAGCTGATCCGGCATGGATGGGGGAAGTAAACCGAGCCAGGAAAAGGGCTAATGTAGGTTACTTGCCTCCTGCTAGCACTCCGAGTCAAGATTCAGCCCCGGCTCTGCTTCTTCAATAGAACAGTTACCTGCTGCTCCTTACTCAGGGCTGATTGCAAAGTGCCTGGCTAGTCTCATAAAAGTAGGGGTATAACTAAATAAATTCCAACAGTGTTGCCCTCCCTGCAACTTTCTGCCCACCCCTGGTCTAGCTTCAACTTCAGCCATTCGATCCCATTATAAATTTTTTGTTCCCCATGTAGGCACTTATAAACTGTGATCAAGTCACCTCTTAACCTTCTCTTTGGTAAACTAAATAGGTCGAGCTCCTGGAGTCTGTCATTATCAGGTGTGTTTTCCTGACCATATTTCTTATACTAGATGTATAAGACCTTAGTTCTTAGGGACCTAATTTTCAGTTTCCATGATCTGAACGAATGAGGGGAATGAATAGCACACAATAAATGAACGTATTGATCATTTACTAAATTATTGATATCTGATTTGAGTTATACAGAGAAAAATGAAGCAGATTACTGTTATGTATTTTCTCAACTGAGCTAAAAGTGATGATTTACAGCAGGCTGAATAATACAGAAAGAATTTCCAATATTTTTGTGAATAAATGTAGTGACTTCCGTTTGCTACTGTTGGGGGGGGGGGTCACATTATTCATTATTCATGGGCATTCAGACATGCACCAGGTAATCAAGAGTGTTCACAAATCTGGAAAGTTTCATGAATTTTAACATTGGTTATGGTTCATGTCAGACTTGCAACATGCATTATTTGTTAATCATAATTCATCATGCTGAAAAATCATTTTTTAATTCATGTAATTTAAAAACCTGCCAACCAACCAGGGAGCTGAAACAATGCCATGTAACTTAGCCCTGGCACCTAAAGTTCCACTAGGGTGGCCGCTCTCTGTCGGACAGGTGAAAACTTTAGAACTGCAGGTCTATGGAGGAGAATCACACAAATTATCCCGTAGGCTGAAATTTGTTGGGAAAATAGATACAAACTCATTACTAGAAATCAGGATCCCTTGCAATCAATTTGGAAATAGCCCAAAAGCGAAACTGACACTGACTGTTAGTGACAATGAATAACTGGGCTATCTCTAATAAGGTTAGACAAGTTAAGATCCATTTGCAACTGATTTTGTCCACTGGAAATCTGTATGAAGATTTCTAAAAGAAAATGGTCTGACTCTTAAATTCAGGAATTTTTTTGTTTTTAGTCTTGAAATTGATGATCTAAATTAGCAATACTTCTTTCTCTTCCAAGTGTTGATTACAGGTTGAGAGCAGTGTTAGAACAATTCAAAGAAAAAGACTACTGCCTTGAAATCCAATAGAGTAAGTTGCCTTGCAGATCTGCTTCTGTCCTTCATTTGGGCTGAATACAGCACTCCTCTGATCTGGTGTGACAATCCCCATGTTTATCAGTAAATCTCAATGTATTTTACAATGGAAGGTCAGAACCATTATCTCCATTTTACAGGTGGAGAAACTGAGGCACACTGAGGGGAAGTGACATGTCCAAGATTGCACAGCAAGTCAGCAGCAGAGCCAGGAACAGACCCTTTGCTCTCCAGATTACAGTATCCTACCACTGGACAGTACTGCCATCATTCCCAGTGTCATGTTCCTGTGTATCCGTTGACTCATGCTCCCTTCCTGTTTCAATGACCACCCAATGGGGAAGAAATCTGGAGATCTCTGTAGGGTTAGTGGAACTGTTCGCACTACTGCAGTACTTAAGAGCTGCAAAAGAAAGAACTCAGGTCCTGCCTTATCAAGTCCCATCCTATCTCCTCATTCCTCTAGGCTCTCAAGATGGACCCTGTCAGCTATTCATCTGCCTTTCCATGGAGCCTGTGGACCTGATGCAAAGCCCAACTGAGATTAATGGAAAGACTTCCATTGACTTGAATAGGTTTCAAAGCAGCCTCTAAATGCATGTCTGATCTGTGCGGAGTAAAGCCGTGCTTATTAGTGAAAAGTAAAACCAGTGGGGAAAGTAAAGACTGGAGTGGAAGGAGTCAGCAGCTTTGCTGACATGAAAGATAAAATTCAAGAGCACTCCTCTTGGGAACGCGGCTGAGGGGACGAGTATTACGGAGCTGGCTAATGGGCTGTTGTTTCTACTTTATTCCTGAGTGATTTTGCTGCATTCACCGCTCCTAAAAGTGAAACACTGACGAGAGCCAGGCAGATTGTGGGAAAGCTTCCCCGTAGGCACCATCCAGCACACCGCCATCCTGCAATGGCTCTGGTATTCCATCACCGAGTTTCTCCTCAGAAGAGGCTGCCAACTGGGCTAAGCCTTGTGCCAAGTTCTGTAGCGTGTCTGTGCGAGCGAGTTACCCACTGAGAATACGCAATGGCATAGCTAATACGTGTTCTGAATGTATTTTCAGCAAATTATTTGTAAAACCTACCATGCAGCTGTTCCACATTAGTCTGTTCTTCCTTGCGAAGCTGGCTCAACACAAGGCCATTCCTCACTTTTGTGGAGCTGGGTACAGAAGAACGGTGAAAGATCTCAGCCACTGGAGAGGGGAGGGAATGTAGGCAGCTACTCTGCATCCCCTAGCACTATGAAAAGTTTGGGGATAGATGGAGGGCAATCTACTGATCGTGCCCTGCCAGCCTGTCTAGGGGAAGTACAACAGTAGGGCGCCATAACCTGGGGGAGAGGATTCTTTCCTGCTTGATTCACACAGAGCACAGGAATGAAGATTTAGCCCTTAATCTGTATGTGTCTGGCTATCCTGTGAAGTCCTTTTTTAATACATCAGGATGGGAACAATCATAAACACAATGGGCCAATCCCATTTGATTTTCAGTGGCCTGCGCCGTAACTCACAACAAGAAAGCAATGGAATATTCTGACTGTTTCATGTTTCCTTAAAGCTTGATTACTGCTATGTAATTCAGCACCAGGGGAATGGGTGTCTTGCTTTCATGTTTTAATCATTGAAATGTGAAGCATTTACAGTTAATGTTCATTGATTCCAAGGCGAGTAGGGACCACTGTAATCATCTAGTCTGACGTTCTGTAGAACAGGCCAGAGAACATCCCAAAAATAATTCCTAGAGCAGAGCTTTCAGAAAAACATCCAGTCTTGATTTAAACATGGTCAGTGATGGAAAAGCCACCACGGCCCTTGGTAAATTGTTCCAATGGTTACTTACTTTCAAGATAAAAAATGTGTACATTATTTTAAAATCCTCTTTAGGCAAGTAAAGAATAGCACACACATTTACTGTCCATGTATCTGGCGTGTCATGGAGTCAAGTAATCCAGGGCATCTTTGCCACCCAAAAAAATGATCAGTCACTTTAACCTGAGCATACACATTGTTAATGGGTAATATTTTTCTGATCTCAATGTAATTGCCTTCTTGAGAATAGTGTAACAGTAATGGGATGTCTCATGTGTGCTGTTATATTCTTGAGTGTGTTCTCACTACACTGGTCCATTAAAATATTAACTATTTTACTTGAATTCACTATTAACACAAGAGAAACTGATGCCAATGTATGAACATCAAGCCTAATTTTTGATGCAAAATGACTTTGGGCATAAAAGATGCACTTTCTTTTCCCTTTCTAAGTCCAGTTACTCCGAATCACATCAGAACCTGTGCTACAGTGACCTTTTTCAGAGCATCATTTGCTTTGTCAGCCAGCTCTATTTTCCCTTGTTAACAGGTTTGGAAACAACTGAAAGCTGAGGGAGAATGGGCAGTCACGCAAAGCACGGACTCTAGTAAATGTCAAGAGTACAGTTTGGTATATGTCGACAATTTCATGATGAAGAGTTTAATAAGAATGGGTATTTGCCAAATATCTATAGTATTATTCTTACTACAATTTTAAAACTGAGTTCTTGTGATCCCTCTTTCACGGGTTCTACACTAATAAATGTAGCGACATGTTGGTAGCATCGGCACTGAGGTTTGGGTATGTTACCTATTAGAAAATGGTTTGGATCACTAGTTTTTTACAACTAGTCCTAAAAATTCAATTTACATTTACTCCACTCTGTAGCCTTAATGCTGTCATGTATTCCAAAAGGGATATTTTCCTCTTCATTGAACCTTGTTGGTGTCTAAGACGAGGTGCCCTTGTGACATTTAGCCAGAAATATGTTACAATGATATTTAAAGTCTAGACAAGCAGTTTTCAGGCTGAAATGCTCTGGGAGCCACGTATAGTCAATAAAAATACATTAGGACTGGGGAGGGGACAATATGCCTGAGCCAACCTCAGATCTATGGGTTCAAATGTGCTTGCAGAACTGAAGCATTTCAGTTGGGAAGAGTGTTTAACATAGTCTTACATCATGTATTTAGCTGTGAAAACACTGCACAATAAAGGCTAATTTTCACTGGTACAAGCTCTCCAGAGACAGAGAGGCAGGTGTGGTGCAGAAAGAGAGGAAACATGAGGAGAATTGAAAAGAAGGTCGAGATGGAGCTAGAAATGTACAGAGAGAATGGTGTAGGCTGCACAGACAGACATTAAGTGAGAGAGAGAGAGTTGATGGAGGCAGGAAAACCTAGAGCCATGACAAGTGAGTGAGGCAGGGACAGAGAAACACCTGGCATTGGAAGTATAATAAAATGTGACTATAGGAAGGTCAAAGTATCTCTATGGGATCTAGTTCTTGGGCTGAAATCCTAGCTGCAATGGGAGTTTTGCCATTGACTTCAATTTCAGATCTGTCTTCTAAGTTGTCCTATGTTTTAATTGTAAGTGAGACACTTTTCTTCTACCTCAGCACAGCTCACAGTAGTTAGCTGTAGGTAGCATATTATTCATCAGTGTTTTTCCTCTCGGTGATGGGATGTACTAGGCTTGGAGGTCCCCTGCTGGAGGCCTAGCGGTCCTACCCTACCCCACCCCAGAAAAAGTGCCGTACAGGTGACTCCTCCAGACTGGCTGCTCCCTGAAGCCTCTCTCTGATTGGCTGCATCCTTGCAGCCAACCTAGTCAATCAGAATCCAGCAGGCTCATATAAAAAGAGTTGGACAGAGCAGAGTCAGTTGCTGGCTGGAGCTAGAGGAACAAGGCTGGTGTTCCTGGCTGGTTGCAGTACCTTGACAGAACAGTTGCTGGCAGGGACCAGTGGAGCAAGGAAGGTGCTCCTGGCTGACTGCAGAGACTCAAGCAAGACTTCAGCGCTGAGCTCAGGGTGAAGGTGAAGGGGCTGCGGGGAAGTGGCCCAGAGAACAGTACCTGCAGATTTAAAAGGGATGCTGCAAGTGGCTTCTATTTGTAGGGTCCCTGGGTTAGGACCTGGAGTAGTGGGCGGGCCTGGGTCCCCCTCTGGCCTCAGGTGGAGTGACCAAAAGCCCCAAAAAAGGGGAGCTTAATCAGGCCCAAGGAGTGGGCTGAAGACCCTGAGGAGGGTCAGCATTTGTGGACTTTGATACCACCCCCCAGCAGGTACTGAACTGAACCAGTGGCCCAGCTGGAGAGCTGGGGCCAGGGAGGCTTGCGACTGAGCAAAGAGTCTCCAGGGAGGAAGCCATGGGGGCACTGCTCCATTCCAGAGCAGGGATCATTTGAGAGGGAGCCCAGAAAGGGCTGAGAGACCGTTTGAACCAGGGTACTGTGATATGCCCTTTGGACCAGGGCCAGGGCTACAGATCAAGAGACTGTACTGAGGGCACTGAGACCAGCCCAGTCGAACTAGTACCCTGGAAGGGGTCTGTTTTGTTTCACACACACAGACAGTGTGTGACTGGCTGGAGGGCTGAGTCACTGAAAACCCACCAGAGAAGTTAACTGCCAGCAGGGATCACCGCAAGCAGTGCAACGCAGGGAGAGTGCAGGTGCAGACACGCCCGATGGGTTGGCGGGCTCACATGAGGTCTGCCACCCTCCCTCATCCTTAAAAACAAAGGGCTAATGTCTGTTCTAATCTGTTACAGGACATTCCGATTTATGCCAAAGTTACGAATGGAATTCCACAGTATCTACATGGAATACGCTTGGATACCTTGGGACCAGCTACTCACTGGGTGTTAATCATCTGATCCTGTGTTTTATAAGCATTAGATAAATATGATGGTTAAACACGGTGCTTGAATGGTGACATGTGTTGGGCAAGTGCCTAGGATAGATATAGAGCATTTGCTTGTTTAGAATGTTGTATTTTTCTTCTAGAGCTGAGCTATGTTTTGCAAAGGGCTTTTAATCAGAAAATGGCCTTTTTTAGAATAAACTGTTGCTATTGACATCTACAATTGTTCATGAAAATTGTAGATATCAAAGTTTTATGTTTGTTTAATATATCATGCTATTTCCATTGAAAATCTTAGTGAAATAATATGAAAGTTTTCTATAACAAATTTAGAAAAAATCGTGGAAAATATCAATGACAAATTGGCCTATATTGAGCTATTCAAAACAACTTTGGAAATTCAAAATGTTTCATTTTTCAACCAGCTCTAGTTACTGCTAAACAACCAGTGGGGCCACTGGACGATCAAGATGCTAAAGGAGCACTCAAGGGTGATAAGGCCATTGCAGAGAAACTAAATGAATTCTTTGCATTGGTCTTCACGGCTTTAGCATGAGAGGGAGATTCTCAAACCTAAGCCATTCTTTTTAGGTGACAAATCTGAGGAACTCTCCCAGATTGAGGTGTCATTAGATGAGGTTTTGGAACAAATTGATAAACTAAACAGTAATAAGTCACCAGGACCAGATGGTATCCACCCAAGAGTTCTGAAGGAACTCAAATGTGAAATTGCAGAACTACTAACTGTAGTCTGTAACCTATCATTTAAATCAGTTTCTGTACCAGATGACTGGAGCATAGCTAATGTGACGCCAATTTTTAAGAAGGGCTCCAGAGGTGATCCCAGCAATTACAGGTCTGTAAACCTGACTTCAGTACCAGGCAAACTGGTTGAAGCTATAATAAAGAACAATATTGTCAGATACATAGATGAACATAATTGGTTGGGGAAGAGTCAACACTGTTTTTCTAAAGGGAATCATGCCTCACCGATCTACTAGAATTCTTTGAGGGGGTCAACAAGCATGTGGACAAGGGGGATCCAGTGGACACAGTGTACTTAGATTTTCAGAAAGCCTTTGACAAGGTCCCTCACCAAAGGCTCTTAAGCAAAGTAAGCTGTCATGGGATAAGAGGGAAGATCCTCTCATGGATTGGTAACTGGTTAAAAGATAGGAAACAAAGGGTAGGAATAAATGGTCAATTTTCAGAATGGAGAGGGGTAAATAGTGGTGTCCCCCAGGAGTCTGTGCTGGGCTCAGTCCTATCCAACATATTTATAAATGGTCTGGAAAAAGGGGTAAACAGTGAGGTGACAAAATTTGCAGATGATACGAAGTTGCTCAATATAGTTAAGTCTGAGACAGACTGCAAAGAGCTACAAAAGGATCTCTTGAAATTGGGTGACTGGGCAACCAAATGGTAGGTGAAATTCAGTGTTGATAAACGCAAAGTAGTGCACATTGGAAAACATCATCCCAACTATACATATAAAATGATGGGATCTAAATGAGCTGTTACCACTCAAGAAAGAGCTCTTAGAGTCGTTGAGGGTGGTTCTCTGAAAACATCCACTCAATGTGCAGCGGCAGTCAAAAAAGTGAACAGAATGTTGGGAATCATTAAGACAGGGATAAATAATATGACAGAAAATATCACATTGCCTCTATATAAATCCATGGTACTTCCACATCTTGAATACTGCATGCAGATGTGGTTGCCCCATCTCAAAAAAGATATATTGGAATTGGAAAAGGGTCAGAAAAGGGCAACAAAAATGATTAGGGGTATAGAACGGCTTCTGTATGAGGAGAGATTATTAAGACTGGGACTTTTCAGCTTGGAAAAGAGACGACTAAGGGGTGATATGATAGAGGTCTATAAAATCATGACTGGTGTGGAGAAAGTAAATAAGGAAGTGTTATTTACTCCTTCTCATAATGCAAGAACTAGGGTCACCAAATGAAATTAATAGGCAGCAGGTTTAAAAGAAACAAAAGGAAGTATTTTTTCACACAACACACAGTCAACCTGTGGAACTCCTTGCCAGAGGATGTTGTGAAGGCCATGACTATAACAGCGTTCAAAAAAAGAACTAGAAAAGTTAATGGAGGATAGGTCCATCAATGGCTATTAGCCAGGATGGACAGTGATGGTGTCCCTAGCCTCTGTTTGCCAGAATCTGGGAATGGGCGACAAGGAATGGACCACTTGGTGATTACCTGTTCTGTTCATTCCCTCTGGGGCACTTGGCATTGGCCACTGTTGGAAGACAGGATACTGGGCTAGATGGACCTTTGGTCTGACCCAGTATGGCTGTTCTTATGTTCTTATGTTTTCACTCTTTCTGAATATATTTTTCTCTATGAAACATTTGCACAATATGGGGTTGGGCCTGAACGTTGTTGAAAAAAGAAGACAGGAATAGCTAGAAATAAAGGAGGGGTGTCTCTCTCTGCTTTGATCATGAAATATAGAACATGCCTAGGCAGATGGCTTTTGGTGACCCTAATTGGGCTTATTAGCTCACCGTGGAGATCTGGTTTCATTTGCAAAATTAACCTTTAGGCTACATTTCTTTCCAAAGAAGAGCAATGTATCTGTGCACCAATAGGTCCTACTGAAATCAATGGCAGGTTTGGGAGTATAAGATTGACAAGTATTTAGGAATAGTGAGTGTGTATTAGGTATATAAGTAAAGCATGATTGTAATGCAAGGCCTACAGGTGGAGACTTGTAAGATTTCAGCTTAGTCACACTAGGTTTAAGGAAGCTTGACATAAGTGGGTGAACTAAGAATAACCCTATGCCAGTCAAGTCAAAAGATTACTGGAAAGAGTGTGTCAATAGGTGATGTGCCAGAAATACGTTGTAATGTACCCACCTAGATTGTCTAGGCTGCAAGACCCCTGATTGTAACATCATAGAAAGTTCTGCTTTTACTGCAGGTTACCATGGGAACATGTGTATGTAAATGTTAATAAGGCGCTAATAAGAAAAAGGGGAACTAAGAGAACAACCTATTAAAAGTGGGGTGCCCTGAAACTTAAGGGGTGTAGAAGTACAGATAAGGAAAAGGAGGTTAGAAACCTCATGCATATGTATAGGGCATTAGGTGTGGTCAGAAGAAGAAGACGGAAGAGGTGCTCTGGTTGGGTTCAAGTGGGAAGACTCTGAGGTAAGACCTCACTGGGAAGACCCCCACAGGAGCCACCCTTTTCTCGCTGACCACCTGTTGAGAGATTCCCCAGGCTCTGTACTATCTTTGGGTAGGTGAGGATGAATACGGCGTTGACTGTTGCTTGGCCTCTCTCAAGGTGTGTAGATGGGTGTGGGAGTATAACTTGTAATACAAGATTTTTTTACTTGTAACTGTGTTTGTGGTCACTGTATTCGTACTTTGCATGCTCCTAGAAGTCTGCCAATCTAAGAGATTCTTAAAGGGTAACTTTCACCCTATTGATCTAAAACTATGTCCACATAGGAGTCAAGCTCACTCCCTGGGGACACTGTAGGTTCACAAAGGGCTATCAATCAATTCAAATTTTAAAAAAGGCTACCAGGGGTTAGGGATTCCCAATATGTGCTCCTGGCAAATCTGACCAGATGTAAATCCGTGCCCATATGTTAGTTTGGGTTTCCCTTTGAAAAAAATGAGCTCCCATGAGCGTTGTTCACCTGTCCCGCAGGTGACAAGCTCCCTAGCGGAGCTGCATTGGTTGTCCACCTGTTCAAGAAAAAATAATTGGGGATTGGAAAAGCTTTTGAAATTTTTAGTGAGCCAAGAAGTCAAATAAAAAATCCATCTTTGGTTCAATAAAACGTTAGGGTTCATTCTGAGCTTTATTTAAAACATAATTGTTTTGAATTGAAAAATCAAAATCTTTTATTAAAAAAATAGGGTTTTTCCCCCAACCAAAACAATCTGGCAAATTTGACATGCACTTGCAAAATGTTTTAGTTGAACTGAACCTGCATTCTTCAGCCCCTTCCCTCCCCCCCACCCAAAAAAAAAAAGTTCTGGTGAAATATTTCAGCCAGATCTACTTCCTATTCATTTCTTTCCTGGAGACACTGGCAGAGTTAGCAAGATTAGAATTATGTGAAAAATTCAAAATCTTTTGCTGAAATTACAAGCCCCAAAGCCACCACAGACATAGAATGAGCAAAAAATATATGATACCTTTTAGAAACTTCACATATGCTACATATCTTATTTAAAGCTCTTTTAATTACAAATGGCTTATAGCTCAGCAGTACTATATAGCCAGTCAACATGGATTGCACCATTTCATAGTCAGGCCTGCATCATTTAGAGGCATGTGGTGTGCCTTGCTGTTAAACTAAGGACATTTCCCAGGCTGGGTTTTTGGCTGTGACATTCTACTGGGGCTGCAGCATGCCTCACTGGACAAACCAGAATGTGACATGCTTTTAATTTCGGTTAGAGAGGTCACAGAATGCTGCAACTTCCACTCAGTGAGGTTCCCTCATATCTATCCCTCAATAGGTCAATAAAAAGGAATAATTTATTTAACCTGTATTAGTAATTTGCATGAATTATACTGGGTTTATTTATCAAACTATCAAACCACCATAATTCCTTCATGGCCTCTGTCCCAGCTGTAAAATCTCTTGGAAGGAGAGTAACCCATTCTTTGCTTTGTACAATGTGACGGGCGTGACAAAACCAGACGGGAGCCCAGTGTGCTGCACCTGGCAAACAGAGCGCTGAGTCAGATGAAATCTGTGAAGAATTGGAAGCAGTCAGAGCTCTTACCCAGCGGATGGTCTCAAGAGCTAGCTAGGTGCTGTTTATTCTAGAAAGTGAATGCAACAGCTGGCACTCCTGAAAAGTGTGTCAACTTCCCTTGTATTTGGTGGGGGTACCCCCAAAATTGATGGTTAGAGCCAAAACTTCCATCCTTCTCTTTGGACAAAGATGCATCGGGCACATGTAGGTGCTTTAACACTACGGCTGCGGAAAGCCAGCACGTATTTGTCTGTATGCCTTTAGCAAACTCTCTTTGCCTGCTATGTCAGTGATTAATAGCTGCATACATGGCCAGAGCTAGTTACTAGATCAGGTGCCAGTGTACAAGAACATGCAGCTTTGTCCTGGGTTTTCCAGGACAATAAGCTTGCTGTCCACATCATCTCATCATAACCCACTGGCGCAGCATGGGACTGACTCCTCCCATCCCTTTGCACCTCCTCGCAAAGGGCTGGCCACAGCTGCAGGCCTTGGGCAAGTTTGTGTGCAAAGATTGCTCCTAGCCAGTGCAGCTATCAGAGCTACTAACCCCAAAAGGGGATCGGAGAGGGCCGGGAAGGGAACCCATAGTCAATGGGACTTGCTTAAGTACTTTAAAGTTAAGCACATGCCGAAGTGTTGTCCTGCACAGGGGCCCAGTTCTGAAGCAGCAAAAGCAGAAGAGAGTCTCACGGCAGGTACCTTTTGTTCAAACGCACGGGTTGTTTCATTGTGCGGGAGTGCAAGTCTTAGTTTGTGGTTGAATTTTTCATGTGAGCCAATTATCCTGATTATATAGCCACGAATATTTCTCTTTCTGAAGGAGAGATTGGAATTGTCTCCGCAGATTTTTTCTAAGCTACACCTTTCTCGAAGTTCAAGCAGAGCAATATTTCTTTACACAACATGGAAGTAATTTCTCTTTGACACAAGTTTATCCTAACGTAAAGGCTAATAGATAGCTCACAGGGCACTTGTGTTTTCCAGGCTGTTGTTTTTGCTCCGAGCAAAAATTTACTCCGCTGATGAGAATATTTTGACAAGTCTTCCTATGTGTGTTCAGGAACTGCAGTTTGGTGTGAATTTTCTGGGTGCACTGACCCACTTTTAAAACCTAAATGGACATGCTCCAAATTAATATGACAATAGTGTACTCGGTAAAATAAAACAGAGATAAGGTAAATAAACAAATATACATTACAGAAACAGGTAGCAGAGTTTGCTAATCAGGTGCTAAATTATGTTTGTCCTCACACTTTTATCCTCTCATTATTCCAGGAACTACAATTGGTTTTCTTTTTTGTAAGGTTCAGTTTGGGTTGCAGAAATTAATATTTTGACCCAGTTGAATCTGCCTCAATCCTATAGTTTTTCAGCAAATTACCTTAGTTGTAAACAAACACACACAAAAATGAATGTGCCAAATCAAATAGAATTACTTTTCAAGAGAGGAAATATGCTGCTTCATTTTTCCTTTGTGTTCTTGGAAGTAATAAATGCCTCATTTAGAATTCTCTCTCATTCATATTTACAGTTCGTGGTGTTTATTGGTGTATGCTTTTCTAGGCTTATTTGTCAGTAAATCAGTGACTGTATTTTAGGAGTAAAAAATTGCTGTTTCTTGGTGTTAAAATATTACTTTCCTTAGGTTTATAACATAAATTAGCTTTTTCCAAAGTCTCATGCTCCTGCGATTGAGCTCCCAGAAAGCACAGGAGAGCTCTAAAATTTGTTACCAGAGTTCTGTACAACACAGTGTCTGTACAGGTGATATGTCTGTAGCTAGGGTTTGCTGGTTAAACTGTGCTACATAGGACTCTCCTCACAGTCTTCCACGTTGTCCAAAACCACTCTCTAACACTACAAACGTTGTTCCTGTTGGTGTCTATTTTTTTACATTACACACACAGGGAACTGGTGAAGGGATTCAAAGAGGTCCGTGACACTGGTCATATCAATGGGCATGGGAGAATTTATTACTGTTACCCATAACAACATAGCGAAGTGCTCTCTGTCTCTGTTTCATATTCGTGCTCCACTATTTGACTGTAAATAAAAGTGCTCTTGCCTAATTGGAAACCTATTCCTCAGCCCTGCCATTTACCCTGGAAGTAAAACCAGCTGGGTTGGTAAGCCATGAAAACCTAGCTACAAAGGAAAACAAGCAAAACCACAGTGGAGTGCTGTGCTCCCCCAGGAAAGCTTGTTTCACAGCCTCCTCTGTCGCACTGCCTTGATCGGATGTTATGTTGGGGGCGCCTGTACCCTAGTATTGTCACTGAATGCGAATTGATCCTGATAATTCTTTACTCAATATCTGGAGAGGGAGAAAACGAATGTGAGCCTCTATTTATTAGAGCCTGAGAATTGCACAACTCTACTAAATGCATAATCTCTAAGAAAAATTCTCGTTCTCAGAGCAATGAGCTAAAGCTAGAAGCCTGGCTGCTGTATTGGCTTCGGGATGACCATGCTGTATACAGATAAGCTGCTATTGGTTGGAACAGACACTTCTAATGGTGAATACCACTGAGAAAGTTGCTTTCTTACCTACTAGTTAATCGTTACAGCGTGTACTGTATTACAATGCTGTAAATAGTAACCCCTGTATTACTCCGACACTATTCCGTCTGCGTTAGAAATGGCTGTGCTCAAGCCATAAGCCTCAAATCTGCATGGGACTTCCCCTAGCATAAACTCTGGGGTTCCGGATCTGGCCTGTCTGTCAGTGTTTATTTCTGGTGAGGCACAGGTCCTATATTGACATGCTGAACGGCGCTCACACAAACTGCTTGCCAGACTTTTCCATTCCAGTGAATAACCCTCTTATGATTTAAATTTGGCCTGACAGGTTGGCTGTTAATCCCATTATTTTTCACAATGGAGAGGAGTCTACAAAGGCAAAGGGAAAAAAGAATCCCATTGGCAGCTGCAAGCTGCATGATCATGCAAACTGCACCAAGTGTGGGCCTCAGCAGCGCTCCTGAAAATAACAGGAATATTCAGAAGCCGATTACTGAGTCACGAGCATGTTTCCAATGTGATTACAAGGAGAAAGACAGAGTTAGTCTTTGGTTTCCATAAGAGTTTAATGAAGGAGATGGACAGGGACAGACAAATTGAGGAGCTCACTTGGTAAATGTTCTAGCCAGAAGCTATTGTAAACATTCCTCTTGTTTAGCAAAGAGAGATACTAAATCTATACTGGTTATGCTGGCCAGGAAAAACTATTAGTGTGCTATAGGTGTACCTGGGGGTGGACTGTGTCAGGAAAATAAAGTAACAACATGCTCATTTTGGGCCATTTTGATGCATCTCCAGTAGCAGAGTCAATTAAACACGCCGTTAGAGAAACGTGGTTTTCATCTGGTGCGGTGCCAGGAAAGCAGCCCTTCCTGACAGTGGATGCGAAGAGCGGACTGATTTCCGCTCTTGTAAGTTATCAGTCTGGTTTTGTTTTTAAAGTACGGTAATCAAGCCATTCTCCATTATCGGCAAGTCAGGTGTCTTCAGCATTCACTGCAACATATGTGGTGACCACAAAACTCCATTAGATCTTGGCACCTCTTCTCTTCATAGCAGCAGTTCTGTGTGGTAATGAAAGCAGATCTAGAACTGTGACCCCAGATCTCTTGGGATTTCAAGGCAGGAGATGTTTGGGTTTGGGCTCCAGATTCTGTTCCTATCTCCCTAGTTTCCCTTTAAGGTATAAGTCAAAACTAGCAGGGCCTAATTTACTGGTTCTGGTTCATATTCAGCCAATATCTTGTGTGAACCATGCCCATAGAATTTCAAACCTAAGACCATACAAATGTCCTGAAAGCAGATGCTCTTGGGAAATTTCCACCATTCACACTGGCAGAACTTTTATTTTAGTCTGAAATCTCATGAGAATTGCTGGAGAGATTTCAACACTGTCATACTCCAATCTGAATCTGACTCTAATTTGGTCTCACACTCCTCAACTCAAATCTTACGCTAAATGAATATGCTGCTGGACATGCATGTGATCCAGCCCTGATCTCAAACGTTCCCTATTTCAGTTTGGATCCAAATTGTCATCAGTAATTGACTCTGGGTGGAAAAGTAAAACTTCTTAAAATATGATCAGGACTGAAATATCTACTTTTTAGATGGCAGAATTTCCAGTATGTAGACTATTTGGAATTGTATTAAACAATAACACTGAGTCATATTCTGCCGTCTGTATTCAAGCACAACTCCCATCAAACAAACAGAAGTTGTACTACCATACCTCTCCGCCCCCAGCAGTAGAGCTAGTCAGAAAGTGCTTTTTCCACAGAAAATTATTATGAAAATGACGTTTGTTTGTTTGTTTGTTTGTTTGTTACGTACACTTTTATTGAAAGTTTTGACATTTTGTTGAAAAACCAAAATCTGAAAATATTTGTCTAATAACCAAAATTTTCAGGTTTTGGTTAGAAACTTTTCAACAAAAATGGCATTTTCTACAGGAAGCAGACACTCTGCAAAACATTTAGTCTGCCAGAAACCCAATTCCTATTGAAAACCAGTTTGGACAGAGTCACAGGGGTGGACTGAGCCCTGCGAACCCGAGTCAGCTGGCAGGGCCAGCTCCGGGTGTCTAATTTCAGTGCAGACAGACCTGTTGGGGCGGACAGAGGGCAGCTAGTCTCTACAAAGAGCAAGAAAGGAACAGTAAATGGGGAGAGGAAGCTGGAGCAGAGACTGCAGAAGAGCTGCAGTGAGCAGGAACCTCTGGCAGGAGACCCTTGATTTGAGACAGGGTTTGGGTCTGGGTACAGAGCACTGTTCCCTCTAATCTGTGTGCGTGTGCGCGTGCACACACATCCTAAACCCTGCGTACATGGTGAAACACGGCGTGCACAAAAATTTGCACAGAAGCACAGCAATTTGCACAGAAGACATTTTTTGCACACGGCCTGTCAAAAATTTGCACAGAAGACATTTTTTGAGCACATGGCTTGTCAAAAATTAGAGGCAACATTGGTACAGAGGGCTGAGGGCCAAGGAGAGCAGCCTCTAGGGTAGAAGAAAAGAACATTCCAGCTAGGAAGGGCTGGGCTGGACTTGCTAAAAGCAGGGAAATGAGTTGAACTTTGTAGACTTTGAGTTTTGTGTTCAACTTTGATGTTAATTAGCCCAGACCCAAAGGGGGAGTGTTCAACCAGAGAGAAGGCTGCATGTGGAGTTTACTGAGGAGATCTGAAGAGGGGAAACTGGACCAAGGTGACACAGAGCCACGCCTGAGCATAAGGCAGTACTTGGGGGGTGACTGACTTCCTGTAAAGTTTTTCATCTTACCTTATTCATTAGATTAATCCTTAAATTTACTCAACTAACCAGTGGCTCAAAGTCGGTGCTGAAAATATTTAGGATGCTGGACGTTATGTATCCTAATCAATCACTTGATGTTAGCATAGAAAAAGTCATGCTAACTGGAAAAAAAACTAGTTTATTGTACTAAACAAGGGAAATATTTCTTTAGACTTGTTACAGAACTGTTGACATTTAAGCCACATTTAGATTTTGCTTTTGTTTTCTATTCTGAGTAGTCTTTACGTCAGTACCTCTGTACTAGAGCCCACCCATAAATAATTCATGTATAATTTAAATAAATGCAGATTGCTTTCCAGTTGGCATAGAAGCAGCTGTTCTTTTCTATATCACTGTGTACAGTTGTAGTAGCTTCTTGTTTCAGATGTGTTTATGATTCATTCAGAACACACCAGTAAATCAAATTACAATAAATGTAACAGCCGGAAGTTTAATTAGATGATAAACAATGATAGTTCTGTATTTTGCTAAACCAAAGTATCTTATTTGTATCTGCATCTGATTCCAATATGCTTGAGAGAAAGTGACATCATAAAAATAGTTATAGATTGGCCTTATTGACTGTAATTACTCCATAGGAACCATCCTGAGCCAGCTAGACCACTGGGTAACTCAGCTTTAACGTGGCGGCAGTGAAGAACTAGGAAGGTAACCGTTCAGATTCATGTTCACAGATTCCAGAGATGTTAAGACCAGAAGGGTTCATTGTGATGTGTGACCTCACAGTATCAATGGTTACTCCCGCTGCTCCATCCTGCATAGGAGAGGCTCTGGAACTTCTCTCGGCCACTTCAGCGTTCAGCCCCACAAATGGTGGATGCACAAAGACATCCAGTCTTGATTTAAAGACTCCGAGTTATGGAGTGTTTACCTTATCCCTTGGTAATCCATTTCAATGGTTCGTTACCCTCATTTTTTAAAAACCATCTCCTTTCCTGTTTGAACTTTGCTGACTTCAACTTCTCTTATTTCCATGAATACAGTTTAACCTGCTTTCCTGTTGTTGATTTTCTAGTATTTTTAACATTATAATAAACGTGGCAGAGACAGCTCATCCTTCTCCTTCTCTGTATTCACAGAGAGACACCATCCTTCCAGCAAGCACAGGTTGAGCTGTGGAGCAGTGGAAAATCAGTGTAATCCCATTGAACCCTCATGGAACCGTACCCTAGAAAGGGGAAGAAGCCAAAAATCAGAACCTCTTGTAAAATCTCATGCAGTTGAGGAGCACGAGGGAGGGTGAAAAGATTTATAATGTCATAGACTTGAGTCTGCCTAGAGCTCAGTGTGGCCAACTCTCTAATGTTGGTCTGAATGTACAAGGGGATGTGACTGTGCACAGCTACAGACTAGGGCTGCACAGCTACAGACTAGGGACCGAATGGCTAGGCAGCAGTTCTGCGGAAAAGGACCTAGGGGTGACAGTGGACGAGAAGCTGGATATGAGTCAGCAGTGTGCCCTTGTTGCCAAGAAGGCCAATGGCATTTTGGGATGTATAAGTAGGGGCATAGCGAGCAGATCGAGGGACGTGATCGTTCCCCTCTATTCGACATTGGTGAGGCCTCATCTGGAGTACTGTGTCCAGTTTTGGGCCCCACACTTCAAGAAGGATGTGGATAAATTGGAGAGAGTCCAGCGAAGGGCAACAAAAATGATTAGGGGTCTGGAACATATGAGTTATGAGGAGAGGCTGAGGGAGCTGGGATTGTTTAGCCTGCAGAAGAGAAGAATGAGGGGGGATTTGATAGCTGTTTTCAACTACCTGAAAGGGGGTTCCAAAGAGGATGGCTCTAGACTGTTCTCAATGGTATCAGATGACAGAACGAGGAGTAATGGTCTCAAGTTACAGTGGGGGAGGTTTAGATTGGATATTAGGAAAAACTTTTTCACTATGAGGGTGGTGAAACACTGGAATGCGTTACCTAGGGAGGTGGTAGAATCTCCTTCCTTAGAGGTTTTTAAGGTCAGGCTTGACAAAGCCCTGGCTGGGATGATTTAACTGGGAATTGGTCCTGCTTTGAGCAGGGGGTTGGACTAGATGACCTTCTGGGGTCCCTTCCAACCCTTATATTCTATGATTCTATGATTCTATGATTCTATGACTAGAAGAAACACAATGTCCGAGCCAAGTGTGAGGAAATACTGTAGGAAAAGCTTGGTTTGAAATCTTCAACTCCTTCTGGCTGCTCTGAAGCGCTCTGGATGAGGCAACATTCTGGTTTTCATTCACTTCAACTTTATATTTAGTGGAACTGGTTGAAATATTTTAATGAAAAGTGTGTGTGGCGGGGGGGGGGGGGGTGAGGGGCGGGGGGAGCAGGGGAGGGGTTGTCCAAAACTTCCTCTTTCGTGTTAGGGACAAGGACTGTGTTTGTTTGTAGGACACCTAGCACTGTAGGGGCCTGCCCCAGGACTGGGGCTGCTGCAATACAAACAACGATTTTCAAAAATGACACATTTTGTGGAAAAACTCTTGACTTTGTTTTGCTTTTAGTGACGTTTTTCAAAGTTAGTCATTGACGTTTGCATGGAAAAAGTTATCAGAGCGGTTACTGAAATATTTTGTTGATAGGAAACGTCCTTGCCTCTGTCTGCCAATGACAGCGCCTCTCCTTCGTGAGGCTCTTTGCGATCCGTGGATGAGAAATGTGATGTAAAAGCTAAGTATTGGTTTGGCTTTGTGTGGCTCTGCTGTCATCAGAATCTCCCACAAACAAATTTCCTAGCTCAAGAGGCAGAGGGGAAATGCGGAGAAAGACGAAGGTGTTTGCAAAACAGTCTTTGAGCTGTGAAGATGGACGTGGTATTTCAGTTATGAAGTCATGCACCAACACTCCTCCTTCGAGTGACTTCAGAATCTATTCAGATAGTTCCTCTGTTACTCTCCATCCCCATTTCCTTCCCAGGACAGAGTACGGGTAACGAGAGAGGAAGTGGCACAGTTCCCAAAGGGGAAGAAGGCCCAAGAGGTTCTCTGCACTACAACCCTGGGCATATTTGGGGTTGCAGCCGTTTCCTCCAGCACCTAGGACTTAGTGTTTCCAGGCTGCATTCTTCCCCCCTCGACATGAGGTTAGAGATTCCTCTCTCTTGAGAAGGGAATGGGAAAGAAACTCTCTGAGGGGAAGAGTGAGGAGATTCCAGTGTGTGCTTTCCCTGCAAGCTGGACCTGCTATTGTTTGTATTTGGCCAATACAGGGCACACCCTGCACTCTGGAGAAATCACACCACTTCTGTGCAGCACCGTGGGACGTGACTCACCCCTCTCTAACTTACATGGGGCACCAGTTCGCTCTCCCTGTTTCAGAGCTTTCAGGCATCCAAGGGATAAAGTAGCTTGCATAGTTTTGCAAAAGGAAAATGAAAATTGTTTCTGAGGCAAAAACACTGTGTTGGCACCGGGAAGAAGTGGGAAGAATTTAGTAGAACATGAACCAGTTGCTAGAATGCCACATGAGAGAATGCGCTTCAAGGTCAGCAAGTACAGTCTGGAGGAAGGAGCAGCCTAGCCAGATGAAGACTCCTCGGGGATGCATGAAGACAAACAGTAATTGCAAGTGAATGCAAGTTGGGATGGAAGCAGGTAACCTGAATGCTGCAATCTAGGATCAGTGGTTGGTTGGCTCTTGTTCACACTGACTTGGAAAAAGGAGTGTGCAGCAAGGTTAAAAATGTGCAGATGATGCAAAACTGAGGGTAATAATACTCAGAACAATAGGCACATCGGCAGATAAAAGGATCAGACAACTCCGATTTGAGAAACGTGCGGTGGTAAGGACACACAGTAAAAAATGAGAGGAACATGTACTCCAAGCTCATACTGCAAAGCACACATCCCATAAGAACATAAGAATGGCCCTACCGGGTCAGACCAAAGGTCCATCTAGCCCAGTATCCTGTCTTCCGACAGTGGCCAGTGCCCGGTGCCCCAGAGGGAATGAACAGAACAGATAGTCATCAAGTGATCCATCCCCTAGCACCCATTCCCAGCTTCTGACAAACAGAGGCTAGGTTTTGTCTTGTCTAGGCGCCTGTTACCCCTCGCCTCCATCCTGATTTTTCACACTTGCTTCCTGGTCACCCTACTGCCTCCCGACCACTAGGCAGTGCTACGGGCCTGGCACAAACGAGAGATGCTGCTCCCTACCCCAGGCAGCTTTCCAGCAAGGTCTCTCCATACAAAAGGGGAATGAAGTCTTCTGAGTCAGTATGCATCTGTTCACTTCCAGAAGTTTATCAGAGAGTTTAAGGCCGGAAAGGAGCACCGTTTAGTCTGGCCTCCTGTCATTCACAGGCCACCTCTGCACCAAGCCCATAAAGGAGGACAGCCTGCAGGCAAAGGACAGGAGGGACCTAGGCATCACCAGTGCACCAAAATTTTCTACATGGGGCCCAGTCCTGCATTCCTTGTGGTCCCCAGACACCCACTGAGGTCATTCAGTTACACGCACACAATGCAGATTTGGGATTGAGCAGAGGTGAATTCAAACCATCTCATTTGAAAACGGATTTTAAGCACCCCAAGCCGAGAGGGGGTAGGACCTGGGATTTGGGTCGAGTCCAATATAAAGATGGAGACATTTGCAAAATCTGAACTGATGGCTGGGCTTGGCTGTTGAATCCCTTCATTATACCAGGCGGGATGCTTTGATGGGGCCAGCCACACACTACACGTTGTGTTACCCATGTGCTAAACCCTTGTCTTAGGGGACTGAAAGCATAATGACGAAGTTCAAAGAGAGAAACGTATTGTGTCATCTGAGACCAGGGCTTTTCTGCAGTTTGATTTGTTTGGTAGAGAATGTGCAGTCTGCTGACAGAAGGATTCCGTCCGTCTCTGGCTTTGGGAAGCTAACAGTGATTTATTTTTTATGTATTTTTAAATTATTTTTGAGGGAGTTGTAACGTTTGCTTTCATTTTAAACAGTTATTTCACTTGATTCATTTCAGCGGGGGAAACACTCTGGCTTTTGACTGTCTCATCTCTGCCAGGACATCGCTGCTGACAGAGTGTTTTTGCAATGCTGGGCTTGTTTTTCAGACTGTGAGCTCAGCAGTTGCTCTCTTGCTAAGTGCCCCAGATTTGCCTGTCCGGGGGTTGGTGACAGGCAGTTCTCAGTGGAGGGCCCCAAATCTGGAGCTCACAGCTGTGATGTAAGTAGCTGTACCGCTGTCTTGTGGGGTTTTGTGTACTACACCTTTACATTCCTAGCTGTTGGCGAGAGGCAGTTGCCATTTTGTGTTCTGTCCAGAAAGGGCCCATTTCGCGAGTGCCCCATGGCCACTACATACCAGCTCAGAGGTAAAGCCAGCACAGGCCCAGAGATGGCATAGCCACCCTTCCACTGGGCCCTACTGCAAAAGCTGCTGCCAATGGAGGAGTTGCATGGGCATTCCCTGCCGGACGAAGGCATGGAAAGGGGTTCCCATGTGCTAGCTATTCCTGGGGGTCAGAATGGCCCATATTGGCAGCTGGGCACCAGCTGGGACAAGGGGTGAATTTGTCCCTGCAGGTCTGGATTCCAGCTCCTTTGATTTACAGGGCAGAATCCTTCTGCTTCTCCTCTCCTGGAGATGGGGGAGCCTTTCCTACTTTGTTGCACTCCTCAATTTAAAATATGTCGTTTAGTCTGCACCTCTGTGCCCTTCGTGTATGGAAAAAATAACAGCTTCCCTCACTTGTGTGACACAGCCTGAGTTTAACCTTTGGGGCACAGCGCAAAGATCATCTGTTTATTCCCGATTTGCCTCAGGGCTGAGAAGTATATTTCTGTTTCTGGGAGTCCATCTCATTTAGCTGACAATTTGTTAACTTTTTTTGTACATGTTTTTACATATGTTCATGCATCAAAAATAGTTTACAAGTAAAGAAATGCCCAGACCCTCCTTTCCCCACCTCACCATCATCACTGCCAGATCATTACTGGGCAAAAAATTTTGGAGACCTTAAAATCACCAGAGGTTTCAAAGCAAGTGCTGCGGAGCTGGAAGCCTTTTAATTCGGTAATGTTTGCAGATGGCATAATTAGAGAGGTGAAAAATAGAAACCTGGTTGTTCTTAAGCAGCCGTTTACTGACTGTGGAGAAGCTGCTGTCATTATGGAGGGCTGGACGGTGCGGCTTCCGTGTTGGAAGGCCAGGGGCAGCACAATGCATGGCCGGGTGCTGTGTACAAAGGGCCAGCTCTCACTGCTGTGTGATATTATCTTTCACTGAAGGGCTAATGTAATTGTTAAATAAAAGATTTCTTTGCAGCACAGTGACCAAGAACAACACAGTGGCAAGGTGGATGAAACTACAAGGGGAAAGGAGCTGCAGGGAAATGGCCAGATTAAAAAGCATAGACCGAACAAATGCATCAACAGTGAGCTCTGTGGGTCCCCCACGTGGATCAGCATGCTAGTACTAGACCAAAACTAGCATCTCGGTCGTAACTTTCTTTACCTGTGGAAGAACACCTCTTAAGTTACTAATCGGGAGAGGGTTTTAGAAATTGTATTCCCCTTTTTGTTTCCTGGCCTTGGATTTCTGAGTTTGGATCATGTAAATGGACCAGTCTATTTCTCATCCCTTTTGTTTGCTTGTTCTCATATGCTGCAACACTTGAGTTACAGAGTCTTCAGAGACATGTTTTCTAAAAAAACCTGTTTCCTATGGAATTTGCTTTCAAAATTAATGGAAACGTTTGTGTTGTGGTAAGCGGTTTTTAAAAGGCTTTATTGCATTCAAAGTCTTCTTTAAATAAAACTTAAATTAGCAGCTAAACTTGAACTGACAGCATTTCATTAAATCCTCCTAAATAAAAATTCAAATAAGTGTCTTTCTCTAAGCATTCACCTAGCAGTGGGAGCCTATTATCTCGTGTGACAATGTTCTCTTTCAGTGACTTTATTTCTGGATTGAATTAAAGGTGGGTCAACTCAAATCTAAAGGATGCTGAGGAGTTAGTGAACCTCCTGAAAGCTAACAACCTGCTGAAAAGAGTGCCGCTGTTCACAAAATAATGTAAACTATTCAAATGTTCCTGTTCATTGTTAAGTATTTGTATTACAGAAATGAAATCGAGGCCTAGGTGTGCAAGGTGCTGTACATACAAATAGCGAGAGAATGTCCCTCTTCCTGAAGAGCTTACAATTTAAATAAAAAGAAGAAAGGTATGAGAGAGGAAATATTATCATGCCTTTTTTTTTTACAGCTGGGAAACTGAGTCATAGAGAGATTAGGTGTCTTGCCCGAGATCACACAGGCGGTCTGAGTAGAGTTGGGAATTGAATCCAGATCTCCTGAGTCCCAGCCAAGTGCTTGAAGCACAAATCCTCTTTTCTCTTGTAGACCATCTTTCCTGTAGCCATCCAGCAGCTGTCCTGCTAAAGTCTCATTGGCTGAATTGTGATGAGTGTGGCTGCTTAGCTGGTTGGGGGTTTGTTATTCTTTCCCCTTAAAAAAAAATAGTCACATACTGAAAACAAGCTTGTGGCTAAATGTTCCGCTCCCTTGGTGGGGATGTTGAGGAGAAAGGCTAAGGTTCAGAAGAAGCCCATGCGCTCAGCTAAATATGCCCTGCCCCACCCATGGAAACCATGAGTGGCATGATCTGCTCTGACAGCTTCCTTCCAAATGAATCCCATTGCCTGGGAACCTGTTCATGCTTTCCTATTGAAAGAGAGCTTTTTCTGAAAATCCCAAAGCAATCTGCAGAATAAATTCCATTTCCTTTCCTTTCATGCATATGATCTGCAGGGCTCTACTTCCGTGTTGCTGAGGGGTGGTGTCTTTGAGCTGGGTAGATTTTTCTCCTAGGGTGACAAGTGAGTGTGTGTGGGGGGGGTCTGGCAAGGTATCCTCTGAGCCTTTTACCACTGCTCTCAAACCCCCCACCCCTTGTCTCCTGATGTTGACCAGAGAATGATGTATGGTTTGACCCCAGCCTGCTGCCTCCGTAACGCTCCCAGCCCTGGCTGGCCTGGGAACAGGGGACGCAGCTTGGGTCCTTAATGCGGATGCTGTTTGTCAGTTCAGCGCACTGCCAGGCGCTGGGCTGCGTGGCTGGCCTGCACACCTTACAGTGAATTATCACAGGAGGGGGCTTAATGGGAGCTGCTGCTGCTACGGCACCTAAAAAGCACCAAGAATCAGGAAAAGCACCCAGAGGAGAAGTGCCCTTGCTGGCAAGGCCCCAAGAATGTTTGCAAGTGGATTTTGTGGGGTGCATTTTCTCCTTTAGCGACTGAGTGCGGTTATGCTGCGGCTGGTGCTGGCCATGTGAGCCTTCAGGGCGGTGTTCTCTTGCTGCCCTCCCACAGCTTGCACCCAGGCCTCGCTCGCCCCGAGGCCCCGCTTCCTTCCAGGGCAGCAGCTCTGGGACACATTTCTCAGGCTTGCTGGAGACTTACGGAACAAGCTGTAGCCCCTCAGCCATAGCCAAACGGGATTTAAAACCTCCTAAGTCCTTGTATGCTGGGGGATTAACATCTCCTGGAAACAGGGCCCTGCTACGTGTGCAGCTCATTGGGGAGCCTGAGGGGTGTTCACCCCTGAAGGGATTAAAATGGCTCCGAAGGGGCTACCAGACAGGACGGGCTGCACCTGAGTGAGGAGGGCTGGATAGAGAGCCCTAACTGAAGCTGAAGCCCGGCTCGGCTTGTATAAAGCCAGGGAGAGGAGAGCAGAAACCGGCTGCCACAGAGGGAGGGAATTGACCGTTGCTGTCAGCACTGAGAGAAAGGAGTAGCAAGGAGACTCTGGAAAACAGCAGCCAGGGTGAGCCTGCATGGACCTCAGCTGCTGAATGTAGGGTCCCTAGCTGGAACCCAGAGTAGGGGAAGCAGGCCTGGGGGCTGGAAGGTGGGCAGGGGCAGTCACATAGCGTGCAGTGGACTTTGAAGACTGCCTGAGGTAGTTTGGCTACAGAGACTTTTTTACCCGGAGGTGGGGAAACCTGGCCGGAGGGCCCAGCCACGAAGAGGAAGCGCTGCAGTTCGTGGAACGTAAGAGAGGCAGCGGAGCGAGAGATCGGGATAAGGGGCAGAGAAACCGCAAGAGGAGGTGTCACACCAGTGGTGCACTAATCCCCAGATGAGCCACAAGGAGGCACCACAGCGGTGCATGGAGCAAAGCCCCTGACAGGGAGAAAAAAAATAGCCCCTGGTAATCACCCACCCCCATGGAGATGATGGTCATGCACAATGGAGATGGCTACCCCACAGCCCCTGGAGGTTAGAGAAAGGCCTGTGGAAGGGAATTTACTGCAGGTCCCTGTACCATTGTGATGGGGACAGAAAGGACTCCTAGGTCCTCCTGTCACAGTTGTCTTGCGCTGTCCTGAAACTGAGGCATGATATGTGCACTCCAAGGATGACCATATGCAAACATATCTCTATAGGGCTCCTGGCCCTGAACTCTTTGGGTTCAGACAGATCACAGGCTTCCCAGGGCAGTAGCACACACAGGAGTCTGCTCAACCTATGCAGGAGGCTATTTGAACTAGTGTCAGATTCAAGAACAAGGGGTTGTGGTCCTGCTTTGCCCCTGGCCCCATAGGTAGCACGTAGGACACATCTATAAGTAGACAGACTCCCTGAGACTGATTATCTTTCTGCGTGCTGGGAGCTGGTTATGGCTCCGATTCTCTGCTCCTCGGGGCTGCTCTTTCATAGGCTCCAAGGCCACTAGGGACCAGGTGTGATCATCCAGTTGACCTCCTGTAGAGTACAGGCCATGGAACCTGCCCGAAGATTATTCCGAGAGCAGAGCTTTTAGAAAAACATCCAGTCTTGATTTAAACATTGTCAGTGATGGAGAATTCACCACGACCTTTTATGAGCAGTTCCAATAGTTAATTATTCTCATGATTAAAAATGTATACCTCATTTCCAGTCTGAATTTGTCTAGCTTCAACTTCCAGCCATTGGATCGTATTATAACTTTCTCTGATAGATTGAAGAGCCCATTATTATCCGTGTAGCTACTTACAGACTGTAATCAAGTCCGCCCCTTAATCTTTTCATTGCTAAGATAAAAAGATAGACTCAGGGAGCCCAGTCACTATCAGAAATGTTTTCTAATCCTTCAGTCATTCTCATGGCTCTTCTTTGAACAACTGTCTCCAATCTATCAACATCTTTCTTGAATTGTGGGCACCAGACTAGACACAGGCTTCCAGCAGTGGTCACACCAGTGCCAAATATAGTGGTAAAATAACCTCTCTATTCCTACTTGAGATTCCCTGTTTCTGCATCCCAGGATGGCATGAGGTCTTTTGGCCACACTGTCATGTTCAGCTGATTATCTACCCCCCCCCCCCACCCCCCACATCTCCTTCAGGGTCCCTGCTTCCCAGGATACAGTCCCCTGTCCTGTAAGCATGGCCTACATTCTTTGTTCCTTGATGTATACATTTACATTTAGCCTTGTTAAAATGCATAGTATTTGCTTGTGGCCAGTTTATCAAGAGATCCTGATCACTCTGAATCTGTCCTCTTCATTATTTACCCCCTGCCCATTTGGAAACACACCCCCTTGATGATGATTCCCCGTTTCAACCATATTTTGAGGCGTATCAGTTAGCTATTTTTAAAATCCATTTAAAGTGTGCCATGTTAATTTTATATTGTAGCTTTTTAATCAGAATGTTGGGCGGTACCACGTCAAATGCCTTACAGATGTCTAAGTACATTACATCAGCACAATTACTGTACCTTTATTTTAACAAATTTATAATCTCATAAAAAAAATCTAGTTAGTTTGACAGGATCTATTTTCCGGAAACCAAGGTCGATTTGCATTAATTACATTACCCGCCTTTAATTCTTTGTTCACTGTGTCTCATATGAGCCACTCCATTACCTTGCCTGGGGTCAGTGTCAGGTTGACGGGCCTATAATTACCCTGGTCATCCCATTTATTCTTTTTAAAAATTGGCACAACATTAGCTTTCGGCAAGGCTTCTGGAACTTTTCCAGGGCTCCAAGACTTATTGAATACCAACATTAATGGTCCAGACAGCTCTTTTGAAACTTATGGTTGCAAGGTATCTGGACCAGATGATTTAAAAATGTCTAACTTTAGTAGCTTCTGTTTAACGGGTATAATGAGACTGCATCATCTGTTATTCCCCCCTTCAAATACAGAACAGAAGTGCTCAGTAAATATTTCTGACTGTTCTGTATTATTATTGACGATTCTTCCCTTTCCATCTAGTAATGGACCAATATCATTGTCAGGAATCTTTTTGTTCCTAATATATTTTAAAAACTTTCTTATTGTCCTTACTTCTGCTGGCCATAGAACTTGCCTTGTGTCCCTTGGCTTCCCTTATCAATTTTCTACAATTCCTAACTTCTGATTTATATTAATTACTATCTCTTCAAACTGCACCAGTTGGATATGTTCCTTTAGAGCCAGAGCCAGATGAGGATTTCCAGGGTATATTATGTACACACACTTCCCTCTCTGCCTCTAACATGTCCCTGGCAGGGAGGGAAGCAATGGTGCTGACTTTGCTCCTCCACACCAAGGTATCCTCTGCAGCAGAATGTCAGGAGGTTTCCAAATCCTTTTCTCTGCCTGAGCAGCACAAAAGGAGGGGAACAAGGCAGAGAATTTGCCTCCCTGATCTCCCTTCCATTCAAAGTAAGTTTTTTGGCACCGTTCACAAAACACACAGCTAAGCCAATACTAAAAATGCTACATACTGTGAGTCGGCTTCCAACTTCAATTAAAATACCGCACTCCTTGAGGTGTACTTTATTGCTCTGTATACATTTAAATATCACTCAACAGGGTGAAAGCTTATCCTCATTAATTATAAAGGTTTATGTTGGCAAGCACTTAGTTCCTATGGTTACATCTCTAAGAAATTATAAAATAGGCACTTCAAGGCTCTGGGCAGAGGAACAAATTGGCTATTATAGAATCCATGAATGCTAATAACTCATTTACTTATAATGCTAATAAATAATTGGTCTAAAATAATCTGCTGCAGCCTTAAAATGGACAGGGTATTAAAAGGTCAGTGCTGCTCTTAACTCTCTGTCACAGCCCTAATATGAAAATAATGCTTCCTTGATATCAATTCAAAATACTTCAGATAATTCTCTTAGCAAATCTATGTTAAGCCACGTATTTGCTCTCTAGCCCCCAGAGTTCACTTGCTCCATCATTGCACTACAGTACTTGTATGAGGTGAATTGAAAAATACTATTTATTTTATACTTTTTACAGTGCAAATATTTGTAATAAAATAATATAAAGTGAGCACTGTACACTGTGTATTCTGTGTCGTAATTGAAATCAATATATTTGAAAATGTAGAAAATATCCAAAAATATTTAATAAATCTCAATTGGTATTTTTTTTTGTAAATCTCGTGAGTTAACTGCGATTAATTGACACATCTTTATTAAGGTATCTCAGAGGGAGTGTCTTTGGCCAGCCAAGGGGGCGATGGAAAATCCCACCACTGACTGAACTGCGTCCATTGTCATGGGCATACGTGTCTTAGTATCCTCGTAGAGTCTGCCAGGTGCTATTACCGTGCTTCGTCGACAATAAACCTGGCCCGGCGCCTTTGCTGAAAACTGAGTCTGTGGATTTATTGGGCAGTTGAATTGAGGTCTATCTCCGCTACCTGCACAGAGCTGGGACAGCGCACTGAATGAACACACATACAGCCAACATCTGACCACATCATGGTCTCTCTTATTTGTTCCTTCTCTAACCCTAACAGTCAGAGCCTTTTTCCTCTCTCCCCACACACAGATCTTCCCGTGTCTGCGATTGCATTCATTTCCTGTTTCTGGATGCCTTCTGTTTCTGGCATTTCTCTTCTGAGGTGGCTTTCCACAGCAGAACACAGTATTCAAGGTGGGAGAGTCACATCCATGGACAGAGCTGTGTTTATAGTGATGACAGTTCTATGGACTGTGATTTCTATATCCTGACATTTTACTTGCTTTTTAAACTGCTTATGTGCATTGAGCCGAGGTTTTCACTGAGCTCTCCATAATGATGCCCAGCAGTTGCAGTTAATGTAGAGCCCAGCAATGTGTAGAGGAAGAAATAATTTAAAGCTTCCCAATTCCAGGAATAGGGTGAATCATAAAATAACAAAGGTAATTCCTCCCCAGATGGTTGGGCAATAAATCAGTAGCTATTTTTCTCACCATAAAGATGCTGTTTTGTGTCTATACTAAATAATGTTCTCTGCTAAAGCATGAAGCTGCATAAGATTAACCATTTGTCAGTGACTTGCATAACATAAAGACTAATAAACAAATACAATTCTTAGCAGCAGTAGCTTCAGCATAAGGGAATGGAATTTATTAATCCAGGCTGTCTCAGTTCTGGGAAATATTGGACAACGCTGTATTCCGGAAACATATTCCGGATGAGCTGTTGTTGCTAGAGAGAGGATAACAAACCCCAGATCCCAACACCGAAGTCTACCTGGGTTCCAAAAGCTGATTCAGTTCTCTATTTCATGGCTCAGGTCCATCGATGGCTGTTGCTTTCTCATGACAAAAAAATAGAATTGGCCACAGGTTCATAAATATTCGCAGATCTAATATTACTTGTAAACATATTTGACTTTGTTCTCAGAATTCTTACTCTCTCTATTTATTGCAATGACACTGGTTCAACAGTAAGGTTGCAAAGTGTCAAGAAATGGAAAAGTCAAGGCTTTCCTAGGCTGTGTTGCATATACACTATGAGGACCATCTCATGGATCTCAGTGTAAGTACTAAGGATCTAAAGTGTGGATTTGTAGGAGGCAGCTGGTTTGTTAATTTTTGTCTCGATAAACTAGCAGGTTGTGATCCAAAGAGAGAGGATATGTTCAATTAGAACTTGTATTGCCAGGGTTATCGGATGATCCAGGCTTATTGCTAAAATGTCCTGGGCAGTTGATAACTAGGACTAGAGTGCCCCAAACTGTCTTCTAACATATTTAGGACCAGATTGTGCCTGTAGACCCAGCCCTGAAAAAGGGATGGTGCATAAGAGGCCTGGCTCCGGGGCAGCATTGTGATATGATCGGCCAGACTGGCCAGAAAACAAGAATCCTGTTTTGTGGAAAATGTCTCATTGGAATGAAACCAAGACCTTTCAAAGCTCCCTGGTGGAATAACCAATAGCTCAGTGGTCAGGCACTCACCTGGGCTGTGAGAGACCCATGTTCCAGTCCCTGCTCTGAATCCGCCTTATACACTGGGCTGTTGACTATTTTGGGGCTTCTCTTTCTCTAACTTTGAGTCACAATTCGCCTGTTCCAGGGAGGCAGTAATGGGCTTCTAACCTCTGTGAGCAGCCTGTTAGAACACACCCCCTGCGCCGGCTCTGCTTAGCCCCACAGGGCCGGTGCAGAGGGCTCAGGAGTGTTCTTACTCTTCGGCGCAAGCAGTGGCTAATTAACACACAGGGCCTGTGACTAGGGACCCTGGCCAATTTGGGGTCCCCCTTAGGAATACCGGAACCTGTGTTGAAGTGGTGGGCGGGGCGGGGGGGGGGGCACCAGCATTGGAACTAGGGTGCCACCCCTGCCTCATTCCTGGTGAGGTTCTTGCCCAAGCAAGTTATTCTGAATAGTGCTCTCTAGAAATCCAAGGGGAGAGAAGGGTGAAGTGAGAATGCTGGGATACTGGATGTCCCAAGAGAGTGGGGGGTAAAGAAAGAGGAAGCCTTTAAACTTCTGGCTCACTGGTCAAATCCAGGCTGTGTCGGTAGCAATTAATGATGGGCTTCCCAGTTCTGGGTCAAGCACAACCCCTCCTGAATTGTGCTGCTCTGAGAATAGACGAGACCTGAGTGAAGATTCACGGAGACACAGTTTGGTCTCTGTCCCCCTTGGGGAACACAGGGGTGGTGGGGGGAATCGTCACAAGCACCACACCTGGCCCGCGTGTTGAGGAGGGGAGGCAGGGCTCTGCCAGGGCCTGCTGCCTGCACAGGAGGGGGAGTAGCAGCCCCCACAGACCATCCCGTCCTCTCCACCCCTATAGGGGAGAGAGGGGACACCGGGTGCCCCATCACTCCCTGCACAGGTATGTACTAGGGGTCATAGGCTTTCCAGACTGAGAAAGGTCTTGTGGCTATGGCATGGCTCAGAGTGTCAGGAGACCCCGGTTCAATTCCCAGTTCAGCTACAGCCCCTCTAGGTGATCTTGAACAAGGGGCTCAATTTCTCTGCGCCACATGATGGTATCTTCCTCTGTGAAATGGGGACTGTGTCCCCCTCCCTCGCAGGGGAGTTGTGGAGTGGATCGTAGCAATGTGGATCGCAGCTGAATGTGGATCGTAGCAATGCCCGTGAACAGGCTCTTTGAGAAATTCCCCCTCATCTTACCTTTGTTCGCAGGATCTGGTGGCCTCTCCTAGTGGGCCATGAGGCTGCTGTTGGCATTGCCATCTACCCAGGGCTGGTGCCCTGGTGTATAGCAGTGCATGTTGGAATCGCCAGAGCTCCTTTCTCCTGGCAGGCTGCACAGCCATGGCCTCCAGACTGCCCCACAAGAAGCTGGCAGTACAAGGGGTTTCAGAGAGGTCTATGTCACACACAACACCGCAGGGCAGTGCCGCATTATCTCCAAGAAGGCCATTGGAGCCCACACATGACAACAATTCTAGACACAACTTGTTTGGAGGAAGAATGGGGATTAAAGAAGTGGCAAAACTATGAGCTGGGGGTGTACCAGAATGGCGGTGAGGTCAAAGGGACTGTTCCAGGCCAGCAGGGTTTGTGCGGTTTGTCGCACTCCAGTTCTCTGTTTATAAGAACATAGGAATGGCCAAGCTGGGTCAGACCAAAGATCCATCTAGCCCAGTATCCTGTCTTCCGACAGGGACTAATGCCAGGTGCCCCAGAGGGAATGAACAGAACAGGGAATCATCAAGTGATCCATCCTCTGTCACTCATTCCCAGCTTGTGGCAAATAGAGGCTAGGGACACCATCTCTGCCCATCCTGGCTAATAGCCATTGACAGACCTATCCTCCATGAACTTATCTAGTCCTTTTTTGTACCCTGCTATAGTCCTGGCTTTCACAACATCCTCTGGCAAAGGGTTGCACAGACTGACTGTGTTGTGTGGAAAAAATACTTCTTTTGTTTGTTTTAAACCTGCTGCCTATTAATTTCATTTGGTGACCCTAGTTCTTGTGTTATGAGAAGGAGTAAATAACACTTCCGTATTTACTTCCTCCACACCAGTCATGATTTTATAGACCTTTATCATATCCCCCCTTAGTCGTCTCTTTCCCAAGCTGAAAAGTCCCAGTCTTATTATATGCTAACATTGGCTAATAGGTTTATGATTTGGCCCAAATGGGATGGGACAGATTGACCCTCTGCGAAGTTTAAAATAGAAAGATTAGCAACGCCACCCAAACAGGAGCCTGTGACCTCTATTCGTTGTGTCGCTTCCAGCATTAGTGGAATAAAGAATAGTATTTGCTCCACTTAAATTTAAAATGACACTAAACCATGAATCAAACTTACAGTGACATTTATCCAGTTAGCTGATGTTTGCTAGAGGTTGAAGGGACTCATAAATATAGTTGTCTTCATGACTCAGACACATTTTTCAGTATATCTTGACAGTTCGTAAATACATTATTTTTTCTGATGCTAATTTCTATGAAGTACTTATGAAAAATGCATTTTTCAGGGGGCTGACACTTGGCAAGTATTTTGATGGCAATAAATTGCAGTAGGAACCGAGTTTCAGTTGCCATGGTTTTCTTTTCCTGCGCTTTACACTGGTATGTGAAATAATGGTGTGTTCATTCAGACACTAATCCCTTGTTTGTTCTGCTGTTTCTAGCACAATAAAAAATCACCCGATTGTATTAATAAAAAATCACCCGATTATATTAAACTATTCTTCCCCCCCTTGACGAAATTGCCCTGCTGCTGTTTGACTTTCAAATCCTTCTCCCCACCAGTCGCTGCCTTGCTTCTCTCACAGCCACTGGCCCAGCGCCACAGGGAGTCCCTGTGCCGGCCAGGCTGAGTGAAATGCTGCAGCATTCCCCACCCCCAATCGGCAACCATGGGATCTTGAGTCTGAAACAGGGCCAGCCCTGGACCTGGAGCCACGCAGCAGACCCTGGTCAGTGCAGGGCTCAGATGAGGGCCCACCCACACGGGTTGCAGGCAGTACCTCTTCCCCGTGGTCTGTCTGCGGCACCAGAATGACTGGGCACAGCATCTCCCCAAGAGCACTAATGGCTGCCTTTTAAAGGACAGGGATAAGTTTCCTGTTTGTTCCAGCTGAGGCTTTGCTGTAAGGCATGTCCAGATTGTCATAGCAACAATCACTTTATTGATGTACTTCAATCTGTTGCTTGATTGAGGCTAAAAGCAAAATGATTGATCTGGAAAAATATGGGGGCAGGTTGCACTCCATTGGTGATTTGGCTTTATATGTATTCTTTTCAGGTGCCTCGAGGCTTCTGGGCAAGGGCACCATTAAATGACCCGGGACTGATTGAGTTTGTACCCTAAGCCTAGAGTGAATCGAGGCATGGCTACTGGCCCTGATTGTGCAGTACCAATATGTTCACTATGGAACGTTTGTCCCTGGCCTGTGGCGAGTTGGGGGCTAGCAGAGCTGTTTCCGAAACAAAGCCTGTGGGGTGGCAGTGAACGTGTGGATGGCTGTGTGCGGGCAGTGCCTATCCCCGACCCCTTGCAGACGTCTACACTTCATGGGAAGGATCACGCTGTTTTGTGCCTTTCAAAGTTGCATTTTTGTCACAACATTTCTGGAATTCCTATGTAAGTGCCCTACTGTTGATTTCATGCTCATGGGGTCACAGGATCAGGGGCATGTAAACTCCAGACAGTAGTGCATAGGGACCACACACATAAGAACGGCCAGACTGAGTCAGACCAAAAGTCCATCTAGCCCAGTATCCTGTCTGCTGACAGTGGCCAATGCCAGGTGCACCACAGGGAATGAACAGAACAGGGAATCATCAAGTGATCCATTCCCAGATTCTGGCAAACAGAGGTTAGGGACACCATCCCTGTCCGTGTTGGCCAATAGCCATTGATGGACCTCTCCTCCATGAACTTTTCTAGTTCTTTTTTTGAACCCTGTTAAAGTCATGATCTTCACAACTTCCTCTGATAAAGAATTCCACAGGTTGACTGTGCATTGTGTGAAGAAATACTTCCTTTTGTTTGTTTTAAACCTGCTGCCTATTGATTTCATTTGGTGACCCCTAGTTCTTGTATTATGAGAAGGAGTAAATAACACTTCCTTATTTACTTTCTCCACACCAGTCATGATATTATAGACCTCTATCATATCCCCCCTTAGTCGTCTCTTTTCCAAACTGAAAAGTTCCAGTCTTCTTAATCTCTCCTCATATGGCACCTGTTCCATACCCCGAATCATTTTTGTTGCCATTTTCTGAACCTTTTCCAATTCCAATATATCTTTTTTGAGATGGGGCGACCACCTCTGCACCCAGTATTCAAGATGTGGGCGTACCATGGATTTATAGAGAGGCAATATGATATTTTCTGTCTTATTATCTATCCCTTTCTTAATGATTCCCAACATTCTGTTCACTATTTTGACTGCCGCTGCACATTGAGTGGATGTTTTCAGAGAACCACCCACAATGACTCCAAGATCTCTTTCTTGAGTGGTAACAGCTCATTTAGACCCTATCATTTTATATGTATAGTTGGGATTATGTTTTCCAATGTGCACTACTTTGCATTTATCAACATTAATTTTCATCTGCCATTTTGTTGCCCAGTCACCCAGTTTTGAAAGATCCTTTTGTAGCTCTTTGCAGTCTGCCTAGGACTTACCTGTCTTGAGTCATTTTGTATCATCTGTAAATTTTGCCACCTCAGTGTTTTCCCCTTTACTCCAGGTCATTTGTGAATATATTGAACAGCACTGGTCCCAGTACAGACCCCTGGGGGACACCATTATTTACCTCTTTCCATTCTGAAAACAGACCATTTATTCCTACCCTTTGTTTCCTATCTTTTAACCAGTTACCGATTCATGAGAGGACCTTCCCTCTTATCCCAGGACAGTTTACTTTTCTTAAGAGGCTTTGGTGAGGGACCTTGTCAAAGGCTTTCTGAAAATCTAAGTATGCTATATCCACTGGATACCCTTGTCCAAATACTTTTTGACCCCCTTACAGAATTCTAGTAGATTGGTGAAGCAGGATTTCCCTTTACAAAAACCATGTTGACTCTTCCCCAACAAATTATGTTCATCTACATGTCTGAGAATTCTGTTCTTTATTATAGTTTCAGCCAGTTTGCCCGGTACTGAAGTCAGGCTTACCAGCCTGTAATTGCCGGGATCACCTCTGGAGCCCTTTTTAAAGACTGGCATCCCATTAGCTCCCCTCCCGTCCCTTGGTGCGCTGGAGGAGCGCCTGGCCTCGCTGTTGGGGGAAAAGGTTAGGCCAAGTGCATTGAAGCAGAAAACAAACCATCCCATGTCCTCTGTGCAGGCGCTTCTTGTGGGGGGAGCTAATTCTCAAATGCCACTTCCCACAGCAATGCCCCCTGTTCATGACTCCACTGCTAGGTCTGGGCAGGGCTCTGCAGAGTGGCTCATGCGTTGAAGTAATACTTCTAATGAAGAGGAACGTGTCTCTGGCTGTTTTGCTTCTGATACATATATATTTGTTTTGTGGGGGGTGGGGGAGTTCCTGTGGAGAAAGCCAGTCCACCCCTCTACACCTTCATTCCCTTACTTATGGATATTACCAGGAGAATATCGGCTTTTTTGGACCACGGCAAACAAACTTTCTTTCTTTTTCTTTTTTTCTTTTTTCTTTCCACTAATCAGTGGCCGTACCTTTGGAGAGATTGGTCACCTTACTCCTGCAGTTACCCCGATGGCAACAATTGGTCTATATACTGCAATTCAGGATTATTTCTGTCTAGCGCTGCTATCCTAGTTAAGGAATATCAAACAGGTGATCCGATAACTGTAGCAGCAGAGTGGAATGAAGCTGAAAGAGACTCCATGTGGACCCTTGTTCCACGTTAAATCCTGAGAGCTGGAAAATGCTTGCCAATCATGCCCCTCACCTCACAGCAGGCCAATGGAGGCCAGAGACTCCCAAGTGGGGAGGAGCTACCTGGTGTCCCTCAGCAGGTATCTCCCTAGGTAGCCGTTGGGACTATCCCCATCTAATTCCCCCATCCATTGAGGCAGATAATTTCCCAAGCCTGAAGAGAGGGCTTATTTCTATGGGAACTCAGTGTTATTTGATGGACATTCCCTGTAGGCCAGGTGGAATTTTAAGTCTCCAGGACTGCAGGTCTTCCTTCCGAGCACTGATGCTGTTTAGCCTGTAAGTTTGGACAGGACCCTGGCACAACTATGGTCTGGAAGAAATGCGTGGCAATATCCTAAACCTGGCCATCTAAAACCAGAGGGCTGGGGGTCTTGATCCAATTCTCAATGAAGTAGTTGGAAGGTCTTCTTTTAGGTCAAATGACTGGGTGAATAACAACCAATTTCTATCCTCTCCCCTTTCTGCTGCAGAGTACAGGTGGCTGTCACTTTGCTAAACTAATGTGGGATTTTTTTTCTCTTCTGTGAAGGGAAGTAAAATCTACATGAACATAGACAGCCTTAAGAAATCTGTATGTGCATAACTTTTGCTGAAAATCTGGCTGTTAATGTAAACTAGCTCATCCAAGAATCATGGAACAAATGCAGCTTCACAGAAGTTTGTTGCATTCAGGAAAAAACACTATAGAAATGTATTGAATGGTTGACCAAGTTTGTACTGAGTTTGCCTCTCAGTTGGACTTATGATAGTTTTCAGCTGTGCTGGGAAGACTGAAGAAACTTTTGTTTGTCCCTTGAAGGAAAAAGGATAAATTGACTTTTAAATTTCTAGCTGGAAACAAGTCAGACAATGTCTCTTTGCTGCTGTATATAGAAAAACCTTTTTTATTAAAGGCTCTTTTTGTTTTAAATTAAAAGTTGGACAAAAAAGTTCAGAAAAAGATAGATTTCTAGGTTTTCTTCTCTACGGTTCTTTGAAAAGTGTCCCAGTTTTAACTTCTCTCATTCAAAAGGGTTTGAACAGTTTTCAGTCTGTCTGAAGCAGTTGTTAAATATTTCTTTTTGGAAAACCAGAAAAGTACCAAGTCCTGAATTACACTGACGAAAAAATCGTATTTTTTTTGGTATTGACATACTGGTAAAAATTGCTCCGTTGCACACTGAAAATAGACGGTATGGCTAACTTTCAAAGTTTTAGATTTAATTTTAGCCACACAGTAGAGAAGCATTTCTGAAATCCAGTATTTTATAACTGCTGCTATGTGCACAGGACAGACAATCAAATAATGCTACTCGTTATTTACATAGAGCCAGATTCGGCTACCTTTACACATGCTGAGCAGGGCCTTGCTCTCTGAGCAGTCCTACTGAAATCAATGAACTATTCATCATGAGTGAGGATGGCAGAGTCTGGCCCTGAACAGGTGAGGAAATGCCCCTGATGAATTCATAATTTAAGGACTTGATCTTGAGAATGCCATGGGCGTTGCACTGCTCAGCACCTCTCAGCATCGGATCCGTACACCAGATCTCCATCATCCAGCAATCAGGAAAGCCAAGGAGGCTATCTGCCTAGATCCCCACATAGCATCCCCTACTCTTGCTGGGATAATCTCAAAGCGTCACCGGGCCCCTGATCTCACCACGGCTCCAGTGGCAAGTACAGAATCCTGTTTGGATCTGGATCCGGCACCTGTTTGCTGCTGCACCTTGCTGCCTGTCCTTGGCGAACACTGTAATGTCAGATGCACTCGTCATTCCCAACATGCCCTCTGGTCATCGGCGTTAGTCGGGAGCCAAGGTACAGGTGCACATTGTTATTTACACAGTGCTAGAGCCTGCCTAGCCCGAAGCCAAGTTAGGATCACTCGGGGACTCTGCCAAGGAGAGCTGGCTCACAGCTCCGCTGGAGGGGGTGGGCTGCTGCCCTCTGTAAAAGGGTGTCCAGTTCTGCCCCCCACATTGCAGCAGACCATCCCCAGGAGGAATAGTGCCTATGAGGATGCTCTTTAGGCACATGGCCTCCCGGCACCCGCCCTTGCGGGGGGAGGGGGTGGCTATGCCTAATGCACAGTCTAGCCCTACATCTTCATCATTTTATTTCGTTTGCTTATTCGTTTTGCATTGTGTCAGGCACTGTACAGAACAAACGGCAAGACATGGGCCCTGCCCTGGCAGTCCCATGTGTGCATTTTTGGTTAATTGCACTTTACAGGCATTTAAAAAAATTGTATCTAAAAGCTATTATCAAAAATCCAGTCTCTGTGGCAACTGCTTAACGTGCTGCTGCTCTGCCCAGGAAAACCGAGTCCAAATGTAAATATTTGTCACTCAGGTTTCCAGCCTCCACCAGGGCCTCACCTTTGTTACTGCTTTCAAAACCAACACTATCCTGTGAAAGTGACAATTAGTGTCGCTGGCCTTGTCTGTCTCGCGCTGCCCTTCCGCTCTTACAGCAGCGACGGGCACCTCCAAACTCAGCTGCTTCTCTCAGAGTAATGTTTTCAGCATGTCTCTGACCTGGTCTGTTTAGTGCCTCTGAGGTCCATTCCTGCCACGTATGAGCACCCAGAGCTCGCACGGAAGTCAGTGCTTTGCAGGACTGGGCCATTGTTCAAGGGCGCAGTTCTACGGTTCTCTGTGCACCAAAAGTCCCCTTGAAAAAATAACCCTTTTGTGCAAATCGATTGGGGAGATCATTGGGGCCCAATCCAAAACCCTCTGAAGTCCATAGGCATCTTTCTGTTGATGTCAGAGCACACTGGGTCGGGTCCTGGATACCCCAAAATGCTGTAATGTACCAGTGGCTATTAATATTATCTGTGTTACAGCAGCTGACACCCGTGTTGTGTGATAAACATGTACGCATAGGGTTTGATTCTACATGCAGTCATAAAACTCCCATTGACTTGAATGGTGCGGGATCAGGGCCACAGTGAGACACAGTCCCTGGCCCAATGGGTCTGCGATCAAAATGTACACAATGGACAAAGGGCAGGGAAACGAGATACAAGGTAAAAGCAAAGGGATCAAAGTGATTGTACATGCATGGCAGTTAGTATATTTTCTATGTAGATTTGTTGCCATCTTCTTAAATTTAGTTCAGAATTGCTCTTCCCTGTTCTAACATTCCTTTCTTTAAAAAAAAAAATGGCAGTAATGGTCCTTGCTTATTTGGTTTTATTTTGTAGCAACCATTTTTCATTGTACAAGTAACAAATAACATTCCAGTTCCTTCCTTCAAAACAAATTAACTTTTTCTCCACACTCAACTGCAACCCTCTCTCCCTCCCTGTTTTACCCCAATGAGCTATTTTTTATTCAAATGTAACCTTTTTCTTAGTACAATGAATTCCCTCGGTACCATGCCATTTTCTAGGTACTGTGCTCAAACAAATTTCAAATCGCTCTGACTCAAGAATTTCAGAATAGTCTGAGCAACAATAACAGAGCAACTTAAGGTCCATTGAAGTAGCTGAGGTCACCACATATTTTCATGCTAAAATTCTATTTTCAGCAGACTCTCAAGTGGCGGGACAGGATATATTGGCATGGCCATTTCCAGCATGCAGGACTGAATTTATTTTTAGAAACTGGGTTAAAGAAATTGGTTAGGCTGGAACTCTAAAATGGCTCCATTTCAAAACAGAAATTCTGACAGTGGCTCATTAGCCTACAACAATCCAGGGCCCTTCTCCATTTCCAAAACTAGGAATAAAAAACTTTCATTAGCTGAGTGAGTTATTTAAAGTTAAGTCAAAATACACGTGTGGAATAAATAAACAAGAATTCTTTAAAAGACAAATGCAGTGAACAAATTAATGAACAGATTGGCAGAATGTGTTCTTCATGGAATATTCTAAGTCTTCTGTGCATTTAGCGTGTTGGTGACTGCATTTCTCAAACTTTCTGTACATAGAAAGCTGTTTAGTTACTAATAATGGCCCTGACCCATGCAGGGTGGGCTCTCATGCTCACGTGGAGGCCAACTGAAGCCAGCGGACTATACATGGGCACAAGTGGCCATCTTGAAGATCTGAAGAGAGGCTCAGGACCTAAAACGAATAAATAAACAGTATAAAATAAACGAAGGCACTATTGGTCTCATAGCCTTTTCTTTTCAGTCACCTCCCCCTCCCCCGTGCAGATCCCCCAAGACTTGCCGGAGATGTTGGATCTTCACGATGGAGGTTCCTGTGACTCTGTGCAGACTCCTAGGCCTGCCCATGGAAACATGCTGCCAGGTACTTTCCGAGCAGTCACTGTCCCTGGATCACCCTTTTATCACTAGGGGGAGCCATAGCTTGGCGGGGAAAACCATAGGTGCTGGAACTAGGGATGCTGGGGGGGGCTGCCACACCCCTGGCTTGAAGTGGTTTCCATCATATAGAGGGTTTACAATTTGGTTCAATGGCTCTCAGCACCCCCATTATACAAATTGTTCCAGTGCCTCTGGGGGAAACTGCACAAAAGAATGCTGTCTCAGTCAGCAACGGCTTGCGTTGGGTTGTTCAAAATTTAGCCACCATCTCAAAAAGGAGATTCCCCCATTTACTGAAAATATTTTTTAAATGAACTTACTTTCTCTTTGGCCCAGTGACTAGGTAAGAATGACTGTCTCTCACCTGGGTTCAAGTCCCTACTCTGAGGAGGAATGTGAGCTTGTCTGTCCCACATCGTGGGCCAGTGCTCTAGCCACTTCTAGCCTTTTATTTTTATTGAAAGTAAATTTAGTGATGTTGTATTACAACATCTGTGGCTTCATCTCTGCTGGCTACAGTCTCCCGTTCGACAGCGTTACCTCTGCCTGTTTTAGATCTAGAGCTCATAGTCACGCCCCCCGGGTGTGAAGGCCACATGAAGGCCAAGGGAAGTAACACAGACAGTCACAAGAACAAGGTCTAATATCTTTTATCAACTGTATTAAAGTCACCAGCAAAGTTATGAATGTCACAGCATCTACAAATCCTAGATCAATCCATGCACCAGGTGCAGCTACAGACGTACTCACATCCTCCTAGACTGTGTTTGGGTCTGATGGGTCTCTTCGGGATTGATTATCAGTAGAGGGATGATTCCTGTTGTAGTTGTCCTGTAGGAAGCTCAATTTTCCCAGTCTGGGCACCTTCTTATTTTCATAATGCAATTTTTGGCTCAATCTACGTTCTGCACATGAACATGAAAGTGTCAACCCTCTTTTCCCTTATTGGTCCGGTGTTCCCAAGAAACTTCAGGTGTCCCATTCTCTATCGGTCGTGTCTGGTTCCTTTTATTCTCATTAGCATTCACACCCAATCTGTATCCTGTCTTTAAGACACGTTAGAGAGAAATGTGCTTCTAGAACATTTTTGTGGTTTAAAATTAATCTTCCGGCAAATTTTTCACAATTTCACCCCTTGGTACATCTTTCCCCATAATGTTATGGCATTAGGTTATTCTCTGGTCACTTACTTATGTCAAGCATGTCTTATCTCTAAGGCCTAAAATAGCTAAACTAAAATCATACCTGCCTCAGCCTACAGGTCTTGCATTTCAGCCCTCCTTTCTTAGCTACTGAATACATAATTATCCCTTCTAACTACTGATCAGTCTTATACTTCTATAATCCTACAACTTATTCTGATTATATATGACATGACATGTTCATCAGTCATAACATCACACAATAAGTGAAGAATAAACTAAAATCATTGGCTACATACTGGGCTGTAGGGTATAAAGCCCCCTCCCCCACTCTTTTTTTCTTGTGAAAGGACTGGCCCTCCCCTGGAGTTAGGCACCTAAGCCAGGCCAGTCCTTTCAATCAATCCTTATCCAGGATCCTGCTCAGGATCCTTATCCTTATCCAAGGATAAGGATCCTGGAATTGATTCCCTGGAACCAGGGAATCAATCGGTCACTGCCAGCTAGGAACAGAATGTTCACGAAGCTTAAAAACAAAACGGTGCGTAACCAATAGTGCATGCTTGTGCAACAATTGAGAGTGAACATAAAACATCCTGCTATGTGACTCTAATTCAGAATTTTGCATTATAGAACTATCTTTCTGTGTGAGGGAAGGCTGGCAAAAGTATATAGATGGGTGTGTAAACTTGGCAGTGTCCTTTGAACTGCCCTATCCATTACGGCAATTGCTTTTCCCTCTTTGCCCCTGCAGCAGTACCTGTTGGTTTTCTTTCTCATACGTATTTAGTACTGAAAACCTTCCTCAGTTCTTGCTGCTGCTACTCTGGGAACTTGAGGTGCTATTTATCGCTGCTGGTCTTCTTTGATTCTCATTTCCCTTTCTGCATGAGCTAGGGATGGACTATGACTTTTGCTGCATGCTTATGCAGGGCTAAGGGGACCTAAGGAACCCTGTACTCGCCACCCGTTTCCCAGCTGGCTGCTCAGGGGAAGGCCAGCACTGCCAGGCCCCTCCCTGAACCCACACCCAGCATAGTGGAGCCAGCCTGGAGGGGGAAGAAATCTGTAACAGGCAAAGGACGTGTGTAGATTCACTTGCCATATGGAGCTGGGAAATGGAGTCTGAATTGTGACGGGTTGCTGGGGTGTAATTTGGGGTTCATAGCCAACTTACCCAAGATGATAAAGAAATGAAATACTCAGCGTGCAGCCAGCACTCTGGGGCTATACTGGATTACTCTGTCCTATCACATACATGAATGCCAGGCTGAAGCAGGCATTGTTTCCCTGGCGCTGAAATCCTGCCTCTCGGATTTCTGCAAATAACCCACGCCCAGCTCCTTGGCTGGGACTATGTACAGCCAGGGTGGCTGATAGTTCTGGGGCTTCCTAGCCAAACTGATGCTAGTGTATATGTAGCCTTGGCAGAACTTGTTTTTTATTTTTTTATAATGTCAATAGATAATGTCAATGTTCAGCTTTAAGCATTTTTCAGTTTTTGATTGTTTTCACAGTTGAGTGAAATGATGGATTTTCAGCTGGGTTTTTGATTTTCATGTTTAAATTTTCACAGTTGTGGTAAATTACAAAGGGGATGTCAGCCAATAATTATTATTGCCAGCATTACAACACATTTTATACACTTTAAAGTGGGATGCTAATAAGTTCTCGAGGAGCATTTTTCATACTTTGCCTCTCTGTAAATGTAGGTTATTACTGACGGAAATGTTTTTTGTTGGTTTGTGTGTACGCTGAAATCAACGTTTATCGACATTTACTGATAAAAAGCTAATCCTTCCACCTCTCTATATATAAACACAGAGAGAGAGAGAGAGAGAGAGAGAGATATCAGGCATAAGACGCACCCATATCCAGTGGGCTGAATTGACTTAAGTAAATAAACTTCCTTGATCATATAAAATAATGATTAGCTCAAATGGACCAGAAAGTATACATTAAACAATATATAGGAAAAGAAAATATACATTACTCAGTAGTAACTGGTAGTGTCTTATTTTGGATTGTTAAATATCTATTGTACAGTTGCCATATACATTTTATGAAAAATTTGACAAGTATTTAAGAGAGGCAATAAATGGCAAGATAAGGATTGTTGTTTGCCTTGTGTAATATTTCTTTATTAAAAGAGAAAACTAAGAATAATATTAAAAACCAAAATATTAGCACTTAACATTTTGTTTAGGCATTGCTTCTCTATAATAGTCCATTTTTACACAAAATTTGCTTTGCCTTTTTCTGTAAAAAGAAATTACATGCTTTATTCTACATGTCATTCTAACTGAGAATTAGTTCAACATATTGGCCCTGATCCACAGCCTGCTGAAATCAATAGAATGACACCCATTGATTTCAGTGGCTTTTGGGTGAGGGCCCTTCTGTTTCACAAGTTCTTCAGCAGATGAATTCAATACTGACTCAGTGTTCTGTCAAGCTGCTAACCAGTGCTCAGCTCTCTCTCTCTCTCGCTCTCTCTCTCTCTGTGTGTATGTGTGTTGTGGGGTGAGTGGAGGTAAAGGGGAGAGACAGAAGTTGTATTTCATACATTAGAAATGTTTAATTATTATATGGAAAATATGAATTGTAGCTGGTGGACAGTGTTACTGTACCTAAAGGTTTATCAGGATGCTGATAACTAAACTTCTCTTGGAACTTTTTAACTACAGGGTAGAATCTGCCAGCCTCTTTAAAATTTGATGTAACATGACACTTGTGTCACATTTTATCTGGCTACATTGGTTTACGTTATATTAAGTGACGCAATGTAATCAGACGTAGCCTATTATTTAGTGATGTGCAAAACAGGCCTTATTTTCTTCCATTACTGGGGGGGGGGGTCAGATATCACAAAAAAGAAAAATATTCTCTATATGACCTTGACATTTTCTTATAAGTGGTAGCAAATCTAGGATTATGCAATGAAGCACACAGGCTGGAGCCAGCATTCAGATAAGTAACGCTGTGCAAATGAGCTTGCAGCTGAGCTTCATCTTCATAAAAGACAGCGAAGTGTGCAGCCCGTCTATTACTTTACACTGACAGCAATCATCTCTACCCTTTCAACGTTGTTCGTGTCATTTTCTATTAGTTGCTGGTGTTTTGGGTTTTCTCATGATGCATAAAGCTAGTCCCTTCAAACAGTCATCATAGTACATCGAGGACTTTTCAGCTTAGCAAGCGTGGAAAGCCACCATTCGCGGGTAGCTGTTGTCAAAGGCAAAGTAACACACACCCGCAGCAATAAGCGTAGCTATGGTGGAAGAGCAGTGGATCAAGCCGAGCCAGCATTTTGCTAATGGTGAATGTCCTACTCGCCATGTCAGTATTGCCTCCTTTGCTGGGACTCAGTAGGGACCTGTCGGATTTGGCTTTTGGAAAGTGTTGGTTGAATTCATCCTCAGTTTGATGCTCATCTCGGAAGCCGCGGTTCACCATGTCAGTATGGTGGTTAGTGCAGCCCACCGGCTATTGTATTGATTTAGATGGAATAGCGGGGCCCAAAGATGTTACCATAACCTTGTCACTGTCCAACATTCAATGGTGTTAAACAAGGTTTGGTGTTTGGTACACAGAGAAGGAAAAATCCTTTGGCTGACTGTGCTCTAGATGGTATTAAAGATGGCCATACTTCTCCTTTTGGGGAAAAGAGAAGTTAACAGAGATGGGCTGGTGCTGTAGCTGTTTAAAGTGGCTGAACCTGTTTCCTTGAAGACAAAACAAGGCAAATGCACACAAAAGGGGACAGAAAAGAACAGCAAAGATAGGAAATGCAGCTTCTGTCTCTGGTGTTGACTGTCAGGTGCAACCTCACTGCTGAAAAACACACGCCCAGCCCACAGTCTTATCAGCCACTCTGAGACCTGGCAGGCTTGTACCAGCGTTAGGCTGTGTAGGGCACTGCTTTTAGCTGCCTTTTTCTGATCACAGGCTGACAGCACTGTTACAAAATATACAGTTTTGGTCAGCTAAGCCAGACTCTCGTTGGACAGAAGGAAAAAGGAGAAAAATAGGAAAGAAACAAGTAAAGTAGGGAAGGAAAAGCACACACGGGTGGGCAGGAAGAGAGAGAGAGAGAGGGAGACAAAGTCTTGCACCCCAATTGGAGTTCAGGTTTCAGCTGATGGAGGTGGCAATGTTGTCTGGGTTCCTATCTCTTTGGCCTGGTCTGCTCAGGACATCTCTCAGGATTAGGGTGTGGAAGGTCTGGAGTCTCAGGAGACTTTGGGCATGGCAGCCATGATGGTGAAACTCATTCTAGTAGCCAGATTCTTCCCCAAAGTCTCTTTAAGGACCCACAAAGGGAATGATGGGTGGAATGGCCCATCTCTTCATTATTTTGAACAACAATTGGGCCTAGTTTCTGATATACCAATTTTGGTTCACTGATTTCTGGTTCCACAGTTTTCTGATTTACCAGTCTTAATCTTAAACAGCCCTTGAGGTATATCAGGAGGCCTTTTTGTTTGGACTAATTCCACCTGTCTCCTTTTTGAACCTTTTCCTATCAACATTTATTGTTATGGTTTATTCTGACATTTTTGAATTTACACTGACTTTTTAAGAGTTGAACTCACAATTAGGGTAAATTTGTAGGCCCAGTGCTGACCCATTTTGCATCACCAAAGCTACTTCAGAAATACGGAGTGAAATAGAACCATAGAAATGTAGGACTGAGAAGGAACCTCGAGAGGTCATCGTGTCCAGTCCCCTGCACAGAGGCAGGGCTAAGTATTATCTAGACCATCCGTGAAAGGTGTTTATTTTCAGCTTTTTAAGAACAGGTTAGATTCCACAACCTCCCTAGGCAATTTTTGCAGTGCTTAATCACCCTGACAGGAAGTTTTTCCTAATGTCCAACCTAACTTCCCTTGCTGCAATTAAGCACATTGCTTCTTGTCCTGTCCTTAGTGGACAAAGAGAACAGTGTATCATCCTCATTTTCATAACAATCTTTTACGTCAGCAGTTCTCAAACTGTGGGTCAGGACCCCAAAGTGGGTTGCGACGCCCTTTGAATGGGGTTGCCAGGGCTAGCTTAGACTTGCTGAAGCCTGAGCCCCACTGCTCAGGGCTGAAGCCAAAGCCTGAGGGCTTTAGCCCTGAGTGGCAGGGCTCAGGTTGCAGGCCTCCTGTCTGGGGCTGAAGATCTTGAGCTTCAGCTTTGGCCCCCCTGCTCGAAGCAGTGGGGCTCAGGCTTTGGCCCTCCCATCTGGGGCAGTGGGGCTAAGGCAGGCTCAGGCTTCGGTCTCCCCCTCCGGGTGTCGTGTAGTAATTTTTGTTGTTAGAAGGGGGTCGCAGTACAATGAAGTTTGAGAACCCCTGTTTTATGTACTTGAAGACTTATGTCCCCACTCAGTCTTCTCTTCTCAAGACTAAACAAACTCAGTTTTTTCAGTCTTTCCTTGTAGATCAGGTTTTCAGACCTTTAATCATTTTGTTGCTCTTCTCTGGACTTTCTCCTATTTGTCCACATCTTTCCCGAAGTACGATGTGCAGAACTGGACACAGTACTCCAGTTGAGGCCTTATCAGGAATTACTTTTCATGTCTTGCCTACAGCATTCCTGCTAATACATCCCAGAATAACATTCACTTTCTTTTCCATAGTGTTACACTTTGACTTATTTTAGTTTGTGATCCACTATGACCCCCAGATCGTTTTCTTCACTACTTCTTTCCAGGCAGTCATTTCCCATTTTGTATTTGCGCAGCTGATTATACCTTCCTAAGTGTAGTACTTTGCACTTATCCTTATTGAATTTCATTCTAATTATTTCACACCATTTCTCCAGTTTGTCAAGATCATTTTTAATTCTAATTGTATCCTCCAAAGTGCCTGCAACCCGTCCCGCCTTAATATCATCTACAAACTTTATAAGTGTACTCTCTATGCCACTATCCAAATTGTTTGTGAAGATGTTGAACAGAACTGGACCCAGGACAGATCCCTGTTGGACCCCACTTGATATATCCTTCCAGCTTGACTGTGAACCATTCATAACTACTCTCTAAGTGCGGTTTTCCAACCAGTTGTGCACCCACCTTATAGTAGGTTCATCTAAGCTATATTTCCCTAGTTTATTTACGAGGAGGTCTTGGGTATCATGGGTAGTTCTCATTTACATTAATCTGTATTGTTGTCATAGGAATTCTCCTGAACATGTTCATCTGCTAAGCATCTGGCTTACTTTCATAAATACTAAATTATGCTTTCCTGGTCTAATTATGGGTATCTGATCAATGGGAGCTTTTTATAATTGATTTGATGAATCATCAAGTAAGGAATATTATTTTCTGACTTCTGTGGGCTTTTGTGTACAGACAGCTTCATGAGTCGAGCTCCAAATGTGTCATTACATTTAATCCAATGACAAGAGAAAGACATAGATCTAATTATCTCCCGACAAGACAAATGTACAATTCACAGTGCTGAAGTCTGATCTTGCAACCTTTGTTTACTTAATTAAATCTTAGTTAAGTAAGTAGTCTCATGGATGTACTGAGGATAAGTGTGCAAGTAATATTTTCTCCCATGAAAAGATTTGCAGGATCAGGTCATTGTTACCAAGGGCCCAATCCTACTCCCACTAATGTCAATGGAGACATACCTACTGACTTCAAAAGCAGTCTGATCCGCCCCAAGTGTATGTTACATTCCGAAAGATGCTACGGAGTGCCTCAGTTCCCACTGACTTATCACTGCAATACTGTAGCCATGTTCTGACCCAGTGAGCCAGCAGTGACAATAAACAGTAATAAAACTGACAATAAAAAGACCATATCGCAATACCGTACGATTAGCTTTGGATAAAAGTTTTTAGCTACTGGCATGTCTTTATATACATAACAAATTATGAAATCTTATTTATACTAAGCCTCTTGCATTTCTATTTCCAATTAGAAACCCTGGAGGATTTTTCTTTCAAAGTGCATTAAATAATCTACATAATGACTCTAGATCAATAGTAATAAATAAAAGCCACAAGAAAAGCCACCCACCATTCCATGCTATGTGTCCTGCAGTTGTAATGTAGTTGCAGCCACACTTTGGTCATCGGTGGGACCCACCCCCCCCACACTTTTAGGGAGCTTCCATCGCCCGTATCTAAAACAGAAGTAAGAAACAGAACAAAACAGCAAGGATCTGTTACGAACAGTTGGGTTGGATTTTAGTGATATGTAAAGACTTTTGTAACTTGTAAAATCATACTATAAATACTACTAGCTGACGTGCGTATCTTTGAAGCACATCTTCTGTGTAAGGTGAACGGGCTGCGAGATAAAAATTGCTCCCTGGAAGGCAGGGGCATGTATGTCTCCTTGTTGTCCTTGTGCTGCTTTGTCTTTAGGGAATACATTTGGCTACGTTCAATTATTTGGTCTCTTGAACATTTTTAAGGATGTACCAGGAGTGTAGTGAAACAATTGGCTCCACATTTTAGTTACTAAGTAGATGTCAATGATTAATTTTTATGTAGCTGTCATTATTTTTGTCAACTTACAAGTATAGTTACAAGAGCTGTTATGATGACATTTAATTAGTCAGAAGTGAAGGAACTGCACCAGTTTTAGTGTAAGAGTCATTGCTCAAACTGCTTAACATTTCAAGAGAAGTTTCATTATCCTCAGGACTCAGCGGTTTTTAACAGACTTTTATTTTCTCCAGAGGCAGATTTTCGTCCCTAATGTCCTTACAGTTCTGCCCAACTCAACAGTTTGTGATGTCTTGCTCAGGTCATTCAGAAGTCTGAGTCACTCTGTTACCAGCTCCTTGACACACCAGCTTGTCTGCCTTGCCAGCAAACTCCTCAGGACTCTACCAGTCTGAACCTTGACTGGCAGTTATTAATCAGTGAGCCCCAATTCTCGAGTTCCCCAGTGGTGTCCAGTCCCTCTCACTGGATAGTCACAGAAGTTATTAAGTTTGCTGCCTCCAAAGAGGCAGAGCTCTCCTGTTGACTTAATTACTTCAGCCCCACTAGTGGTGGTAGCTATGTCAATGGGAGAAGCTCTCCTGACGACATAGCACCAGCACATAGGCCAGTGTAACTTACGTTGCTTGGGAGGTGGCTTATACACCCCCCCCGAGTGACATAACTTATACAGATGTATGCTGTGGGGTATACACAGCCTACATCTTTGTCTAGACAGGTTTCTCACCTATAGTCAATTCCTAAGTTTTCAGGCCAAGAGGACCCACTTTTCGTGAACTCAAAGGGCTCTGCGCACGCATTGTCCCCTGGCCTAGATAATGAACACCAAAATGGCTGCCTGCCTTTGCTCATATCTCCCAAAGTCTATTGTCTCTGTTTCAAGAACCAGGAAGGCTTCCTCGGGGTGCAGGCTCTGCTTCCGGTCATCATCATTACACAGTCTTCCCTCCCACACACACTTGTTTAGCTTGATGGCCTTGTTTACCTTATATGTAGATGTATTTTTTATTGTCCTCTGAGGTGTTACCGGGTTCAATGTACATGGGAGACACAGGAAAACAAGTGAAACAACATTGGTTTTTCTAGAACTGTTTTTCTTATGTACTGCTTACAAAACGCCTTTTAAGAATATGCTTCCAGCACACATTTATAATTCCTTATACACTGCCCGTACATACATCATGCACTAATATTAATATTAATGACCAGTGAGACACTGGAACTTACGTGACACCTTTTAGATTCAGGTTATGACAACAGTGTGTTGGGGCAATGAGTGTGTTATGGCATGGTGTGCCCTGTGCCAGATGGCACTATGGGCTCCTTGGGTCTCACAGTCCTGCACAAATACCTACCTAAATCCTGCAATATTACCATCGTGAGCTGTTTGGTGCATTAATAAATGTTTGAGCAGTTTGGCATGCTACATTTTCTAATCACTGAGAAATTATCACCTTTTCAAGATGGCTGCATAAGCAAAAAAGATCACATATTTATGAAGGGGTCGGTTTTAGCATGTGGCTTAAGGCAACATTTTGAAATTGTAAGCAGTGAGCTTTGCTGGGAGAGAAAGCAAGAAAAGTATAATGGATTAAATGCTCAATTAAGTTTATTTAGCAACTTTTTGCTAAGTATGGCACAACTGTTCTGACCAGACATGCCATGTCGTAAGATTGGATATTTACAGATGTGTATGCCCCCCTCCCCACACCTGTGTCCTTGGGAGACTAGCAATCAGCAAAGCAGCTAATGAAGTCAAATCTGCCGAGCCACTTTGTCAAAGGTCGGGGTCTAGTTTTTATGATGGTGAAATGAGCTCTTTTAAAGAAAGTGGCAGAGTACTTCTTGCAAACACCATTTCCCATTAGGGTTAATTTACATGGCTGGTCAGTTTCCATTTTTGGATGCTTCAGAGATAAACAAAGCAAAAAATCAAAGCAGAACCAAGTTGGAGCCTGCTCCCATCGACATTAATTTCTTGTTTATATATTTATGAAATCAGTTGCAATAAGTGCACATTTATAAGTGTGAACTTTTCAGTTCCAAGTATTAGATTCACTGGGGGAAAAATCTATCTAAATTAAACCCACAAGGCAAGGAAAAGTTGCCAGCCTCTGACTCAGACTATAACACAGTGATTGCCATTAAGAGTCAGAATTTAACAGCAGTTACTCCTGGAGCTATTGCAGTTATTCCCTATTCTAAGTAAAATAAACTGCAGAATTTCAAAAGACACTGAGTGATAATTGTGGGCAAATGTTGCTTTTTCAATGGCCCTCCCTCTGCCTACGTATTGCAGCTGAAAGGACATATACTGTGCAATCACACGCTCTTCTGAAACCCTTGCAAAGCCTTTGCACAGTAACTGAAGTACTCATGAGGAACTTTCCCTGTAATACAATGGAACCTGAACTATTAGCCTTTCATTGTACTCAACATTGTTATTGATGTGGATAAAAGAACTGTAATAAAAACCTTGGGAACCACAGGGGCAGCCCATTGTCAGGTGTGATTGACCCTCAGGGATCCTCAGGAGCCCTGGTTACACAGTCCTCTTTTAACATTTGAACTTGGAATCCATCGGCCTCCATTCTTAGCACCAGCATAAAGCCTCTGAACAGAACTGTTGTCTTCATTCTGCTTCAAGACAGTGACTGGGCTCCCCTGGGATGAAGAAATAAAGAGAAATGAAGAGTGGAGCAGTTGAAACAAACCAATATGCTTTAAGTTTTAATTGAATTTGAGAGAACATACCTCAAATCAACATAAATCACATGAGTGAGAAAATTCCATCTCATCAGGGACAAGATGGGCATTAGAACTGATATTTAGGAAAAGACCAGAGTCACTCCCTGGGTTGCACCAGAGCTGCAGAGAGTGCTGAGAGACACATGGGGGTCCTGCACCCCCCCTCAGGAGTCTTGCAAACTCAGTTCTCCCCCTGGTTGCCAAAAGCATCTTGTACTTCCTTGTGACAAATACCCCAGCCTATCTCCTTCCCAGGTTCCAAACAGAAAGTGTTCTCACCTCATCCTTCCTGGAATTACAACTTCTTCCTGAAAATAATCTCACTGCCCCCCTTAGATACTGATTGTAACTTTCAGCATTATTACGGCTAGTCACTTGTCCTTTGTCTGCTCAGTCATCTCAGTGTAGCTGGTCTTGAGAATAGAGGTTGAAGCTGCCATCTCAGGTTTGAACCTGGACCTGGATGTGTGTTTTTGAACCTTGCGTTTTGGTTCAGGCCAGCTCTGATTGTTGATCTTGGAATATAAATGCACATAGGTTGATTGCATGAAATGCATGCCCATGCATGTGTTTATGTGTGTTTGGGGTCATTCCTGAGGGTGCATTTGAATGCACTTAGGTTGAATTTTTCCAAGCTAAGTGATTTAGACACATCTGCACAGCTAAGAGCTTTCAGATGCATGTTCGTCTTATAATTAAAGATGGCCCAAACCTTTCAACTCAGATCTAGTTCTAGATTCCAATTTGGGGCTGCTGCTCCAAAATATCTTTTTAATGAGTTGAGTCCAAATACCATGAAATCTGTGGAAATTTAATTTTGATTTTGTGAGTGTTTTGCCTGAAATGTTTGTTTTAAGATCCATCACTGCTTATGGCTGGAATAACCTGGATAACTATAATGTAAGCTATGTGTCTACATCCCTCAGACTGCTTTGAAAAGCCTGTCTTGTATATCATGCACTCGTTTGAGAAGTTATTGACTTATTTGCTCACAATTGTTGATGTTTTACAAATCTTTCCCCGTCATTTTCCTTTGTGTACTGAACTTGTCAGTATGAGCAATTTTCCCTTCACCCTGTTGGTAGAAAACTGAGAACTTCTTTCCTCACTGCTTCTCACTTCATCTTTATGTCTGGTCATTGAGGTGCTGATCCTTGACTACTAACATGGAGAAACCAAGAGGCTTCATATAGAAGTCAGGCATCCAGCCATGATTTGGCCAACAGAGTTATTCCCAGCATGTAGAACAGTGCCAGTTGCAAGGGATAAGATGCACTAATTCTTCACTTTAATTAAGGATTTCCTAACTTTTATCCCAACACTCTGCCTCTGTAGGGAGATGAGTAAGAGGAGTGTCCTGCAGTTTGGTTTTTGTCAGCACTATCAAAAAGATTGTTCTATCATCCCAAAATAGCTTGTTTTGTTTTGTTTTAGCTCCATGGCTCTTTACATAGGAATATGAACAATAATTCCCCTGCAACTGAATCTTGCAGTTATCTGACTGTTTTTGCTCACCAGAAATGATGGCCTATTAATCAGAAAGCATAACTTGATTCCCAGAGGCTTAAATTAATCACAAGTACTGTAAGTATCAGAAATATACTTTTACTAGTGAACTGAATAAATATGCAAAGGCAATCACAAAGGGCAAGAATAAAAGAAATAGTAACTAGGCAGTTCATTAGGTATTTTATGTCTGGTATTTTGTTTCCATTATTCTCTCTCTAGTAGGTAGACACAACAGAATGGGTATGGAGAGTCAGATGGTGAATGGATGTAACTGGGAACAGACTTTGGCCAACAGTATAAAAGAAAGATCCAATGGTGCCCTGTTAAAAGCATGCTGGTTAAGCAGAGGCAAGTGGTGATATTTGGTGGCTTATGTGAAATGAATGTTTTGGTCTTTAGCTGTGTAGGAAGGTGATATGGAGGGGGGGTGTTCAGCTATTGTGACCTGCACTGGATGTGCCATGTTTGTCTTTCTTCCACAGGACAGAAGCGACTTTGTCTGTACAAAGTGCAAGCTAGGATCCATATTGGAAGAGAAGATTGAAGGTCTGGAGCAACAGATATCGACCCTGCGTTGCATACGAGAATCTGAGGATTTCCTGGACAAAAGTCAGGATATGCTTCTACGGGCAAAAAGCTCTAAAGATTTAGAGCAGCTTGCACAGTGGAGCCAAGAGGCCAGTGAAGAAGCTTGGCAACACGTGACCTCCAGAAGAAGAAGGGGGAATGTCCGGGTACCAGCAACGCAGACACAGGTTAGTAACCGTTTTCATGTTCTCTCCACAGATACCATTGCGGAGAGTGGACCAGATGATACGTCTGGGGGGAGAAAGCAGAAGGAGACTCCGCTGGTTGGAAGGCATGAGATGCGATGTCCTGAGGTTGGGGGTTCCACGACCATCACTCCCAAGAGAAGAAGGCGAGTGGTGGTGGTCGGGGACTCTCTCCTCAGGGGGACTGAGTCATCTATCTGCCGCCCTGACCGGGAAAACAGAGAAGTCTGCTGCTTGCCAGGGGCTAAGATTCGCAATGTGACGGAGAGACTTCCAAGACTCATCAAGCCCTCAGATCGCTACCCCTTCCTGCTTCTCCACGTGGGACCAATGATACTGCCAAGAATGACCTTGAGCGGATCACTGCACACTACGTGGCTCTGGGAAGAAGGATAAAGGAGTTTGAGGCGCAAGTGGTGTTCTCATCCATCCTCCCTGTGGAAGGAAAAGGTCGGGGTAGGGACCGTTGAATCGTGGAAGTCAGCGAATGGCTACGCAGGTGGTGTCGTAGAGAAGGCTTTGGATTCTTTGACCATGGGATGGTGTTCAATGAAGGAGGAGTGCTAGGCAGAGACGAGCTACACCTAACGAAGAGAGGGAAGAACATCTTTGCGAGCAGGCTGGCTAACCTAGTGAGGAGGGCTTTAAACTAGGTACACTGGGGGGAAGAGACCAAAGCCCTGAGGTAAGTGGGAAAGCGGGATACCAGGAGGAAGCACAGGCAGGAACGTCTGTGAGGGGAGGGCTCCTGCCTCACACTGAGAATGAGGGGCGATCAGCAGGTTATCTCAAGTGCTTATATACGAATGCACAAAGCCTTGGAAACAAGCAGGGAGAACTGGAGGTCCTGGTGATGTCAAGGAATTATGACATGATTGGAATAACAGAGACTTGGTGGGATAACTCACATGACTGGAGCACTGTCATAGATGGTTATAAACTGTTCAGGAAGGACAGGCAGGGCAGAAAAGGTGGGGGAGTAGCACTGTATGTAAGGGAGCAGTATGACTGCTCAGAGCTCCGGTATGAAACTGCAGAAAAACCTGAGTGTCTCTGGATTAAGTTTAGAAGTGTGAGCAACAAGGGTGATGTCGTGGTGGGAGTCTGCTATAGACCACCGGACCAGGGGGATGAGGTGGATGAGGCTTTCTTCTGGCAACTCGCAGAAGCTACTAGATCGCATGCCCTGGTTCTCATGGGCGACTTTAATCATCCTGATATCTGCTGGGAGAGCAATACAGCGGTGCACAGACAATCCAGGAAGTTTTTGGAAAACGTAGGGGACAATTTCCTGGTGCAAATGCTGGAGGAGCCAACTGGGGGGGAGCTTTTCTTGACCTGTTGCTCACAAACTGGGAAGAATTAGTGGGGGAAGCAAAAGTGGATGGGAATCTGGGAGGCAGTGACCATGAGTTGGTTGAGTTCAGGATCCTGACACAGGGAAGAAAGGTTAGCAGCAGAATACGGACCCTGGACTTCAGGAAAGCAGACTTCAACTCCCTCAGGGAACGGATGGGTAGGATTCCCTGGGGGAATAACATGAGGGGGAAAGGAGTCCAGTAGAGCTGGCTGTATTTCAAAGAATCCATATTGAGGTTACAGGGACAAACCATCCCGATGTGTCGAAAGAATAGTAAATATGGCAGGCGACCAGCTTGGCTTCACAGTGAAATCCTTGCGGATCTTAAACATAAAAAAGAAGCTTACAAGAAGTGGAAGATTGGACAAATGACCAGGGAAGAGTATAAAAATGTTGCTCGGGCATGTAGGAATGAAATCAGGAGGGCCAAATCGCACCTGGAGCTGCAGCTAGCAAGAGATGTTAAGAGTAACAAGAAGGGTTTCTTCAGGTATGTTGGCAACAAGAAGAAAGCCAAGGAAAGTGTGGGCCCCTTACTGAATGAGGGAGGCAACCTAGTGACAGAGGATGTGGAAAAAGCTAATGTACTCAATGCTTTTTTTGCCTCTGTCTTCACGAACAAGGTCAGCTCCCAGACTGCTGCGCTGGGCAAAACAGCATGGGGAGGAGGTGACCAGCCCTCTGTGGAGAAAGAAGTGGTTAGGGACTATTTAGAAAAGCTGGACGTGCACAAGTCCATGGGGCCGGATGCGTTGCATCCGAGAGTGCTAAAGGAGTTGGCGGCTGTGATTGCAGAGCCATTGGCCATTATCTTTGAAAACTCATGGCGATCGGGGGAAGACCCGGACGACTGGAAAAAGGCTAATGTAGTGCCCATCTTTAAAAAAGGGAAGAAGGAGGATCCTGGGAACTACAGGCCAGTCAGCCTCACCTCAGTCCCTGGAAAAATCACGGAGCAGGTCCTCAAGGAATCAATTCTGAAGCACTTACATGAGAGAAAAGTGATCAGGAACAGTCAGCATGGATTCACCAAGGGAAGGTCATGCTTGACTAATCTAATCGCCCTCTATGATGAGATTACTGGTTCAGTGGATGAAGGGAAAGCAGTGGACATGTTGTTCCTTGACTTTAGCAAAGCTTTTGACACGGTCTCCCACAGTATTCTTGTCAGCAAGTTAAAGAAGTATGGGCTGGATGAATGCACTATAAGGTGGGTAGAAAGTTGGCTAAATTGTCGGGCTCAACGGGTAGCGATCAATGGCTCCATGTCTACATGGCAGCTGGTATCAAGTGGAGCGCCCCAAGGGTTGGTCCTGGGGCCGGTTTTGTTCAATATCTTCATAAATGATCTGGAGGATGGTGTGGATTGCACTCTCAGCAAATTTGCGGATGATACTGAACTAGGAGGAGTGGTAGATACAGTGGCAGTACGGATAGGATACAGAGGGACCTAGACAAATTGGAGGACTGGGCCAAAAGAAATCTGATGAGGTTCAATAAGGGTAAGTGCAGGGTCCCGCACTTAGGACGGAAGAACCCAATGCACAGCTACAGACTAGGGACCGAATGGCTAGGCAGCAGTTCTGCGGAAAAGGACCTAGGGGTTACAGTGGACAAGAAGCTGGATATGAGCCAACAGTGTGCCCTTGTTGCCAAGAAGGCCAATGGCATTTTGGGATGTATAAGTAGGGGCATAGCCAGCAGATGGAGGGACGTGATCATTCCCCTCTATTCGACATTGGTGAGGCCTCATCTGGAGTACTGTGTCCAGTTTTGGGCCCCACACTACAAGAAGGATGTGGAAAAATTGGAGAGAGTCCAGCGAAGGGCAACAAAAATGATTAGGGGGCTGGAACACATGACTTATGAGGAGAGGCTAAGGGAACTGGGATTGTTTAGTCTGCAGAAGAGAAGAATGAGGAGGGATTTGATAGCTGCTTTCAACTACCTGAGAGATGGTTCCAAAGAGGATGGTTCTAGACTATTCTCAGTGGTAGAAGATGACAGAACAAGGAGTAGTGGTCTCAAGTTGCGGTGGGGGAGGTTTAGGTTGGATATTAGGAAAAACTTTTTCACTAGGAGGGTGGTGAAACACTGGAATGCGTTACCTAGGGAGGTAGTGGAATCTCCTTCCTTAGAAGTTTTGAAGGTCAGGCTTGACAAAGCCCTGGCTGAGATGATTTAATTGGGGATCGGTCCTGCTTTGAGCAGGGGGTTGGACTAGATGACCTCCTGAAGTCCCTTCCAATCCTGATATTCTATGATTCTATGATTCCTAGTAGGCAAACTTGTCCCTATTGCCTTATAGTGAGAGACTCAAAGGGTATGTCTGCACTGCAAAGAAAAGCCATGGCACTGAATCTCAGAGCCCAGGTTAATTGACTCAGGTTCCTGGGGCTAAAAATAGCAGTGTAGATGTTCCCGCTCAGGCTGGAGCCCACTGTCTGAAACCCGGCTGGTGGGGGGTCTTGGAGCCTGGGCTCCAGCCCAACTGGGAATGTCTACACTGCAGCCCAACCCCCATGAGCCCGAATCAATTGACATGGGCACTTTGACTTGGCACTCAGGGGTTTTCTTTGCAGCATAGACATAGCCAAGGAGCTCAGCCTGTTTAGCTTATCAAAGAGAAGGTTAATGGGTGACTTGATCACAAACTATAAGTACCCACATGGGGAACAAAAATTTGGTATTAACAGAGGGCTCTTCAGTCTAGCACACAAAGGTAAATCAAGATCCAATGGCTAGAAGTTGAAGCTAGAGAAGTTCAGACTCGAACTAAGGTGTAAATTTTTAACAGTGAGGGTAATTAACACATTGGAACAACTTACCAAAGACTGTGGTGGATTCTCTATCATGGAAAATTTTAAAATCAATTTAGGGTGTCTTTCAAATTCTGTTCTAGTTCATACAGGAATTAATCCAGGGAAGTTCTCTGGCCTGTGTTATATAGGAGGTCAGACTAGATGATTCCAATGGTTCCTTCTGCTCTTAAAATCTATGAATCAAAATGCTACCACCACAAACATGAGGAAAATTAATGAAGAACATCTTTTCCTTGGGTGTTTGTTCATCTCCTTTGACACAGCTGTTAGTACTAGTAAGTCTCATGCGCTAATAACTTTTGTAATTGTTTCACATGAAGGGATGACGGACCAGCATTCCACCAACATGATCCAATTCCTGACATTGCTGTGTCCAAGCAGAAAGGCAGGAATGCACATCTCAAGTATTTGCAGGGGGGATTCAGAAAGAGTCTTAGGTGATTATGAAACTGGGAGGGAAAGCAGGCACCCGCTGGAGCATAGTGTTAAATACAGCATGACCTGGAAAAGCTAGAGAGAAGGGCTGAGAACAAAGGGCAGGGAATCAACATGGGGAGTGATGAAACACACACAAGTCTAACATGAGGGGATACCACTGACCAAGTACATATTCTACTGCTGCTCCTGAAAAACTGACTTTGTGTGCAAACCGATGCTCCAGCCAGAGTCACATTCACCGTTGGCATAAGCTAGACTGACTTCATGTGTCTCTACAAAGCATTAATGTTGGGGGGTATTCAGAAATGTGGGGGGATTCATTCCTCTTTGGATAGCTCTACTAAGACTATAACGGTACTGTTAAATCTGAAAACAATGAGGAAAAGGCAACAAAAATGCTAAAAGGCCTAGAAGCACTGTGTGGGCTCTGAGCGGAGGTGAAAAGAACTGAATGCATATAGCACCTTCTCAAGAATATAAGACTAAAGGGAGACATCCCTTTCTGAAAGTACTTACCAGAAGACAGAATAGATTCTTCTCTGTAGTAATGAGGATTAGCTGTAGTCTAAAGCCAAGAAATATAGGGTAATTTAAAAAAAATTAAGGTGTCTGTTTAGTTGGACAATTAAAACAGACTCGTCCATTTCTCTTTTGTTTATCATCACTTGGTGATTAGTTGATGAGGATGATTTATTATTGCTGTCCCTAGGAACCTCATTGGAGGACCAAGGCCCAGTTGTGCGAGGTGCAGTACAAATAAGTAGCAAAAAAGACAGTGCTTGGTTACAATCTACTGATTCTCACTGAAGGGTAGGAAGCAGCTCCAGAGAATATTACTTGGTTAAAAACGAGAGGCACAATCCTGCAACCCTCACCTGCTTCCCTGTGATTGCTAGTAAGAAAAAGAATGAGTAACTTGAGCAAAGTTTGCAGGATTGCGCCATAACCGTTTTCAATTACGTTTTTCAGAGAATCGTTTTGGCCTAAATTAACCTGACAACATCCTTTTAACATAGTGAGAACATTTAGACAATTAAACCATCTGCCAAGGTCAATTGTAAGATTTCTGTAAGTGGCAATAATGATAATCCTCTGTTGGCCGTGCTTTGGGAATAAGAAATCAATGAAACGGGACTGAAATGGCCCTCAAAAAATCTCCAGCTCCAGTGATTCAGTCACATAATATATGTATGGGAAAACCCATTTCATTTAGCATTGTATATGCATTAAAAAACTACTAAAAGACCAGAGAAGAACCTGCCCAAATGAGTTTTCTGATGTTACTTTTATTTGCTTATCATAATAAATTTCAGCCATTTTTTCTCCTTTCTCTTCCATGTATTACATGAAAGTATTTTTAAAACAAATTTTACATTAAGCCTGAGCGTTTTTTGCTGGCCATTTTTCATCAGTTAATTAGACAGAGATTAAAATACAAATATGTAATTAAGTAACTGTGAGAACCATTAAAGCCAAGTTTGCAAGTGGTTCATCTGAAAGTTGATGGGTGCCTGGAGTAGCAACAAGGGAAAAAAAACAAACCCTTTTGTCGAGATGCATTTGCATTTCCCTTTTTTCTTCTGCACAAAGAAGAACCTTTTTGATCCTGAACTTTTGTAAAGTGAATCTCAGTCAGGTTATATATAAAGATCGCTGTCAGAAAGCACTTGGTTTTGACAAGCCTGACACAGTCCCCTGTTGCTTGCAACATGACCGTGGTTGGCACAGAAATGAACAGGGCGGGGATAATGAATAAAGCATATTTTGGCGACATGAATCATAATTAATACAAAGGCGGGGCTGGCAACATCTGTACTGATTACAGACACACTGGGAAGTTGTCGTAGTCATGGACATGATTAGCTGTGTCTTGCTAAATGTGTGGGCATCACTAATGAGCCGGAGTCTTCAGAATGCAAACGTCTGTCTGCCCCACTGAAGCCAATGGGAGCTGCAGTCAGATCTACCGGTTTGAAATGCAGAAATTTATTAAGATGTGTAAATATGGACTTTGCAGCCTAACTTTAGGCAACCATTTGTGAAATTCTTGGACACCCCCGTTTCCCTCTGGTGTACGATGAGGCCAGGACAATGCACTCTGTGACCCATAGCAAGTGTTCAGTGTCTCAGCACACTGGGTTGTTCCCTAGTCGTACTTTATGACTTCACATTCTCTGCCCTGGAGCTCAGCAGGATACAACAGGGAGGGCGCATCAGGCATTTTTCAAACCAAGCCCTGGATGCTGGGTTCAGGCAACAGCTATGGGCAGTGATTCATTTTACCTTCATTTTATTTAAAGTGGGGGATTGGTTGTTTTCGAATGTTGGCAAAGATTTTCTTGTCCATTCCCTGTCCTTGTCTGTTCCTTGTTCTGTCACTGTTCAGAGTTAAAAGAACAGGAGGACTTGTGACACCTTAGAGACTAACCATTGTATTTGAGCATAAGCTTTCGTGACCTACAGCTCACTTCATCGGATGCATGCAGTGCATACCCTAAGCTGTAGCTCACGAAAGCTTATGCTCAAATAAATTGGTTCGTCTCTAAGGTGCCACGAGTCCTCCTGTTCTTTTTGAGAATACAGACTAACACGGCTTCTCCTCTGAAACCTGTTCAGAGTTAGGAGTTTCTTTTCTTGGCCCTGTTAAAAATGAAAGGCTTTATGTCCACCCTTAGACTGCTTTATGGACATACACTGTGTCCCATCGGTGTGTGCACAGAGCCGATCTCAAAGCAGCTCTGCCAGAGGAACACTGTCAAGTGAAACAATCTTACCAATAAGTATGTTTGGCTCAGGTGCTGTGCTGATGACTGACAGGCTGCCGGGAAACAGAACGTCACACTCGGTAATGTGTACACATCAAATACATACGTGTTTTCATGAATGTTAACTGAATTCACTTTTCCTTTGGTCATCGCTGGAGGCTGTAACCATGACAGCAGTCAGAAAGTTAATGACATTTATCAGGCAAGGAGAATGCTGAACAAACATGTAAGTATGATTTCTGACCCATTTTGCTTCCTAGAGTATAATCTCCAAGTAATAAAACACTGAGTAAAGACAGAAGGAAAGTCGTATTACGTGGTGGCTGCCTTTTCTAATCACATAACGACTGAGATAATGAAAATAATGTTTCGTTTGGAATTATTCCCAAAGTGAAACTCCCTGCTAACCTTTGTTGCACAATAACCAGGCTCTGGGTTATCAAGAAAGATATATTTTTTTCAGACAAAATTGTTTTAATAATATGAAGCAAATCCTAATAGGTTTCAAATCAGTGACTCCTTCGTTTTGGCCTGAATTCTCATTTACAGCTAAAGCCCTTTAGGCCACTAAAAGTAAATCACTTTAAGTCCCTTTACATTGCCAGAGTGAGGCCTTTATGTGCAGCCCATCCACTTGTCTCACTCACTCACCTGTCCACTTTTCTCACATGAGCAGTCCTATTGCAATCAGTGGGATTCCTTGTGTGAGTAACTGCTCAACAGTGGGATTAAGGGGTTCACAGCAAGGCCGTGGTTTATATGTATTGCCTACCCCCGGCATCTTTATCTTTTAAATAAAGCAGAATATGTTGTTCTTTAGACTGTGAGTGCAAACACTGGACTTGGGGCTATACATGGGAAAACCAAAGGCATGTACCCTGCCCGCTATGTACCTGTCAAAGGAAAATAAACCTGAAATCAACAGCCAGGGCATAGTTCATCTATACTTCCTGGCATATTTCAAGCACATGAGCACAAAAGACTGCATTACTGGTGGTTTTGTGCCTTGAACAATGCAAATGTCCATGTACGTTGGAGTGGATATTTGCATCCTTGGCAATTACCAGGTTTATAACTATACCACCAGGTTATACACTTAAAACATCCCAGGTAATAAAGAGTAATGGACTGTAATTCCTGGCCAGCTTCATGTGATTGAATATTCCTGGGCTTCATCAAATGTGCAACTGAAACTTTTACATCATCATCAATAATACTAATGTGTAGTGCGTCTTGTATTGCCTTTCCTCCCAGGATAGCGAACCTTGATTTTACATCCTCCAGAACACCCCCTTGCGACTGGCATTTTTAAAAGTCAGAACTTGGTCTCCAGTCCTGCAGGTGTAGTTCTGAAGGGTAGTTACTTGCAGGTGCAAATTCCAGCAGGTGGACAGTTAATGATCAGGCAGCCATTGTAAGGTAGATGTCCATATGCTCTCAGCTGCATCCATAATTGAGTGTAGGTGCAAATCTGGAGGCATTAAATTGCATCCACAAAATTGGAAAAAAAAGCAGTCCAGGGTTCTTGGGCTAGACCCCTGGCCTTACTAAGTTCTCTTTGCTCTGCTGCCATGGTTCAAAGGGCATTTAAAGCTGCCCAAAAGGGGCAACTGGGAATTACCTTGTTGTAAAGGAACCCTTTGGTGATGTAAGGACAGCATAGCCCTCTTTACACTGTCTGCTCTTTTCAGACATTCAGGGGCTGGACAAAGCATGTCCAGAATGGACATAGGGAACCACGACAGTGGCTGCAAGTTACAGTAGTTTTATGGGTGTTTTGTCTTGCACCGGGAGCTAGTTTGGAACCATCCAGTCCTAGGATAAGAGCTGCAGAAAGGTGGCTTCGAGCTGCCTTTGCTTCCCACTTCATCAGTTGCACTGAACTCTGGATGTAGCCCTGTATTTATACACAATTGTCTTATTTTTAATACAAAAGGAACTAAAAGAAAGCTTGAGCTTGGAATGCTCCTCCATGGCCTGTTTCCTTTTCTACATCATGGTCTAATGCTTTGACCATGAAACACTCGGTGACAAGAAGGAGAAGACCAGGAAAATGGCTTGAAGGGCAGTGGAGGCCTGGAAATAACATAGAATTGAGAAAACCATTCCAGGACCATTATGGAAGTATAAAATATCAGAGCATGCTAGTAGCATGTGTACAAAATGGATTCTGCTAATGCTTCACTATTGACTTTTCGTCTAGAGGCGTCAAACTCCTATGGAAGGATAATCAATCCATTTTCCATGGTCCACAATCCACTGTATTCGCCTATGAAAAAATTGCCTTTATTGCAATATTCGGACATGCTAGCCTGGCTTGTCTCTCGCTTACAGTGGTATTAACGAAGTGTAACTTGGAATTACTCTTGCTTTATACCAACCAAAGACTTTATTTGCTTACAGCACCATAGAACGTTTCCTGTTAAACCCAGTAATTTCTATTGACGTGATGGCTAGGCCCTTGTGCACAAAAAAAAAAGAAAAAAGAAAAAAAAGAAAATGGAATCCAACTACAAGCTTTCCTCTTGCTGAACATAGGACTAGCTGCTCACGATTCCAACAGGAATTGCTGCAAGTTTGTGTCCAATGGACCCTAACAGAAAAAACTTCATATTTATTAGACTCGTATCATTGCTGTGATTTCTCCCATCCAGGATCCAAGCTAGGTATATGACAGAAGCTCGGTTGGTGTATATGATACTTTTAAAAGATTGGATGACAGAGAAGTCAGACAAAGAAGCAAAGTTTCCACTTATCACTTGTAGCCAGAGTACGCCAACTCCTCATAGCTAATACAATTAGTATTATAAACTCGGTGACACAAACAACATGTGCTTTTGGGGGCTGATTGCAATGTTTTTGAGAGTTCAGACATGGGAGGAGCAGAGGTTCAATTCTTTGCAATGAAAAAAATCAGATAATACACTCATACCATCTAACCTCCATGCAAACTGCATACATGTTCTTTTACTTATTGTTTGAGAAGTTTTACAAACTGCACACAAAAAATAGCAGTGAAAACAGAAAATATTGTTTTAATCAATGGGCATAGGACACAGGCTTTAATCATGCTGGCCTGATCCTGAACTGATGTTACAGAACACTGTAGCATATGGTTAATGCCTTATGGAAAAACAAGTAATACTGTCAGCTACGGAAATAACATAAGCAACTGTCTGCCATCACAGACCAGCAGGAGTGCTGAAATAGACAGAAAAGACAGAATTCTCGAACGGCCCTACATGGGGGGGAACCCTTTGACAGGTACTAGGAGCCTAGCCATCATTATTTGTCTTAATCCTTCTCTTATGTTGTGAAGCTTCTAAAGAAAGCTGCGCGTACCAAACACCCTTCCTGTTCTAGGACACCATTTGCACTTGACATTTGCTGAAAGTGCTACATCAAACAGTCCCTTATTTCTCTAATGAAAGGCTATAATTAGGGCTTTGATATTTGCATTTTTTCAAGCTCAGATGATTCTCAGGACTTCAGGTAAATGTAAAGCTGCTCTGAAACCTGCACTATAGTTATAAAATCCTCCCCAAAGCCTTTCATGGCTCACCTTTATCCAAATAAAAACAACCTATTGAACACAGAGCCCTGTTAGTGTGTTCCCCGTGTTCATCACAGGCTGGTCTACTGTACACTGAGTAAAAACTTCCAGGCAAGTCACACCACTTTGTGTGTGTCTGATTTTGCCGAAGAGATTGGAGCAGACATTCACTTCAAAGAAATGTCAGTTGACGGGTGAGGGGCACACTGGGGGTTGTGTGGGGGTGGGTTCAGCATACATCATTCATGGCTGTGAGGCGCCTCTCAGTATTCTGGTCACATCCTTGCAACAACATTCGTTTATGAATGAGACTCATGTTGCTTCTCTAGTAGTGACCTATTAATGGAACTAGAACTTCCACAGTTCATGATCCTGAGAATTAGCATGGAACTTGCATTAACTAGACCCAAGGGAGGGGAGAGTTCCTGGCCTCGCAGGTGCTGATAAAGTTTGTCTTCAGAAGACGAACAGCTTTACTGAGATTGTGGAGCAGACCCTAACTTGCTACTAAGATTGTTTTTCATTGTTTCCATGGCACAAAGCAGCCTTGAAGCTGTCTTCATTTGTTGCCAGGGGATGTCCCTGTTGTAATGGCCTTGGGCAACGGGGCATATTGGAGTTATTGGCTAGAGCACAGCTGGGTGCTGATCCCTGGCTGATAAAATGTCTCTTTGCAAACTGTTGCAGTTGGCCACAATTTAGAGCAAACTTGAGGCTGCTCAAAATTACACCTGGGATGAAACCAGCTCCCTGCCAGCCCCCAGATCAGGGAGGGTGCATTGCTACGTATTTTTCTCCATCTCCTTAGCTGCCATCACCATATCTGAATACCAGGCCCACAATTTTGAAAGAGAAACCCTGTAGACAACAACAGAGAACAGCTACTGGTCTGAAGGATTGAGCTATGTTCTCATCTGCCATCATGTTGTTCCATCACTACTAAATCACAAGCATATCCAAGTAAAGTTCTGGGGGTAGCAAAGGGGCTGTCATAAATATAAAGGGAAGGGTAAACACCTTTAAAATCCCTCCTGGCCAGAGGAAAAACCCTTTCACCTGTAAAGGGTTAAGAAGCCCGGATAACCTCGCTGGCACCTGACCAAAATGACCAATGAGGAGACAAGATACTTTCAAAAGCTGGAGGGGGGAGAAACAAAGGCTCTCTCTGTCTGTGTGATGCTTTTGCTGGGAACAGAACAGGAATGGAGTCTTAGAACTTAGTAAGTAATCTAGCTAGAGATGCGTTAGATTCTGATTCCTTTAAATGGCTGAGAAAATAAGCTGTGCTGAATGGAATGTAGATTCCTGTTTTTGTGTCTTTTTGTAACTTAAGGTTTTGCCTAGAGGGATTCTCTATGTTTGGAATCTGATTACCCTGTAAGGTATTTACCATCCTGATTTTACGGAGGTGATTCTTTTTACTTTTTCTTCTATTAAAATTCTTCTTCTAAGAACCTGATTGCTTTTTCATTGTTCTTAAGATTAAAGGATTTAGGTCTGTGTTCACCTACGCAAATTGGTGAGGATTTTTATCAAGTCTTCCCCAGGAAAGGGGGTGTAGGGTTTGGGAGGATTTTGGGGGGAAAGACGTTTCCAAACGGGCTCTTTCCCGGTTATATATCTGTTAGACGTTTGGTGGTGGCAGCGATAAAGTACAAGGGCCAAAGGTAAAATAGTTTGTACCTTGGGGAAGTTTTAACCTAAGCTGGTAAAAATAAGCTTAGGGGGTTTTCATGCAGGTCCCCACATCTGTATCCTAGAGTTCACAGTGGGGAAGGAAACTTGACAGGGGTGTTTCACACTAGCATTGTTGGACAAACCTCAAAAGGGTCAGAGCTCAGATACTTTTTAGATAAGCACCTAACATTCCAAGGTTGAGCTAAATTATCTGAACCCTTGAACCTATGACATTGGTCTAGAAGCTCTCATGCGGCCATTGCCCCAGGCACTGCTACTTTTGGGTGCAGACAGAAACTTCAAAAAGTTGTCCTTGGCTTTTTTAACAAGATGTCACATAAAGCAGCCAGACACCAATAGCAAGAAGCCATGCTGGAGTACGCATCCCAGAGAATGGGGCCAGTTCCCAGGTCACCAAAGGCATCATGTCACAGCTGCAGTCTGCTAATGCACATCTTGCTGGGGGTTCTCGCCTGTGCAGTGTGAGAACTAGTGATGGGCTTACCCTGTGAAGTTCAGACTTGGCTGCAGGCCTGGCACCAAACAATGTTCAGGCAGCAGGTTCAAATCAGGCTAAGCCCATCTTTGGCTGCTTCTACTTCATCTACAGTCCAAGGGGTGGAAGCTCTCCTACAGCCAAGCAGAGATGTAACTTTGTTCAGTTAATCAGTGTCCATTAGTTGGAAGTCAGTAGGGCTTCCATTTAATGCACTGGGTGATGCCTCTTTTGAAGACCAAGGGCCAGATACCGTGGTCCTTCTTGACTTTAAGAAACTCATTGATGCTAATGAGAGTTTTGCTTGGACCTGGCCCTGCATCGGCTCACAAGTAGAAAGGAGTTTGCTGGTCTAATTCTCATGGCCATTGGGTGGGGGCAGGGGGAAGGGGTTTGAGAGCACTTAGCCTTGGCCTACCTTTGGGCCAGCCTCTCAAAGGCATTTACATGCCTCGTGGGATTGACAAACCTGCCTAAGTACGTTAGGCACCTGGAGGCCCTTGACGTCACTGAGAGGCAGGTGTCTAACCTGCTCAGGTAAGCTCTAGATCCCTCTAGGTGCCTCACTGTGTCTTTGGGTGGCTAAATAGATTTGAAAATCTTGCCCTCTGCTCCTATTGCAGTCAGTGGTACAATTCCCATCCAGTTCACCGGGAGCAGAGTTAGACTACCACCAAGAGCTTCTGAATCCCCACCGTTTATCTTCCCCCGAAACCAGGACCCAGTTCAGCAAAAAAGCTCTAAAGAGCACAGCCCTGGTCACTCCTTCCCACTCTGGTGCCATCTGCAGCACCCAGATATTTAAAAGACCACATGTACACAATCATTTCCAACATCCCACCACAATTTAAATGTTCTGAGCAGGGGGCATGGGAACAGCCCCTCCGATAAACCTAAATTAGAAGGATCACTTGGAAAAGGACAGTGAATCTGATGACTTGAACATACAGGGCCAAATCCCTCCTTGGTGCATCTCTGTTGCCTTCAGCACAGCTAAACCAAGGGCAGAATTGTCCCTTTCCCTTGAATTTAAAATGTTCAGAACCCTCTAGAACAAAGGTAGGCAAACTTTGGTCCGCGGGCTGCATCCGGCCCATGGGACTGTCCTGCCTGGCCCCTGAGCTCCCGGCCGGGGAGGCTAGCCCCCAGCCCCATAGTTACGCCACTATCCAGGCAGCGGGGCTGCAAGCTCCTGCCACTCTGAGCGGCATGGTAAGGGGCGGGGAGCAGGGGTTGGATAAGGGGCAGAGGGTTCCAGGGGGGCAGACAGGGGACAGGGAGCAGGGGGTGGTTGGATGGGGCGGAGGTTCTGGGGTGGGTGGTCGGGGTCAGGGAACAGTTGGGGTTGGATAGGGTGTGGGAGTCTGGGGGGCCTATCAGGAAGTGGGGGTGTGGATAAGGGTCGGGGCAGTCTGGGGACAGGGAGCGGGGGGGGTTAAATAGGGGGTGGGGTCCCGGGGGGCCTGTCAGGGGGCGGGGATGTGGATAGAGGTTGGGGGGGCAGTCAGGAGACAGGGAGCAGGGGGGGGTTGGATAGGTGACTGGAGCCTCTCCCTCAGCATTTTGATGCCTCTAACTCCTGGTCAAAACTAATAAGTAGAAAAACAACAAGGGAAAAAAGAAGTGAGCTGAACTTCACCTGAGTCTCCCAAACCAGGTTTGATTCGTTGATTGCTTTGGGGACGAAGAGGTGTGATTGTTTTTATTTTATCCAAATTGCTTTTCCCATCTCAAATATTTATACCACAGAACAATGTTAGGGGATTTGATCTGATTCATTTTATTTGCCATTTTAGAATAAGTCCTTTATTATTGCAAGGTCACCCCTTGTCTCAGCTACAGGAGCAGTACCACAAACTTAGCACCACCGAGAGCTCTCTGACCTCACCTCCTTCAGTGTTAATAAAACTGCCGGAAAGGATTAAATAGCAGGCAGATAATGCAGGTTGACCGTAACCTTCCCCTCTGGCCTCTGACAGAATAGTTTCAATCTGAGGGGTATCGCTGTGAGATACTGTAGCTAAAGGTATGTAAATCAGGGTGCAATGCCAGGGAAGCTGGGTTTTCAAGTTTTAAAGACTCTATTATTAAGAACTACATCTGCATAATGGTGGTATCCTTCCTCAAGAGTAGGGTGACCAGATGTCCCGATTTTATAGGGACAGTCCCGATTTTTGGGTCTTTTTCTTATATAGGCTCCTATTACCCCCCACCCCCTGTCCTGATTTTTCACACTTGCTGTCTGGTCACCCTACTCAAGAGTGCCTGGAGGGCAAGTTGCTCACCTAACGTGACTGCATTTTGGTGAAAGTGGACGAGTGTGTGTTTGTGAAATGTCAGCGACACCCACTTCAGAGTTTCGCAGAAGGGAAGGTGCCAGCTGGGCTGTGCAGTGCTCTAGCTCTGAATTGTCCTGGAGTCTGTGTCAAAGGCCAGGTCACTAAGCAGCTGCCTATCTCAGCAGAGGAACGGCTGATGGGAGACACCTCCATCAGTTAGATTTCTTGTTTGTAAATATCCTGCCTCTATGACTGAAGATCCCACGAATAATGAACAAAAAAATGGAATGGCTCATTTGGGACTTGATTAATAAAGATTTAAAAGAAAGTAATATAATTAATAGCAATCACCATGGTTTATGGAAAAAAGATCTTGTCTAACTAATTTGATAACTTTTTTTATTAGATTACAAGAGTTGTTGGCAAAGGTAATTGTGTTGATGTGTTATACTTAGACTTCTATAAGGCATTTGACCTGGTACTGCACAAAACTTTGATTAAGAAACTAGATCTACTGGGCTGGTAAGCTGGGCACAAGCAAACAATACATGTTTCAGCATGGCCAAATATCAAGGGACAAAGAACAAAGACTGTAGGGCATCTTAGAGGATGAGGGAAGCTATCTTCGGAAGCAGTGACTATGAAAAAGACTTGGATGTCCAGGTGGATAATCAGCTGAACACGAGCTCCCAGTCAAATATGGGGCCAAAAGGGCTAATGTGATCCTTGGATGTATAAACAGGGAGATCGTGAGTAGGAGTAGGGAGGCTAGGGAACCTCTCTTTCTCCTCCTTTTTGTCTGTTACTGCCTCCACCATTGCTGGCTGTAGTAACACTGGGGCGATCGGCACCAAGCTACGTGTGACTTCAAGCACAGTGACAGGCTGCTGTTAAAGCATTCTGCGGGAGGGATTCTCCTTTCAAGGCTGGCTTGCTCTACATTTTCTTTGCTTTTTGCAGCTTCTTTAAATAGCGTCTTAGCAAATTGTAACTGCCAATTCAGCTTTGCCCTTTGACGAGCTGTGGTGTGGTGCTGATGGGATCTGACTGAATTCCTAATCCCAGGCAACTTTCCCAAGCTCTCTGCAAGTCAGCTGGGGTCTGTTGTCTGGAACAACAGAGTTTGGGATATTGTGGCTGCTGAAAGGCTTCATTTCTTCACCTGTGCTGGTAACTGTGGTAGTGTCCGACAGTTTGGCTAGTTCCCAGAAGTCTACGATCGTGAGATAGTTTGCTGTGGGAAGATCTAGTCCTACTTTGCCCCATGGTCTCTTGGGGATCCTGTGTGTTGTCACTGTCTCCTTTTGCTGTTTAGTCTGCATTTTCCATGTGTATTACCAGCTTACCAGGTCTCTGATAGCCTTGGTCATGTTTTGCCAGTGTACAGGGTCTCTAGTGTTCTGGGGACAGGCTTCTATTCCAGAATGGCTCCAAGGTATGCTGGACAGAATTTCTGTTCTCAGTCATCTGGGTTTTATGATTCAACTAACTAACTAACTAACTAACTAACTAACTAACTAACTATATGATGTACACTCATCTCATCTCAATAGTTCCTGTATTCTTGGGTGGGAGGTGGGACTTCTTCCCTGCTGTCTGGCCTTTCTGATAAAATGATGAATGTGAACACCTGATAATGTTTGCATGGTTTATTCTCAAATACTTTCAAGCCCCTGCCTTAAAACTGGCACATTCCTGGCTTGGTTGATGCTTTCTATGTCCTTCTGTGTTTTCTGCATTGCTACCAAGTTGAGGCGCTCTTATTCTTGTTCAGTTTCTCTATTTTCACAGGGCCAGAAGCCAGCTGTGCACGTTTCAGTACCTTTATTGTATTGTTTGTCTAAAGTTGTAGCACTGCATTTTCAGTAGTCTACACCCAAGGCATTTTGGGGCACGAGTAGTGGCTTTTTGAAAATGCTCTTTAGTGGTTTATGGTCCCTTTCTACCCAGGTGGTTTCCCATCCTTGAATATACCAGTCAAGCTTTTCACACATGAACACTGTTGCCAGGCTTTCCTTGTCAATTTGGATCTATACTTGTTCCACTGGCGATAGAGATCTTGATGTGAAAGTTATCGTCTATCTTTTCCCCAAGCCCCATCTCACTATATGGTTGCCTCTTTGTTCCCACTGTAGTTTTTCAGGCTGGGATAGCTGGTCACCAGCTTCTTGATACATGCAATGACGGCTGCATCATGTTGAGGGAACAATGTCCCTACTGCATCTTTGTCCAGTAGTCGCCTCAGGGGCTCACACACACTTGACAGGCTTGGAAGAAATTGTGTCAGATAGTTTATAAATTCTAATGGTTTCTGAACTGATTTAATATGTGGCCGTCCGCTGTATTGCTCTTCCTCTTCTGGGGATAGGTTGTTACCCTGGGCAGCAGGGCAGCATGCGTTCCACGTATGGTGCTGCAGTCACTTGCAATTTCATTTTGGTTTCGTTTAGTTTTAGATTTACTGTCCTAGCTCTTGCTAGCAGACAGATGAGGTTGTGGTTGGGATCTGCCACAGCTTCCACCCTGCTGACTCATTTCATTTCCTTCTCTTGGATATGGCTGAGGGGGTCTTTGTAGCCTGGTACATTCACTGCTTATTTGGCAGTCAGTTTCCAGTTTGTGTGCAGCTGCTCTGTCTTGGCATGGGGTGGTAGGCTGAGCTTTGCAAACCATTAATTTTTATGTTTTGCTCCACATTCATGTCGTATACAGGCAAAAAGTTCATCCTCCAAGTCTCAAAGTGGTGCATTTTTTCTTTGCTTTTCTTGTCTGCAAGCTTTGACATACTGGCTTCTTGTGCCACAATTATTGCCGATATCCCGATACGCACAGCGTTTTCCATTGTCATGGTTTGCTCCACAGAACCCACAGATCTTCCTCTCTATTTTATCTCCTCTGCTTTGTATTTTTGTGTTTTACTTCTACACAAATGTTGCTGTAATTTTCCTTATATTTTCATGCTTTCTCTGTGCTACTTGGTGAATTATCTCTGTATCCCAGTTATACTCTGCATTTAGCTGTGAACTCGTTTATTAGCTTTTCATATGTCTATAGCTCTTGGTATAGTTGGTGTGGGCTCCCTGTGAATTCTCATTTTGTTCCTAGAACTAATGTATCACAAATTAGTTAATCTTTTAATATTTGATAATCACACGAGCCAGCCATTTTGTGCAGTCTGGCAGCATACTGATCTATAATTTTGCCAGATCTTTAATGACATTTATTGAAAAGACCCCTTTTTATACAACAGTTTTTGTGGGATGAAAATGCTTTTGGAGCGTTTTCTAGGCTCTTACATGGGTCCTGCAGTCTGCTGCTGACATAGCCAGATGCAATTGGAGCATGTGGCAGGCTTTGCCCATTACAAGTAATAGCATCATTGCTTTCATTTTGTTTTTCTATTTCCAGCCCCATTGTAATTTCATAGTTTTCCCATTGTGATCTAGAGACTGTCCAGTTGCTAAACATGTTTGCTTGCATGTCCATCTGCTCAGGGACAGAAATCAGATTGTTGTTTGCACTTGGTTTTTAGTTTGCCTGTGTTTGCAAGCGTCCTAATCTCTGTCTCACTTCTGACACCATAGACCATGTTCGAGCAGGAGAAGAGACAGAGCAACATGCAGGCCTTGTTCCTTCCTCTACATGGCTCTCATCCAGCACTGCCTGCAAGTCGAGTTCTCTGAGTACTTATACATAAGTGTACTCTAGCATCCTCTATTGGGAAACTATTGTAACAGGAAAAACAATAAGAAAAGGAGGACTTTTGGCATCTTAGAAACTAACAAATTTATTGGAGCATAAGCTTTCGTGAGTTACCGCTCACCTAATCGGATGCAATGCTAAAACAATGCTACCCTGTGGGACATCGGAGAAGCAGAGATGACTTTAAACTCCATTAAAACAGCAGCTCATAGGAAGAGGTTTGAAAAATCAATACTGTACTCCAGGAAGATCATAAAGAGAAGTCTTTCAAAATGGGTTGCATAAAAGCAGCCCCTTCGATCTGTGCCACTGTCCAATAGGGCTAGAGAGGCTGTTTCCCTGCTTGGGTGACAGATAAACCATATACCAGAGAGATGTAACTGAGCCTCAGGTGAAGTGTTTGGGTATGATAGGGCTAAGGGAACAGTCTAGTATGGAGGAAAAAGGGAATAGAAACAGGATACAGAATGTTGTATCTTGAACATGGACCCCAAACATGGGCTTGTCAAACCACTTAACCACATCCCAGCATTCAATCAGAACTCCAGATCCTCGTCCAAACTTAATGGGGACTGGAAGATCCAGACACTGCCTCCTTAGATTGTCTCTGCACAGAACGTGATGGCTTCTCATATGCTATCCATCTCCCACCGGTCATGGGAAATTTGGTGGGGACTCAAAGGTAGAAAACAGAGATCTAGTTCTGGCAGAAGAAATGATTCTGTCATGTAAAAACATTGGTCTGACAACCAGACTTTCTTTCTTCCTTCTGAAATATGCAAAGGTGGTTCACCAATGTAAAATTATATTACCTGCTTTTAAAAATAGATCTGTTCTATTAATGTACGGATCCATCTGCAGCATAGCTCACCCGCAACAGCAGGTGCTTTTATTAGGGTGGTTTGAAAGGTGATTGCATTCGGGTCAAATTCTGCTCACTGAGAATTGTGACTCACTGAGCAATGACACGTGCCTTGTTCACATGTGCTTAGTATTGGACTGATTTTGCTCCCATTGACATCAGTGGTAAATTCCCATTGATTTCCATGGGAACAGGTAGGCCAATCTTGGGTGCTTTTGAAAATTCCACCTAAAAGCTTCTATAGTTTCTTTTTTGCACGACTGTTTTTACAGGGCTGGTCAAATAATGACAGTTTTCCAGGAATAGCGAATCTGACAATGTATACAAGGGCAAAATTCAGGAGGAAAATTGGCGACAAAGAATAATTTGAGCAGTGTTAGGGTTGTAATGTAAGAAAGGCGCTCACTTGTTGTAGCAACCAGCATGGAACTCAGAGGGAGGAGCACAGGTTGCAGGAGGGAAGAGTATGGAGAGGCACCAGGAAGCCAGTCTGTGTGCATATGGCTGGAATGCTGGCTGCAGTTGCAGCCCCTCTGTAAATAGTTCTCTGAATAAAGAGCCAGTTTAGTTTTACAAACATGGAGGCCTCTCATGTTATTACCCAATGCACAGTGCGCAAAACACTCATCATGGGGCTGATTCAAAGGCATTTAAGTCCATTAAAAGACTCCCATTGACTTTAGGCACTTTTGGATCAGGCCCTAGCAGGATTTCTCAGGCCTTTTACAGTTCTAGCAACAAGCCGCCATGGGATGGGGAAACTCTTAACAGTGCAAAAATGTATTTGTACTTCTTTATCTCCAGTGGCCAACTTCAGCTCAAATACTGACAGCATAAATGACCTCCTTGATTCTGTCTGTGATATTCACTGCTATGGAAGTATTATGTTGTTGGGTAGCATCATAAACTGGCTAAGCCTCGTATTATTAAGAAATAAATTTGATCTTGATTGCATTGGGTTTATCTGTCTGACTCATAAAACATCTAGAATCAGTGCCAAAATCCACAACAATACTTGGAAATTTTGTAATAACCAAATTATTATATCATGTGGAGATGTATTCAATTATGCAAGTGTTCTAGCAAGATACACGGAAATCGGCCATGGATTAGAGTTCATAAGGCTCATAAAAAGAGTTATATGAGAACATTAGCCTTGGAATATTTTATAAACAAGCCAGCCATTCATCGTCTTGAAATAACCCTTGGCTGGTATAGCAGTGCCAGGATGCGTGTCATTCTTTTTGGGGTGAAACCTTTAAAATGGTCTAATAAATGTATGTCTCTAAAGCAATTCTCAGATCACTGCAGCTGTGAGACCTCATTCTGTTTTAAGAACTGTTTGGATTCCATGCTATGAAAATTGCATGCATTTTTTTACTGTTTCTGGTGAAATTCACTCTAATGGTGAATGGTGAATCCCTCCCCTGCCAGCTCTGGACAGCAGCAACCGCTGCCTTCCTGGAGACCAACTGCTAGGTGGGGGTGGGTATTGGTGCTTTGGCCCTGTCAGACTGCAGCTCTGGAGTCTCCACTGACCCACAGACACTGCAGTGCCCAGCCAGGCCCCTCACCTGAGCTCCTGCACAAGGGGCAACTCAGAGATGCCACCTCTTCCCACCCGGGCCAAGCCTGTCCCTGAGACTGGAAGCACTTCCACTGCCCCGCAGCGAGGAGTCAGGCCTCGTGGCCCAGCCCTGTGATGGGGGATGGGAGAAAGTGCTTTAGGGCCACACCATGTGGTTGCTGGGGCTGCACAGAGGAGATGTAAGCGGCACGGTTCTGTCCTGCGCAGTAGACACAAGATTGCTGCGTACTCATGCATGGACACCATGCACAGAGCTCCATAAACCACAGAAGAATGTCACTGCAAATCCTGGGCCACGTCATACATGGAGTCCAGCCAGTCGGTATCGGGGCACCGCAGAGTGGAGAGGGCCTGGCTCTCAGGCCAACAATATCATTGCTCTGCTTGTGGATCTTCTGTTGGAGATGGGGCCGAGCCTTGGGCTCCAATACACTGACTTACCCCAGGGACTGTTCCCCACCTTTCCTGCCCTGCCTCTTCTCTCCCTTTGGGTCTGCCTGGCTTATTAAAAGCAGGAAAAGTAACCAGGGAAAGTCATAGGTTCTGATTTTGTTTTGCAGAAACATTCAGTTTCAAGTTCAAGATGCTTCAGGTTTTGTTTTTGAGTCTCTCTCTCTCTCCCCCCTCTCGTGTATCCTGGCTAATAAACCTGCAAACGTGACATGAATTTTCCTGATGTGTTTGCCATAGGACTAAGCAAGTCGAAGTCTCTGGACTTAGCCCTCCCTGGTCACGATGTGTCTGTGGTGCTTCCAAACCTGTTCTACTGAGGTGGGAGCCCCTGGGGCCGCGCCCTGTGTGTACATGGCTGCGAGGGCAGCAGGGAACCTAGGCAGCGTTCGTGGGCATGACTGAGGTGGGTGTCCCAGGGAACGTGCTGTGTGTGTTGAGCAGCTGTCCCCTGAATCCTCTCCCTGTGTCCCATGCCCCTTGTGCCATGGGTTACAGGGAACACATGCAGAGGGGGCTGCCTGCAGCTAGGTGGTGCCTTCCCTCCCCCGTAGACCATCCCAGCATTTGCACCTACTTAACACACTGTCCTTGTTTCATAGCACACAGCCAGGAGGCATTTATGGCTCTTTACTGGTGCTAGTCATAACTTTCTGTTCTACAGCCCTACAGGACGGTACAGCCTGGTTTGATGCAGCAAGCACCTCAACGTGCATGAGGGAAGATGTTGTCTCCCATGCGTCATCTGCCCTGTGCTAGGAAATTGTGATCCCAATTCACAAGTATTTCTTCAGAGTTGCTTTTTATTCCATTGGCAATGCTGAGTGAGATGTGACATCCAGGGCCCCATGTGCTAATGTCTCATGTACTTTATACACAGGTGGTTTAAAAGGTGGTGCCTTGGCATGTTTTGCAGGCTCGCTTTAGTCGTGATGATGGCATTTTGTATACATGTATGTTTCTGTGTGGAAAAGGAGCTCGGTTTTATTTATACTATGGCTTCTGCAGTGTCAAAGTAGATTATCCTGCCAAGGAAGTGATCTGACATTCTTGTCTACATCGTTTTACGGAGCTTTGCTGTGTATCATCATCCAGCATAAATTTCAGCTGTGGAAACTAGAAGTTTAATGGTGGAAGTGCAAATCCGATTTTCCTGTTGGCCACTCTGAGCACTGGAAGTGTGTGCTGCTTGCTGACTGTTTAGAGGACAAGATTCAGCACCAGTGATAAGGGCTATGAAAATCTACTTCTATCCAGGACAATGTTACCAACTATCTACATGTCCATTTCTTTTGTGGAGCTGCTGAATGCTGCCGCAGAAGAATTTTTCTTGCAGTGAAAGAGACCTTCCTGTTCACGGATCAGCATGCTCAGTGGCTTCTCTGAAGAACAAGACAGGCTGATGGCATCACACCTGCCTCTATCAGCATCATCGGATGCCATCTAGCAAACGGTGTAATTCGGACCAGGGGCTGCTCAAGAACAGGGGAGGTTGCAATGGGTTTCCCCATGCTGGCATCTCTGTACAGGACCAGTTTGCAATTGCAGTCCTAGGGTTTCCTGAGGGCAAGGACTGCATGAATAATAGCACCAACCACAGCACTAGCATCCCAAAAAGGGGCAGAGTGAGGGTGAAGTCCTGGCCTTTCCCATTCGCACACCAGCTAACAGAGCTGGGCTGATAGCATAGGGCCTGCTGGCTGGTCTTTCCCCAGTGGTTGTGAGGGCATTACACCTAGGTCAGGCTCGGTGTTGTCGCCAGAAGCTTCTGTTGAGGCAATGCATCTCCACCCACCCCAACCACAGGCAGGCTGTAGCTTGATGACTGTATTAAAATTTCAATCTGGGTCACTGAAGCTGCAGTATGCTGGGTTTTGTAATCAGTTCTTGAAATCCTCAGCCAATTTTGGAAGTCTGTACGGTTTAGTTTTAAATAAGAAGACATAATGGATTCCAGTCACTGCCCGTACACTGCTCATTGTTTCATGGTATATTCCATCACTTAATATCACACAGCGGATTTGTGTTAGTGCAAGAATTTCACTAGCAGTAGCAACCTATGAAGGCCATTACCACTAGCTACAGTAGCTGTAAAAGCAAACGAGGCTAGCCCTCCTTTGGTACCAAGTAATGACTTTGAAAGCCTGCCTTGCCGCCCATAATTCTCCTCCAGATGTCAGGTGTTAGTGAAATGTGCCAGGGTTTCCGAGTAGTAATCACGTCAATCTGAGCACAGGACAAGCTGCCATATTTCACTGTACTACTGAAAAGTATGATGACATCAAGACAGGCTTCCTTGCAACCCTAATCATCTCACACCACTGCGGCATAAAGCTATTCAAGAATAATGTTCTTGGTAGAGTATAAAAAAGCAATAAACAGCTTCCAAAGGTGATTAAAGACCACAACAATGGTTTGTCATGCTAGATGAGTATGCCAGAGTTTGCTGCTGTTGCCCCACAAATACTTCCTTGGTGTAAATGGGGTGTGTGTGTGTGAACTCAGGTTGTATGATCCTGAACTTATTCACTGTAGCTTGAAAGTTTGACTCAAGAGTCATGTGGGGGGAAAAGGAGCAGACAGAACAGAATCTAATGAAAAAGAGACGTGGCTTAGACATGGATATAAGCAACCGACTTGTATGAGCCTAGGTTCTGGAGGGAGCCAGGCCGCCTAGCCTTAATATCTACAATTCTCTTGCCACTAGCTACAATAAATATTGTTTAAATTGAATCACTCTGGAGTGGAAAAAAATACCCAGAGGGTGATCAGGGAAATCATCACGCATTGAAACTAGTTTTTACAAGCCCCTAAAAAGTAGTTCATGAGATTTGCACAACCTCAAACTCCATTCCCAGCGGTAAGTCTTGAAACAGAATTTAAAAGGAGCACAAACAACAGTAAATGCAAGGAATAGACACAGCATTATGAGTCTGAAGCAAAATCCAGACGAATGTGAAAGTGAAGAGCTGAAAGGAGAATCTGGAGAGGAAAAGCAAAAGCAAGGAGATTGGAGGGAATTTGAGACTGAGAAGTGGGCCAGTGAGCCTGATGTATTGGATTTTGCGCAGCCTTTTCAAAGGTCATTAAATGTTTCTATTGCTTTATTTGAAGCCGTGGTTTTCAAGGGAACTGTGACTTGGAAAAAGTATTTCTAACTAGACATGGGAGCCTGTGCTGGGCCAACAAGAAAGATTCCAGTTTTAAAGAAATTCCTTCCTGGCTCGTAGGGGATGGCAGGGGAATAACAGGCTTGAAAAATGCATTAGCTCATCACTTGCATTTTTCCACAGTCTATCAAAACTCAAATCTCTAAGGTGTCTATGTTGTGTGCGGCTACGGTATGTCACTGGTACAAATGAGCTGCACTTCAAAATGCCCAGGAATCTGCTGTCAGTGATCATTTGGTGTTCAGTTCAGACTCAGCCTCTTACACAGGAGAAACACACGGTGCGCTAGATGGAGATTTGCTATGCCCAATTTTTAAAAAGGTGCTTTCATGGAAAGCAAAGGTAGTTTTTCGTGGGCTTTTGAATGAGAAGAGTGAAGGGGTAAGTGGAGTCTCACCAATTTGCACCAGCCGAGGCTCCGGCTGAGCGAGGCACAGTTCCCGGGTAGAGTCTGACTGTGACCAAACGAATTCTCTCATCTGCACAAAGAAGATAAGGAGACAGGACACAGGAAAAATCCATGATGTTGGGGAGGAAGAGGATGATTCTGCTTCTCTGGACTGACATAGAAAAATGTAAGGCGAGGCCCATGGAGCAGCAGGGTAATGTAACGTGGACTAGGGAGATAACAATAGAGCAATGAATGTGAGGAAGGGCAGCAGCGAGGTCATGGGGCGGGCGGGCGGGGGGAATCTCTGGATGAGAAGAGAATCTGACATTTCCAAAAGGTGAGGGATATCCTGAACACCTAGAGCACTGTAGCCTTGGCCTGCACATTCCCTGGCTGCCCCTTGCAGGGACCCAGACTGGCAGCTGGCCTTCAGTCTCTGACATTTGGAAATGCTAACATTCACACTGAATATTGTTGAATATCCAAGAGGATTTTTTGTGAGGCGGGGGGAGGGGGAAGCAAACCTGTGCAACAGAGGAAGGAGCCTACTGGCTTAGAGAGACTGCAGCTCAGCTAATATTTGGGCTTATTTCTTACCCAAACAGACACTTTTCAACCCTCCCACTACAACTAGCCCTTCTACATGGTACTGCTTCCTGCGCCCATGCAATCTGTGTATGACAAATGGTGCTACCGCTTAATACAATAAAGGTTTGAAATCCTAGAACATATGGCGTCTTCCTTTTATTCCACAGCGTACACATCCATCTCCTTCACGCCCCCCCGGTTGAATAGATCATTTTGCTTTCTATTGATCTAGAATTATTTTTCCCTGCTTGGGAGTTTTAAACCTTTCATTCAACTAGGCTGAAACATCTAAATCTTATTCCGCTGCAAAGGGGCATTTAATTGTTTACAAAAGGTGCTTTGTTGTTACATCAGATCCTCCCTAACTATCAGTTTCTAGCTCTGCACCTGTATGCCTAGCAATTGCATGGGGATGGCAGTAAGAAAGAATCCATAATATCCTCTGGCTCAGTTATATTCATCAGGGGTCAGGATGAATACCAGCTCCATGACTGAAATGCATTCTGTCAGTGCATAGATTTGTTGGCCACAGGGAAAAGCTTGCCAACCTGTTTGAGATTTTTGGAAGGAAAAATTAGTCAAGCTTCAGTGCACGCAGATAGGCGCTGGCTGAACCGTTGAATTCTGACGGATGCAGGAAAACGCCAAGATACACAAAGAGGGCTCGTTTCTTTTCTTTTGAAAGTGCATAGCAGCACAAATCATGAAGTAAGACCAATGGGAAACTTTGCAAACTTGTCAAGTCAGTTGGAATAGCCCCAGACACATTCTGACTCGCTGCTCGCATCCGAAAGGCAAAGCTGCAATGCCGTGCTAGCTTAATAAAATCCACAGTGGTTCATACTCAAAATACTAAATCATTAAATTTTACATAGTCCATTGTATTGTGAAACCTGGATGGTTTCCAGGTGCAAGTGATTTGAAAGTAAAAATGGGTCTGTTCAATAAAATGAAATGACTTGAAGAAGTCTGAGTTTATTGCTCTATAAGTCTTAATTGGCTTTGCAAGTATCAGAGGTGACCTTGGCCTTCTCAGCTTAGATATTATGGCTGTGTGCTGGGTTATTACAAGATAATGATAGTGCTGTGTTAATCATAGTGCTTTCAGCAGTGCAGAAAAAAATGGACTCAGAAGAAATCAGCACTAGCCATGGAGAAGAGGAGACATTCACTAGAATAGCTGTCTCTGCTTCTGAAAGGAAATGGAGAAATGCTCCAGTGAGATGCAAAGATCGAAACCTTCCATGCTCTGAGCCCTGGGCCGGACACCCCAGGCCCCCATGCGAGCCCCACACGGTCATTATTAAGAATGCACTTACTGCTGCCCTTTCTGCTTTGGATGTCTCCCTTTGTCAGGTGGGCCTGGCAACATCACTTGGGATATTCACATTTTCTCTCCTCCACAAAGCCTTTCTGTCTCACAGTGGGGATGCAGTAAGGCCTGGCAGGCTGGTCCCTCTGCTGCAGATTCCCATTCCCTTGGCTCTTTACACTCTCAGCCCCACTTTTCCTATTTAGTTTCTGGCACACACCCCAAATAACCTTTTCTAAGCCACCAGTTTGCATCCTTTGCCCCCTGCGCCTCTCCCATCTCCTGCTTCTCTGTCACTGCACCCCTCGCACTTAGCAGCTGAGTACTGAGCCAGACTCTCATATTATATCTCAAACAGTCTGCCCCTAGACTCGACAAGCTGGCGGGAGGCTCATTCTCTTTCGCCATCCTGCTCCGTTAGAGCCTCCATCTCTTAGCCATCCCACCCACTCTTTCTGCATGCTCTCAGGATTATGAACTGGGGAACCTTTTGGGAAAGGAGAAGCCTGTACAGGACGGATGGGCTCCACCTACATCAAAACAGAACCAGATCGCTGGCATATAAAATTCAAAAGGTCTTGGAGGAGTTTTTAAACTAAGGGCTGGGGAAAGCCTCCTTGGCCCTTATGATGATCTCTACAGAGGGGACGGACTGGATGATGTCCTTCCCAACCCATGGCCAAAGAGCCAGTGTGTGATGATCACCATTCTGGCCAAGATGAGGCAATAAATGATCCAGGGACCTCCAGAGGGGCAGGCATGAGCCTCTACAGAGTTACCATCCTATTTGGACAGCTGAAGATGCTGATAGATGTCCAATGGACTTTCCAAAAGCACGTAAGCAGCTTAAGTATCTAATTCCCATTGAGTCCCACAGATGTAATCCCATCCAAACTGCGCACTCACCTTGTCTGGTAAACATTTCTGCATGGACGCAACAGGCCTCTTCTATGTAGCTCTGCTTCCCCTGCACTATTGAACCAGATTCTGCCCTCATTTACACTGGTGTAAAACCAGAATAACTCCAGTCACATGACTTCCATTGAGGTACTTTGACCATGGGAGGAAAGAGGTCTGTGACAGCCACCTCCCTTCCCCCTCACCTCCCTGACAACCCACAATCTTCCCTACATAGTGTTATCTTCTTGGAAGCGAAGGCAAATGGCCTGCTAGCCTGCCTTGGTGTCTTTGGCAGATGGCAGGCCCTGTTCCCTGCCTAGTGCCTTTGGGAATTTATCTCCTCCTAACAGGACTGACAAAACAAGTTAAAAAACAAAACAAAAACCCTTTGCTGGCCCGCCTGAATGGAACGTGCGGAAGCATTGTGCTATTCCAACCATGTCACGTGGCACAATACAAATGACTTTCATTGGCTTTAAGGCAACACTAGCATTGCTATGAAATTTGCTAAGCTCTGGGAGCACAGAACCACAGGGAAAGGAATGAAGATTTTTTTTTTTTTGCTTGAACTTTCATGTCTTCATCGCTAGGTATAACTCTCCAGTGGGAACATTGGTAACTAATAGCAGCCCATGGTGATTTGGGTCAATGCCAGAACATTATCTTGTGATAACTTGTGTCACTTCCCTATCATGCATTTATTGCTTTATCAGGGTAAACATTATAGGCCGCCTCAAGTGCCTTTATGTTTTTCACTTCCTATTAACCTGTGGAGTGGACGGCAGAGGCCTCTGTTTGTCTTTTAACTGCAGGCCTGTGACGTGTACCTCTCTGAAGTATGAGAGAATCATTTCTCAGGTTCATCTCAACACAGGCTGTAACTGTCCATGAGCAAAGAGGGATGCTGGGAGCAAAACCCAAGCATTGGCGACATTTATCTCAATTTAGCCTGGCCAGGAAAAGTAGCGGAGGATGCCATGCTGAAAGCAAAGCGTACTGCTTGAATGAATTTACAACGAGTAATAAAATAGAGCAGGGGAGAGAATTTACTGCAGTGGGATGCGATAAGGTAGGTGTCCCTAATTTCCTTTAAAATGTTGCTATTAAGTGAGTAGAAAGGTAATTATCATCTTCTTTGTGAATTACAATTATATTTAAAAACCAACTGGCCGCGGTCATGTGACACGGAACAAAGCCCATTTTCAATTTCTTTCACATGAAACTATTTATGACATATGGCATGTCCAAGGGTTGGGCTTGAAAGCCGCTTTGAAGAGGAATTGTACCCCTCGAGATATGCTCATGGCCAAGACAGGGATGCAAACAAATCGCTCCATCGTTGGCAATCCTATGGCAACAGCACAGATTTGTGAGGGCATAAGACAGCGTCAGCCATTCCATCCTGCCCCTGACACACACCCTGCCAGCCCAGCCCACAGCGCCCCTGGACCTGGTGCAGGTTCCCTGTTCTCGCTGCAACTCTCCCCAGAAGGCCAGGCAGCTATTCGGAGACCCCTTTCTGACAGCACATGGTGCAAGCTACAGAGGCACCCCTGGGTAACTGTGAATTGAGTCCATAGTATGGACACGACCTCAGACCGTGTGGGCTGGGACACAGTGGGGACAAGACAGCATCCAACTTAGGGCTAGTCTACACTGGCTTGTGTGGTTGCGGCAGAGCGTTGGGAGAGCTCTTTCCCAGGGCTCTAAAAAACCCACTTCCACGAGGGGCGTAGCTCCCAGCTCTGGTGCACCGTCTACACTGGAGATTTACAGCACTGAAACTTGCAGCGCTCGGGGAGTGGGGGGTGGGGGTTTCAGACCCCCTGCGTGAGAAAGTTGCAGCGCTGTAAAGTGCTAGTGTAGACAAGCCCTTATTTACCCACTGGCTTCTGCCATGGCTACCAAGCCGCCAGTGCAACTGACCTTACTGCAGATTGTCTGAGTCCGGCTCTTTGGAATTCAGTATAATTGCAGTTCACCGTTCAGCATCTTCCATCTGAGGCTGTCAAAGCACGTCACATGAAAGGGAGTGGGTGGGGACACTGGCTAGGGCCTGGGGGGAATGGGAGGTATATCTGACTTGGCGGGTTAGGGAACCCTAGGGTCAAGAGGAGGGACTGAAGGGCCGAAATCCATATGCTGTTTATGTAACAACCTGATATATAGACTGTGTCAGCTCTTTTAACCAGCCCAAAGTCCAGAATTTGGTCCAGAGGCCAGAGCCCGGCAAATAGTGAGCAGTAGTCGCTAAGGAGCAGAACAAACAAAAGACAACCTTGCTTATTGCTGAGATAAGCTTGGTCAGCAAAATGCCAGATGGAAAATTATAATTGGTGGCTTTATTTAAAAGTTGCAAACAGACCTAAGGAATGAAAGGGGCCCTGTTTCTTCTGTAGAAGAGGTGCCTTCCTACACATCAACCTTGAGTTTATGGAAGAGGTTCAAACATGCCAGTATGAGATATCACATCCTCCAACAGATGCACACCCCTCCTCCCAAGCCATCACTATTGCTTGTTTTAGAAACACAAATGACCAACTAAAAGCAAGCGTTGTTGCCACGTACTTTTCATGTGTGTCTCTTTGCTTTAACCCCGAGGTATGTACCTGTGGACAATCAAAGGGGGTACTTCATTCCTATGGACCTCAAATCAGAATTCAACATATATATTTTATACTAACACACTTTAGACATTGTTTAAAGAAAAACACCTGTGTACTAATTGTATCTTACTTGTTAACCTGAAACCATGGGCAGAGACATTATGTAATCTTTGACTATTGGCTACCGTGCTTATTTTGTCTTGCTGCTAGACCTATCCAGGGGTTTGGGATTGCCTACCCTGCCATTTCCCTCCGCCCATGGAAAATCCATATAATCCACTGTGATCAATTGTTTGGCAGTGTCTCTGAGCCTAATAAGCAAGGTGACACTTTGCCAGCACTGTGCATAATAAACCCACGTCCTTGATTCTACACGGTGTCCATATTCTGTTCCTTCAATCGATCCAGCATTGCCTCATCAGAAAACAAATAGTTTTTTTTAACATAAATGAAAAAGGGAATAATTTTGCACCATCAGTGATGGCCTTTAGGTTCTTCCTATGCTTTTTTCTTTATTTTTCTAGCTTTGGAACTTTTACACCAATAAGAATACACCAGCTATAGGACAGCAAGAAACCCCTTGGTGTTTTGTTGTTTTTCTTTACAGAGCCCATAGCTGTAAGACAGCTGCTGTTCTCGCATGCTTTCCAAGGCAGATTGTTATTTTTCTCTATCGATTTAGAAGTGTTGGAGTTCTTGTGTGGCTTTGTTTAGAAGAGTTAATTTAACAATCTGAAGTCAAAACACCCAGTGGAGATACAAAATCAAGCTCATGTTAATGAGCCCAAGCCAGTTACAAGTTACTTCAGTGGTTGATAATCTGCAGAGGCGAGTAGGCTTCCCCCCACCCCCCAATGAGAGCATTGGAGGTAGCAATATCTGCTTCTCACTCAAAATGTGTAGTTTATTTATTCCCGAAGGGCTCACTCAGGAGACTAATATGTTGTTTACCACTTATTAAATTAAATCAAATCCTGTCCTTGAAATGGACAATGAGCCAAATTCCTTCCTGGTGGAATTCCAGTGAAGTCAAGGAAGACGCCCCTGGGACCAGCCTTTCAATCTGCACAGCCTGTTCGCTTCTCCTGTGCGGTCTAAGGAATTCTTCGCCTCAGCACCCAGCCTGACTGACTGGGCAGGAGTAGGAATTATTTTCCCCAGGCCCCGGAGCAGAAGCAGAGCTCCTGCACATGGCTTGACCTCCCCACCTTCCTTCAGAGGCCCTCCAGCCCTGCCCTTGCCCCAGCCTGCCTTCCCCTTTCCTCCTGCAGCAGAACTGCATGATTTCCACTGCCCAGGGACAGCCAGAGAGGAAAGTGCAGGATTGGCCCTCCGAGAAGGAACAGAAAGTGAGACATGCACTGGGGGCCTGGTTCTCCAGAGTGCTGCATCTCAAGCAGCCATTTATACCATGCAAAGGGAGTGCACAATGCACCAGCTCTCGTGTGAGTCTGGCACATTTGAACTTGGCTCTACCGGATTCGTTTCAAACCAGAATCTTTCCAGCCCAGGGCCTGAGCTCTGCATCCTCACTAGTGAGAAGACCCTATCTGTGGACCGGACGCTTCTCGCCTCACACAAGCAAAACTCCCTTGATTTCAATGGGCCCATTGCCTGATGGCTGCAACAATGGGCTCAGCGATACAGAAATGTCTCTAGAGCAGCGTTCATTTAGTGCAGTTGGTTTTAAAAACCTACTGCTACAGTGTTAACCGTAGCGGCTTTTGGTCCCTATCGGAGCCTGAGCAGAGATCAGTGCCAGGAAATTAATTGCACAGAATGCAAGAGCCAAAATCTGAGCCAATCCTTTGAGCCTTTCCAGTGACAGGACTGAATCTCTACTAAGCTGACCTAAAAGAAAACACATCGTCTGAGGGAAGAGTTCTCCCTATTTATTATGTGCCATTATATGCAGCTCTAACGAGCATACATGCATGCATTTTAAATAGGTATTTTCAAACACTGGGTATGCTAATTAGAGTTCATTTCTGAATGTGGTTTTCAGGGCTATTAACTATATAAACCACAGCTGAATTATGGCTAGGCTACCAATGATAGCGAGAGCGATATATCTCCCGTTCCACCTCAAGGTCTAGCTCTTGTGAATATTTTATATTTGTGTGGGTTTGCAGCACGGCTGGTCTGACATAATGGTGCTCTCAGTGTCACCAGAGTAGATCCAGAGTGACTGCATTAGAATCAGTGAAGTCACTGGAGAAAATGAAAGCAGAAATTGGCTCCAAGAGTCTTTTCAGGAGCGGAGAGGGGGAACTGGGAAAGGGAGCGCATAGAGCACATCAAAGTGTGGGGTAAGAAGAGAAATGAAGACAGGGTCTGTCCCTGAGAGAAGGACAGGGAGAGAAAGGAGGCCACTTGGGGTCTGAGGAAGGGGGAATCAAGAAACCCTTCTGGGACCATTCAATTTTATTCCATCTCTTGACCCTTCACAGTTGTCTAGCCTCGGAATTACTTCCATTCCCAAAGGGGGAGATCCAGCAGGAGGGTGAACGTCTTAAAAGAAACTATTCAGTGACCTAGTCAGAAGAAACCTTGAAGTGGGTGATGCAGCAATAGAAACAGCTGCTCAAACCCTAGTGGTGAAAACTCTGCCCCGGGAAGCATCCTGGTACCCCACCACAGGCTAATGGAGTATCAGGAAGAGTTCCTTAGCAAATAACTGTCCAGCTTTCCTACGGAGGTGAGTTACAGTGAAAGGCCCCATGTTTATTCGAGTCCAAGAGCAGCTAAAGATCCCTTATATTGCCTCAGGCCTTTGCTACTACACCAAACAGAAGAGTTTTTGTAGAAATCAAAATGATGGCCCTGATCAATGGGTTTGACTGAGCTGCCCTCAGTGTAGGCCCCCAGGAGATCATCAGTGTCTACATAGGGAGAAAATACCTGATAGAGGAGGGCTCTGTAATAGACCAGACAAAGGTGGAGCAGCATCCAGTGGCTGGAAGTGGACGCTAGACAAATTCAAATTGAAAATCAAGCCCGTTTTTAGCAGCGAGGGTGATCAGGCACTGGAAAGACTGACCCAGGGATGTGGTGGACTCCTCATCCCCCAAAGTCTTTAAATGAAGATTATGGCTTTCTAAAAGATCTGGTCTGGCGCAACCAGAATTTATGGGCTTAAGGCAGAAATTACTGGGTAAAAGCATATGTCCTTGATTAGGCAGGAGGTCAAATGTGATGATCACAATGGTCCCTTCTGCCTTTAAACTCCGTGAAACGTTGAAACAGCAGCCTCCCGATTGCGGTCAGCAACACGTATTTCCCCAAATGCCTAAGAAGCCATTTTGGAATAGCCAGAGAGTAGAGAAGCGCTAGATACATCCCCTTTCCCACAGAATTACTTAACTCACAGTATAGGGCCTAAGCATGGTAGGAGTCTGAGGCCCACGTGTGGTCTAATGAGCATTTCTGCTGCCAAGCCAAATGGTGTGAGTTTAGTATGGAGTCAGCGTCACACCCCAGATTTTCAGCCTTAATTCAGTTCCCTTAACTCTGGAAGCACTCCCAGCATGTATCAGATCCTTAATGTAATTCTACTTTCAACTTCTGTGGATCTCTCTCTCTGTGCAGTTTTTAAAGTTAAAATGAAGTATTTTTTAAAGAAGCACATTTGCTTACTATTAACAACGGCTGCTTTCCAGACATTGGAGGCTGCAAAGTGCAGCTCCAGAATTTTAAAATCAGATAAGGCTAAATTCTGCCATGAGTTAAACATTCACAATTCACATATAACCAACAGCAGAACACGGAACCTCAGTCTCAGTATCAGCAATGGGAGTTAGGGGCTCATATCAAGAGAGAGTAGAACCATGCATCAAGTTCACTCCTGATGTAACTCCACTGAGTCAAGAACAAGGGTGCTAGGAGCGCCAGATGTGGGTTTATCTTCTGCACAAACCCTATCTTGTGCAGTTAAAAGATGGGACACAAAGAGTAGGTATAAGTGGTCAGTTTTCAGAATGGAAAGTGGTAAATAGTCGCGTCCCCCAGGGGTCTGTGCTGGGATCAGCACTGTTCAACGTATTCATACATGATCTGGGAAAAGGGGTAAACAGTGAGGTGGCAAATTTCAGACAATACAAAATTACTCAAGTCCAAAGCAGACTGCGAAGAGCTACAGAGGAATATCATAAAGCTGGGTGACTGGGCAACAAAATGGCAGATGAAATTCAATGTTAGTAAATGCAAAGTAATGCACATGGGAAAACATCATCCCAACTATGATACAAAATGGTAGGGTCTAAATTAGCTGTTACCACTCAAGAAAGATCTTGGAGTCATTGTGGAGAGTTCTCTGAAAACATCCACTCAGTGTTCACTGGCAGTCAAAAAAGCTAACGAAATGTTAGGAACCATTAGGAAAGGGATAGATGATCAGACAGAAAATATCATCATGCCACTGTATAAATCCATGATTCAACATATCTTGAATGCTGCGTACAGTTCTGTTCTAATATATCTCAAAAAAGATATATTAGAAATGGAAAAGTGTAGCGGGATGGTTACCCGCTCCTGCCTGGAAGGGCTTAAAACAGCCCTGAGAGAGGGCTGGGGCAGGGGAAAAGCTGGGCTGATTGGCGGAGCAGCTGCAGCTGGGGCCATACCCCAAACAGACTCAGCTGGCCCTATAAAGGCTCGGGAAGAACCAGTTTAGCCTAAGGGGTTTATTTTACTTTCCATTGTCCAAATCCAGATGCCACCGAAGTCCATGACAAAATTTCCATTGATTTCATTGGGACTAGCATTTGGACCAATATGTGTCAATAGGGTTTCAAAATCATAATATAGACTGAAAACAGGGAACTTCCTGGCTCGGCTTAAGCATTCCCGCTGCTCCTGCGCACTCACCCTATGTTCTAAGCACTCCTCTTCTGGCTTAACTCTCTCCCTCAACGAGGAAGCATCTTTACTAGATTATTTTAGAAGAAAATGTAATTGCTGATCATTCATTTAACAACAAAAGGAGTAATTTGCATGTTATCTTTGAGGATGATGAAATTGAGCTATGCGTTTGTGAATCAGAGAGAGGACAGGAATACTATGGAAACCTGTCCTTGGCGTAAGCAACAATACCTCAGAGATGTAGTTTACCTGAGTGTTAAAAAGTCCATTATTCAAACTGCCTGCAGTGCTGACAGAGAACAAAAGGCCAGTCCATGGACTGATAACGTGGTTTGCTTCAGTTTCAACATCCGTTGTATAAAGATCTCTAACACTGACACCCTGAACTGCATTGAAAGTGGAAAAGCAGGATGTGGTCTCCATAAATCACCCCATACTTCAGAAATACCAATCCTCTCAAAGATGTTCCCAGAGGAGCGTTTACTTATTTGAAAAAAATATATTGATAACTTACTACTTCTTTTCCACACAGTGCTGCTCACCGGCAACAACACTAGCTGTAATGCTAGGCACTTACCATAATGATCCCAGGAAGAAGGTATCGCTTCATTCTAGATGGTGTGGGATGGAGATTTTGTTCCTGGCAAGGTTCAAAGAAACTAGAATGTCTGGCTTGTTGCCTGCCAGCCACAGTAGTGACAGGACACACCACAGTACAGCTGAATTCATCTCTAGCTGGACTCCTTCTATTCCAGCTGAGTGCTGCGGGCCAGGGACAACTCTTACAGAAGTCAGTAGACTGATTCCAATTGACGTCAGTAGGACCTGGGTCCAGGCCTGCAGGATTACAACTCCAGTGCTCGGGCATGCACACAATGCAGGCTGCAGGCCCCCAGCAGCAGAGGGTTTTCCTGGAACAGTTCCGAGGTGGACACACCACATGGCCCATGCTCTGCCAAGTGTCAGAAGCTGCCAGGGAGAGACCTTCCAGGGGACAGAGCCAGGCCAGCTGTGAAGTGTGCTGACCCAGGCAGTGGCTGCTGGGCTCCTATGGAGTAAAGATGCCTGCCCTCCCCAGTGCAACGCTCATGCTAGTGCCGCAGGGGGGAGTGGAAGTGTGTGTTCGACCGTTGGAGCCCAGTCTTGTGAGGTGCTGAGCACATCCTAGGGGGCAGTGATCACCCTCCAGTTACCAGTAGGAAGAGCGGGCGCTGAGGGGGGTCACTGGCCCATAGTGCTCAGCACGGTGCAGGATCAGGTGCTAGAACGTTCAAGCATCTTCCTCATGGGGCGGGGCCTGACCCTGCTGCTACTGATGTCCAAGGACGCAGGATGCGGCGCGCTCGGAGTCCCATCCTCAGCTGCTGTGAAGCAGTGAAGCTCCTCACTGCGCCTCAGCGGGTCACAGCTGAGAATACCAGATTCAGGACACACTGATGAGAAATAGGGCAGACTCACCCCACGCTGGTGGTTATGCTATCATTAGATATACCAAGCCAGTAACAAAAGTAAAAATCTGTCTCACCACACTGGCCAACAAGAAGTCAAAAATGCTGTCCTCTTAGGCATTCCAGCTCTGGTATCTCCACCCAGACACTAGACTTTGAGGAGCAGTTATTTAAAACCAATTTCATCAAAGGGCCCTACTAATCCCAAGAGATCAGCCACACAGCCAGGCCAATATATAACACAGAGCTTACCCAGTAATCACGCTGTTGCCAATCAGTATCTAATATCTAAAGGTTTATTTATAAGAGAAAAGAAAAAGGAGAGAGTTAAAATGGTCAAAGCAATCACATACATGCAATCGTTGGAAAGTTCTTGGTCAGGTTGGCAGCAGTGATGTTACAGGCTGCTGGCTTGTGACATCTCTGGTAACTTCCAAAAGACTGGAAGGTCTTCAGTCCATAGTTAATATGCTCCTTTTAGTGTAAGTCCAGAGATCAGAGCAGGAAAGAGGCAAAATGGAGATGCTTCCAGGGTCTTTATGCCTTCGCCCATGTGCAGGGGATGCTCTCAGTCTCAGTTCGTGGAAAATTACAGACATAAGATGGAGTCCAGGGTCACATGAGCGAGTCACATGCCCTTGCATGCTTTGATGACTCATAGGAGTAGCCATTACCCATATTCTGGTTAAAGTGTCCAAAAGACGTCTCCCCGGTGGGGACAACCATCTTCCAGAGCCATTGTGAGTGTTGAGCATTCTTTGTTGGGCCATCAACTTGAATAGCTCATTCACAATGTGCTGGCTAGACCGAATATAAACACCCTATGTTACTCCAGGAGCAAACACATTTGAAATTGTATAGTCAATATTCATAACTTTAGATACAAAGATGATACATGCATACAAACAGGATGGATTATAACTTTTCCATTGTCCTTACAGGACAACATACTTTGTACAAGATTTGTTGCAGTTGTCTAACCATGGCGATATAACTGATATGAATGGTCATGTTCCAATCATACAGCCTCACAAAGCTCCATTAAAGTCAAGCCCACTGCTGAAGCCAGCAGAGCCACATGGACTGGCATCAGCTGAGGATCTGGCTCTTTGGCTCTTAAATAGAAGTACAAAGTATGAAATCAACCCTTTCCACTCCAGGGGCCTGGGTACCCCTTTGGGTCCCGGCCTGCAGTAAGGGGCAATTCGGATCTACACCACCCCCTGCAAAGAGTTGGAAGGCGTTTGGTGTGGAAGAGGCAGAATGCCTCCTGGAGCTCCTGGGCTCACAGTGGCACGATGACCACAGTTCACATGCCTCTGGGAGGGTTAGGTTATCACCCCTGCATGGGTAGAGCCATTGGGACCATGATTCTGTTTCCTCCTCACCTGCCCTGGGGTTCCATGTGCCCAGGGAAGTAGAGATGGGGTCATCTGCACACAGGGACTGGAATTCCACCTGGCCCTTCTGGGAGCCACAAAAAGGGGAAGGATCCCCTCCACGCCTCTGTAAAGGCCATGCCATAGCATGTAGGAGGATGTTAGACACAGAGATGAGCACTGCACTGAATAACAGGCAAAAATGGATGGGGCGGAGGGAGGAACAAAACAAACTCAGAGATGTCTTTTGGGACAAACTAGGAAACAGAATTGCTGTCCCATGCTTATCTTTCACTTAGAGGTCTGACTAGCAGCTATAGGAATATCAGGCTTTGTATACATTATATATTTTAATGAGGTTAGTTTATTTTACATGGGATTTGTACTTTAATTGGAGTGACGGGCATTAAGAGGACACATGAATTAATGGCATTATTTATAATCCATCTCATTATTACACACAGCTTGACATTTCATACAGTTGCTAATTCTTTTAACCAATTTTCTTTGTTGGAAATAAAACCATAGTGCTTCATCTGTGATTAGTTAGAACTTCATCTGTGTCTGTTTGTTTTAATTTTAAAAGCTCCTTTAAAAGGAAAGCTCCATGCTTGCATGGCACGACTCACTTGAATTAGTCTTGAATACAAAAATGTTCATGTTGAATCTGATGAATGAACAAATTACATGCTTGTTTCATCTGCCTCGTCTTACTTTTGATCTCTAATATTAGATTGTTATACTTGTGTTTGAGCTCCTCGTGTGTACATTATAGTTTATGTTGCTATAGAAAATGTGAAATTTAATGTGTTTGCTCATAGGCTTAAAAGGACGTTTTCCCTCTTTTCTTATCTCTTTGATGTGTTAATCAAAACCGTGTTATAATAGATGTTTAAGTATTATTTTTAAATGGAATGTAACAGGTCGCTCTCTCCTTTAAAAGCAACTGCAATGCTGTATTATGCTTGTCTCCCATATACTTTTCATTTGAAGGCTACATTGAATTGAAAATAAAGTGTAGGCAAGGGCCATAGTGATTGCAGAATCTTTAAAGGTCCTAAATCTGAGCTCTCATTCAAAACATTTGAAAACTTTTGTAGAACTCTGTGTTTCATCCATCAGAGGGCGAAAACAGAAACACACTAGATTACAGTATATAAATGACTATTTTTTTAGTTCTATGTCAGAATTTAAAGCCAGAAAGAACCACCAGACCATCTAGTTTGACCAACACCAACACCACCTAGCAGCTGCTCACTGAACCCAAAATTGATATTAGACCAAAGTGTATCAGCCCACAGGAGACTAGACTATGATGTGCTACCAGCAGAGAACAGGAAGACCGAGGGGCAGCAATGCCCAAAGCCCCTGCAATGGCAGGGAAAGGGTTAAGTAAAATATGCCCAGATAACCCTGGCAAGTGATCCACACCCACAGGCTACAGAGGAAGACAAAACCCCTCAAGGTCCCTGACAGTCAGACCTAGGGGAAAATTCCTTCCCAAGCCCAACCAGTTAGACCTGGAGCATGTGAGCAAGAACCAGCCAGCCAAGCACCTGAGACAGAGAACGCTCAGTGCCACATCAGAGGCTAGAGACATCATTCCTGCCCATCCTGGCTAATAGCCACTGATGGACCTAGCCTCCATGAACTTATCTAGTTCTTTTTTGAACCCTGTTATAGTCTTGGCTTTCACAACATCCTTTGGCAAAGAGTTCCACAGGTTGACTGGGTTGTGTGAAGAAATACTTCCTTTTGTTTCTTTTAAACCTGCTGCCTATTAATTTTAGTGGCTGACTCCTGGTTCTTGTGTTATGAGAAGGGGTAAATAACACTTTTTCCACACCAGTCATGATTTTACAGACCTCTATCAAAGCCCCCACTGAGCTGTCTCTTTTCCAAAATGAACAGTTCCAGTATTTTTAATCTCTCCTCATATGGAAACTGTTCCATGCCCCTAATCATTTTTATTGCCCTTCTCCGTACTTTTCCCAGTTCTAATATATCTTAGCAGAGCCGTATACAATGGCATTCATTCTTCTCTCTCTGTACTGGAAATGTCTGGCCTGATACATCCTAGGATCGCATTTGCCTTTTTAGCTGCCACATCATCATCATCATTCCGTCATCAACCAACACAGCCAGGTCTCTCTCCTCCTCTGCCACTTCCAACCAATGACTCCTCAGCTTCTAGCAGAAATTCTTTCCATTAGATCCTAAATTCATGACCTTTCACTTTCTGCTATTGAATTTCATCCCATTTCTGTCACGCCAGGCTTCAAGATCATCCAGAGCTTCCTGTCTAATAATCTGATCCTCTCCAGTATTGACGGTGTCTCCCAACTTTGTACCATCAGCAAATTTCATTGGCGCTTTCCTCTGTTTTGTGCCAAGGGGATTAATAAAAATATTGAATAAGACTGGTTCCTTGAGGAACTCCACTAGTAACCTCCCTTCAGCCAGACAGTTCACCTTTCAGCACAACCTGTTGCCTTCTTCCTTTTAGCCAGTTCCTTATCCACCTTACAGTTCTTGTACTGATCCCCACCTTCTCTAATTTAACTAATAATTTCCCATGTAGTAACATGTCAAATGCATTACTGAGTCCAAGAATATTAGATCTACTGCACTTCACTTATCTAAAAAACAAGTGATTTTCTCAAAGAAGGAAATCAGGTTAGTCTGGCACGATCTACCTCTGGTAAACCCATGTTGCATCACATCCCCTTTTCCATATACCTCCATGAATTTAATTATTCTTTCCTTCACAATTGGTTCCAAGGTCATGCATACTACTGAGGTCAGACTAACAGGTCTGTAATTGCCTGGATCACTTTTGTCCCTTTCTTAAATATAGGTACAACATTAGCTATTCTCCGGTCATATGGTACGACCCCCAGATAGATGGATTTATTAAAATCCCTTGCTACCAGAATAGCATTCTCAAATGCCAGTTCTTTCAGTATTCTGGGATGGAAATTATCTGGTCCCCATGATTTGAGTACATTAAGATATTTGAGTTTTTCTTCCTCCTCAGATGTGGTAATTTCCATTTCTATACACTCATTTCCATGAGCCGTCTTGCCTTCACACCCATGTTCCATATTATCGTTCTCATTGAAAATAGAGGCAAAATATTCATTTAGTTTTGGGGCTATACCTAGATTATGTTTATTCTCCTCCCTAGCCACAGTGCAGAGCAGCCCAACCTCATCCTTCCATATCTCTTATTTATATAAACTAAAGTTCCTCTTATTTATTTTCATTTCCTTAGCAAGAACAAGTTCAGTTTGGCTTTTAGTTATTCTCACTTTATTCCTACATCTTCAAACCTGCAGGATGTAGCTTTATTTACTGTTCAGTCCTCTTTCCATTTGCTATAAGCTAGGTGCTTATCAGTCTCGCATTGCATCACCTCTTGTTGGTTCAGTGATGATTTGATGAAGATAACTCTCATCTATGACATCCAGGAATAATTGGGCCTTACCACTGTTAGTAGCCTTTATTCTCCAATTAAATCTCCAATTATGACACAATTCCCAATAATATTTATCTCTCCAATAATATTAAAGAGATCTCTATCCAAATGCAAATTCAACCCTGTGAGGTTCTATAGCAGTAAAGATACATTCACTCAAGCAGGAGTTTGCTTACACCAGGATGCGGCTACCCCAGGTACTGATCATCTGAATTAACTCTGCAGTGAAGACATTCCCAGAGATTCATGATAGGCGTGTCTCATTTTATACATCATCCCCTTCAAAAAAGATGGTGCAGGCCAAATTTGGACCTCAGTTACCTGTATTTGCATTTTCACAAGTGTCCCTGAGCGTATCATTTGTAGGCAACATCTCAGTTTGCAGCTTGGAAAAAACAATAATTTCTTTCTTCTTTGAGCTAATTTGATCTGGAAGAAATGCTACCCAGTAACTCTGGAAGCCCGGAGTGCCGTTATTACAGAGTCACTTTCAGAACAGAACCACGCTTTAATAAAAAGGAACATTGGGGCAGATTCCCTTGGAGCATTCTTACGGGACTGGAAAGCTGGCATGCTGGGAACATTACAGTAGGCTGGAGTGGGAGAAATAGCTTTTCCAGCTCTTGGTAGATTGGAGAATGGTGGAAGGAAATCTCCTTGGGCCTGTTCTCCCTTTCCAGCCACATTAAACACAGAGCACCAGATTCACTCCATTATTTAGGTGCTTATCTGCAACTTCAGGTAGCTAAATAACTTTGCAAATCTGGCTCAGGGGCCATTGCAATAGCTGGCATGCTGGGGTGCCCTGGCCATCTCCATAGCCCCCTTGCCCTTTACTGGACAGGGAAACTCACTACTCTAGAGGGCCACTGTCTTTACAACCCCTGTATGCCATCACATTGCAACAGAGAATCAGGCCCCGTCTTTATTTCTCACTCCAGTGACCCAGTTGTCCAAACAGGCCTAAAGGACAAATAGGGGTATCAGGGCGTGATGTTTTTCATGTAGAAAACAAGCAGATAAAACACCTTACTTGGCTATTTAGAAACAAAGAAATCTACCTCTGAGGCCCTATTTCATATAAGGAAAGAGAACAAACACACAAGATAATGCCTCTTTGTGGATGCCTTTGCTATTGTCATCCAGCAGGAGAGGTGTCTTCCTTTTTCTTTGGTGCTTCCTTTTCTGTGGTGCTGCTATTTACAGAGAGCCAAGTCCTCTGGTAGTTGGGGTTATTGACCTATCTTTGAAGTTTCTTCAGCCGCTCCCCAGGAGTCATAAAAACAGTATGTAAAGATTTGTGCATGTCTAGATAGCGGCATAGTCATGTTTGAAATACACCCACATATTGACAAGAATTATCCTGCAACTTTTACTCCTGCGGTGGTGTTCAAACATTTTATCCTGTCAATTTAATACAAGAAGATCTTGGAGTCATTCCAGGACAGCATTGGATACCCGTATGCTTGTTTTGTGCCTTATGTGGCCAGTTGTCTCATTGATTTCAATGGGATTATTTCAAAGAGTAAGGCACTTCTCAACGCGGGCAAGTGTTTCTGAATCTGCACCTAATTGATTGGGGGAAGAAAGTAATGCCCATGTCCAGATATACAAAGAACAGAGTGGTGTGCAGATGAAAGCTTCCCTTCATCAGTGAGCAAAAAGTTCCCTGCTACTGAGAAAATAAACAAGGGGAATCAATTAACTCAGAATATAAGTGCAAATGATGTGGCTGTGAGATGCTGCAATTGTTTTAGCGGTGCTAATGGAAATGAATTGATTATGAAAGATAATAACGCTAATAAAGAGCCTTCTCCAGAGGGATCAAGGGGGTGGCAAGTGCCATAAACATAACACCCCTTCCCACTCATTAATTTATTTTTCTACTTGAATGAAGGCCACATCAGCAATTTGCTTGCCCAAGAAATGATAAGGTGTAGTAGAAAAGGAGCTCAGAGTGGGCCAGATGCCTAGAAAGATGCCCAAAGCAGCGGTGTTCCAGAGGAGCCGCATCTAGTTTTGGGGAAAGATGAAAAGCACTTTGAACTCCTAGAGCTCACACCATTTTGAAAGACTGTGGGAACAACAATCAATTATTTCAAACTAAGTACCAGAGACTCACCCTGCCATGTAGGTTTGTGTTCATTTGTTTTTACTAGATAGACACACAGTCGCCCGCACTTAGCCTTCGATCTGTCATTGTAAACCAGAGGGAAGCATGACATACGTGATATTCTCGTCATATTCACAATAAGCAGAAGTTAAAAAAGATGGATGCCAAAAGGAAGCCTTCCATCAGCTGCCTGGAACACCTCACTACAAAGGCTTATAGTGAAATCTGCTGGCACTGGTTGTTGAAGCCTCAGTAGCTTTTCTTTCTTTTACAGCCTCCTCTTTGAGGAGCCTGTCGGCTAACTCGGGCGCAGCAGAGAAAGGGGTCGTTATCCAGCACTTGATCCATGTACGCTCCACCACCATGAAACCATCAGGTAGTCTATGGTAAGTAGGTGCTAGGGTAAGGGGCTTTAACAACATACTGGGGTGTGATGCTAAAATGTTATGAATTGTTTCAGGTTAATAAATTAAAAGGGCCCGCCACCAAAACTTCATTCAAAAAACCAGGAATGGCTGGCGTTTCTCTGCATGGTTATAAAGGGTTTAGGTCCAGGTGGGACTTTCCATACCTTCTATACTTTCACTTCCCTTAATAATTCTTCACTGTGAGATAATCTTTCACATCAACTCAACAACAAAAGAAGCTGCAGAATATGAACTGATTGCACTTCACTCTAGCCAAAAATAAGTGTTTACTGCTTTACTGGAGGTAAGCCATTTAGACACATTTATCGCTTCTCTTCCTCCTTCCTGGAAAAATCATGGAGCAGGTCCTCAAGGAATCCATTTTGAAGGTGATCAGGAACAGTCAACATGAATTCACCAAGGGCAAGTCATGCCTGACCAACCTGATTGTCTTCTATGATGAGAAAACTAGCTCTGTGGGTATGGGGAAAGCAGTGGACGTGATCTACCTTGACTTTAGCAAAGCTTTTGATTCGATCTCCCACAGTATTCTTGCCAGCAAGTTAAAGAAGTATGGGCTGGATGAATGGATTAGAAGGTGGCTAGAAAGCTGGCTAGATTGTTGGGCTCAACAGGTAGCGATGAATGGCTCCATGTCTAGTTGGCAGCCGGTATCAAGCGAAGTGCCCCAGGGGTCTGTCCTGGGGCCAGTTTTGTTCAACATCTTCATTATTGATCTGGATTGTGGGATGGATTGCACCCTCAGCAGTTTGCAGATGACACTAAGCTGCGGGGCGGGGGAAAATACACTGGAGTGTAGGGATAGGATACAGAGGGCCCTCGACAAATTGGAGGATTGGGCCAAAACAAATCTGATGAGGTTCGACAAGGACAAGTGCAGAGTCCTGCACTTAGGAAGGAAGAATCCCATGCACCGCTACAGGCTGGGGACCAACTGGCTAAGCAGCAGTTCTGCAGAAAAGGACCTGGGGATTACAGTGGACGAGAAGCTGGATATGAGTCAACAGTGTGTCCTTGTTGGCAACAAGGCTAACAGCATATTGGGCTGCATTAGTAGGAGCATTGCCAGCAGATCGAGGGAAGGGATCATTCCCCTCTATTCGACATTGGTGAGGCCACATCTGGAGTACTGTGTCCAGTTTGGGGGCCCGCACTACAGAAAGTAGGTGGACAAATTGGGGAGAGTCGAGCGGAGGGCAACAGAAATGTTTAGAGGGCTGGGGCACATGACTTACGAGGAGAGGCTGAGGGAACTGGGCTTATTTAGCCTGCAGACGAGAAGAGTGAGGGGGGATTTGACAGCTGCTTTCAACTACCTCAAGGGGGGGTTCCAAAGAGGATGGAGCTCGGCTGTTCTCAGTGGTAGCAGATGACAGAACAAGGAACAATGGTCTCAAGTTGCAGTGAGGAAGGTCTAGGTTGGATATTAGGAAACACTATTTCACTAGGAGGGTGGTGGAATGGGTTACTGGGGGAGGTGGTGGAATCTCCATCCTTAGGGGTTTTTAAGACCCAGCTTGACAAAGCCCTGGCTGGGATGATTTAGTTGTGGTTGGTTCTGCTTTGAGCAAGGTGTTGGACTACATGACCTCCTGAGGTCTCTTCCAACCCTAATCTTCTATGATTCTCATCCAGACGGACCATGCTATCTTCCTGAAAATGGCTCAGTCTCTGTGTGTCTGTCTTCATGAGTATGAAACAGCCTTGGGTATAGTTAAGGAGGTGCTGAGGCCATAACATTTGCTGCCACCATAAGGAAAACCCAAAGGGTTTTTCCCCATGGGTATTTCTGCAGAACACCTTGTTCTTGCTCACAGTTCATGAAAGGGAAGGGAATAAGCAGGTAAAGAACTGAAATGTTTGCTACATGAAGATACCTGTTGGCAGCTGATGCCCCCCAGGATGCTGATCATGTCCAAAGTACCGTCACAGCCAGAGGTGAAGCCTTTAAATGTGTCCCTGTGCTCAGAGCTACCTGGTTGTTTTAAAAGCATTCACCATCTTAAATAACCGGAATCACAACCCCCTTCTTCCAGGGAAATGTTTGCACTGGATACAATGTCTCGCAACTCATGCACAATCTTCACTGGTTTCCTCCTTGGCATTTCCTCTGTGATATATAAACAGTTACAGTTAAATACATGTCAAAGAGATTAGTTCTTTGTGCCTACCTTATAGCCCTCCAAACAACAGACTTATTATCCTGCTCCAAGTAGTGATTACCAGTTGAGAAGCTAATTAGCATGCTGCTATCTCCAAGAGCACAGAGATATACTTGGGGAGAGCCTAATTTTACATGACATAAAGGGCCTGGTTGTTAATAATTAAACCGCAAATAACTGCATTCCAATAATGTGAAGGGTCTGATGTCAGTGTAGAGCCCAGGAAATGCATGGTTAATGCTGAAAACACCTACTCTACCGTTATACAAACACTGAGGAACAAATACTCAGTTGGGGTAAAGGGGTGAAACACCCCTGACTTCAGTGGAGCTTAACCTGTTTACACCCTCAGACAACTGGGTCAAATTACACCTTGATTTTACATTCTGTGCAATCTGAACACCTCCACTGGGGTAACAGTTCACTCCAAAGATTATAAACAGGTTGTCTCCAAGCTCAGGCCTGAGCCTTGGAAGATGTAGATTTGCTTCATGGCTCTGTGAGGTTCTGGGGGGAATTACTCTGGAAAGTGACTCTGCAACATAACAGCCCCTCATGACTGAGATGATCTGTTCCTAGAGCATTTTCAGATCCCATCAGCTGACTGCAGTAACCAAGGTAAGAGGTGATCCCATGCCGAGTCAGCTCAGCAAAGGACTGCACTAGAAACTTTCCCTTCTTGTGCACAGTCAACATCACTGTTTGCTAGGTTCCAACTGGCTACACCTGTGAAGAGGAGGATACCGGACATGGATGTTTTAAAAATTCCATCATATAAACTAAGAGCCCAGCCCCTGCTTTGCCTGATTTGCTCAGAACCTCCACCCCTCCTCTTGTTGTGTTAGCCTGTCTTTCCCCTGCTCTGTGCCTGACCCACCTGTTGGGTTCATCCCCTCACATATCGTTTCTTCTAGGCTGCACATTCTGTGGGGCAGGGGTGCCATTTGCTAGATGTTTGCACTGCACATGGCACAATGGGGCCTTGCCTTTCTTGGCCTCTAGGTGTTACTGCAATAAATCTGTTAAATAGTAATTAGCAGTTTCAGGATAAACTGCCCCACTTGGTCCCCCTTTCCAGTCTTCCTTCTGGGCACCTGCTTAAGGTTCCTGTTTCTCACCTCTCTTGGTTGGAGACCTGCTTCTCTCTCTCTTCTGATTGGCCTGCACAGCTCCCTGCCTTACACTGTATATCCCCAGCAAGCCAGACTCCCTACAGGCAAGCCCCTGTGCTTAGCTTTCTCCCTCCAAGGGCTCTCAGCAGGGCATTGTCAGAGGCTACAAGTTACCACCAAGCTCTTTCTAAGCAAACACCTTTATTTGGAAGGTCAAGGCATTACAGAGAAAACATATAACAAACAACAGCAGTTCCTATACACATGTTAAAAGCTTACCAGAGATCACCCAGCAGCCCCATGGGGCCCTTGTAGGCCAAAGTCTTTCCAACACTTCTGCAGGAGTTGGGGATCTTGGACAGAAGGTTTCTGTGGCTTTTAAAGCTACGTCATTCCCCAACAACAGAGATAATGGACTGTCTGCCAACACGACAGCCAACACTCCCGACCCTTCCTGGGTCTGTGTAGGAAATCTGGGCTGTAGGCAGAGTGAAGGCTTTCACACCTGGAATTTTAACCCACATTTCACACCCTGGGAGAATCTGATGGGGTTTCACCACATGGGGCTTAATGATCAGATTAGCAGAGAGGACCATAAAGATTATGGGCCATGTAAAGAAGCTTTGTTGCTAGAGTTGAAACTGACTCCTGAAACATAGAATCATAGACTTTAAGGTCAGAAGGGACCATTATGATAGTCTAGTCTGACTTCCTGCACAATGCAGGCCATCCCTAACCTATGTCTGAGCTATTGAAGTCCTCAACTTGTGGTTTAAAGACTTCGAGGTGCAAGTGACCCATGCCCCACGCTGCAGAGGAAGGCAAAAAAACCCCAGGGCCTCTGCCAATCTGCCCTGGAGGAAAATTCCTTCCCGAACCCAAATATGGTGATCAGTTAAACCCTGAGCATGTGGGCAAGACTCACTAGCCAGACACCCAGGAAAGAATTCTCTGTAGTAACTCAGATCCCACCCCATCTAACATCCAGTCACAGGCCATTGGGCATATCTACCGCTAATAGTCAAAGGTCAATTAATTGCCAAAATTAGGCTATCCCATCATATCATCCTCTCCATAAACTTACCAAGCTTAGTCTTGGAGCCAGATATGTCTTTTGCCCCCCCACTGCTTCCCTTGGAGGGCTGTTCCAGAACTTCACTCCTCTGATGGTTAGAAACCTTCATCTAATTTCAAGTCTAAACTTCCTGATGGCCAATTTATATCCATTTGTTCTTGTGTCCACATTGGTACTGAGCTTAAATAATTCCTCTCCCTCCCTGGTATTTATCCCTCTGATATATTTATAGAGAGCAATCATATCTCCCCTCAGCCTTCTTTTGTTTAGGCTAAACAAGCCAAGCTCCTTGAGTCTCCTTTCATAAGACAGGTTTTCCATTCCTGGGATCATCCTAGTAGCCCTTCTCTGTACCTGTTCCAGTTTAAGAAGGATGAATTCAAACATGGGTGACCAGAACTGCACACAGTATTCCAGATGAGGTCTCACCAGTGCCTTGTATAATGGTACTAACACCTCCTTATCTCGACTGGAAATACCTCGCCTGATGCATCCCAAGACCGCATTAGCTTTTTTCACGTCCATATCACATTGGCGGCTCATAGTCATCCTGTGATCAACTAATACTCTGAGATCCTTCTCCTCCTCTGTTCCTTCCAAGTGATGCGTCCCCAGCTTATAACAAAAATTCTTGTTATTAATCTCTAAATGCATGACTTTGCACTTTTCACTATTAAATTTCATCCTATTACTATTATTCCAGTTTACAAGGTCATCCAGATCCTCCTGTAGGATATCCCGGTCCTTCTCTGTATTGGCAATACCTCCCAGCTTTGTGTCATCCGCAAACTTTATTAGCACACTCCCACTTTTTGTGCCGAGGTCAGTAATAAAAAGATTAAATAAGATTGTTCCCAAAACTGAGAAAGCACATCGGAGAAAGTTTTGGGGAGTTCAGAAAAAAGGGTTATGTCTATGCAGAGGTGTCAGCCCAAATTAGGGGTTACATAAGAAAATGGGGAACTGGGTGGGAGGTTAAAACAGTTGATATCACCTATGAATTAACAGGCATAGAACAATTCCATTAACTTTGCCACCTTGACCTAAACTCACGGGCTAATAGATAAAGTTCCTAGAGATATAACTATAGCGGGAGAATTGGCAGCATTACTTGGCTAATTGGCTTGGGTTTGACGGGGTGGAATGACATCAGAGGACAGTAGGGGCATAAGTATAAGTATAAGTAGGGGCATAGCGAGCAGATCGAGGGACGTGATCGTTCCCCTCTATTCGACATTGGTGAGGCCTCATCTGGAGTACTGTGTCCAGTTTTGGGCCCCACACTTCAAGAAGGATGTGGATAAATTGGAGAGAGTCCAGCGAAGGGCAACAAAAATGATTAGGGGTCTGGAACACATGAGTTATGAGGAGAGGCTGAGGGAGCTGGGATTGTTTAGCCTGCAGAAGAGAAGAATGAGGGGGGATTTGATAGCTGCTTTCAACTACCTGAAAGGGGGTTTCAAAGAGGATGGCTCTAGACTGTTCTCAATGGTAGCAGATGACAGAACGAGGAGTAATGGTCTCAAGTTGCAGTGGGGGAGGTTTAGAGTGGATATTAGGAAAAACTTTTTCACTATGAGGGTGGTGAAACACTGGAATGCGTTACCTAGGGAGGTGGTAGAATCTCCTTCCTTAGAGGTTTTTAAGGTCAGGCTTGACAAAGCCCTGGCTGGGATGATTTAACTGGGAATTGGTCCTGCTTTGAGCAGGGGGTTGGACTAGATGACCTTCTGGGGTCCCTTCCAACCCTTATATTCTATGATTCTATGACAGCTTTTGGACCTAAGGCAAGACCCTCACCCAGCAGGGAGGGAAACTGCCTCTGAGAAGTCCTGGGACACACGGGAAAATCCAGTGTTCTGTATGTGGTCAGCTGGGTCACTTTGCCCTGGATTGCCCACTGAGGGCCAGTGCAATGCTGGAAAGAGCAGCTGCACCCCAACCTCCCAGAGTTACTCTCTGGAAGGAGGGAAATCACCCAATCAGTCCATCGATGGCATATAATGGTCACGCAAAGCCAGTCACACTCCTACTCCCTCCCACATCCACGTGTCATGCTGCACCTTCCTGGGTGCAGATCCATCGATCCCCCATGAGCACATTTATTAACTGTGATCAAGTTACCCCAACTCTTCTCTTTCATGAACTAAACAGATTGAGCTCCTTGAGTCTATCGCTATATTTTTCAATTCTTTAATAATTCTTGTGGCTCTTCTCTGAACCCTCTCCCATTTATCAACATCCTTCTTGAAATGTTAATACCAGAACTGGACACAGTGTTCCAGCAGTGGTCCCAGCAGTGCCAAATACTGGGGTAATCAAAAATGTTTTTAAATCACCCCTGAAATATTTTGTTTCCTGAATACCTATTTTTCACAGCAAAAAACACGGTTTTTGGTAAATGATAAATTTATATAATGGATTTCAAAAACAATTTCAATGAAATGTTGGTAAAAAGTATTGCGAAAAAGTTCAAGTGGTATGGGTCTATTTTGAACCCTGAAAAACTGGAACACTTTCCCTTTTTGTACCAGGTCTGATACTAACACATAAATTAGAAGATGGGATTGTTCAAAGTCATTAAAGTCTGTAAAAGAGTTGTTTTCACCCCAGCAAATTCTCGGCATCTTTTAGGATTGTTTCCTAATTGCTGGATGTTTGACCTTTGGAAACTTCACACTTTTTTAAAACTAACGGGTATGAAATAGCAAAGCAGATCTGTTAGCTAAAAATTGGAAATGGTTGAATTTATTAGCTCTGTGTTTTGGTGCTGGCTGAGATACACAGTCAATATCATTATAGTTATAGTTGTCATCTAAAAATAAAAATAACAACTGAGGATCTGCCCAGATAGAGTCTTCATTTCAAAGGTTCTTGATAATCGAAACAAGCAGGTTCAAAACATCATGCTCAGCATCTCACATCCATCTTGCTTGCACCCCTACAGTTAACTCAGAAAAAGCACCAGGAATAAGATGTGTACAGTTATTTTGCTTATTAAGTATAATGATATACATTGAGCAAAACCAATTAGCAATTCCTGTTTACTCAGTTCTGTCTGAAGTTTCCTTGGGCTTAATCCTTGAGGTTTTGTTGTGTCTTGCAGTAAGTCTGGCTAAGAAGGCTGGGATGGGGTGAACTTCAGTGATAATTATCACTCTGTGTCTATGTTCATAAGCATATTTAACCTAACTGAGAATCTACTATTAATGGAAAACAATTAGCAGGCTGTGTGGGAAGGTAGTTGTGTAAAATATTATGTGCAGGATAGAACATGGCCTATTTTTCCATTGATGATGATGGAGTGTCCCGCTGAGTTTGACAGATGAGCTACTGTCACTTATTGTGGGTCCTAATCTAAGACCAAAGACCAATTGAGGACCTCAGTGCGGTCTGCAAGTGCCACAGGTGAAGAAAATTGCAGATGAATGTGCGGTGCTTTTAGCTTTTCACCTTGCACATCTCTCCTCGATTGCAGCACTCCGCAAGCTCTTGTAGTCTTTCAGTCCAAGGTTACAGAGCTGCCACCATCTCATCTTGTCATAAGCTTCCAGGTGTTAAGGTTGACATCGTGAGATTGGCCTTAAGAATGTCTTTAGAATGTTTTCTTGGTCTGCCCCTAAAACGAGTTCCACTCTGCAATTCTCCATAGAATCATAGAATCATAGAATATAAGGGTTGGAAGGGACCCCAGAAGGTCATCTAGTCTAACCCCCTGCTCGAAGCAGGACCAATTCCCAGTTAAATCATCCCAGCCAGGGCTTTGTCAAGCCTGACCTTAAAAACCTCTAAGGAAGGAGATTCTACCACCTCCCTAGGTAACGCATTCCAGTGTTTCACCACCCTCTTAGTGAAAAAGTTTTTCCTAATATCCAATCTAAACCTCCCCCACTGCAGCTTGAGACCATTACTCCTCGTTCTGTCATCTGCTACCATTGAGAACAGTCTAGAGCCATCCTCTTTGGAACCCCCTTTCAGGTAGTTGAAAGCAGCTACCAAATCCCCCCTCATTCTTCTCTTCTGCAGGCTAAACAATCCCAGCTCCCTCAGCCTCTCCTCATAACTCATGTGTTCCAGACCCCTAATCATTTTTGTTGCCCTTCGCTGGACTCTCTCCAATTTATCCACATCCTTCTTGAAGTGTGGGGCCCAAAACTGGACACAGTACTCCAGATGAGGCCTCACCAATGTTGAATAGAGGGGAACGATCACATCCCTCGATCTGCTCGCTATGCCCCTACTTATACATCCCAAAATGCCATTGGCCTTCTTGGCAACAAGGGCACACTGCTGACTCATATCCAGCTTCTCGTCCACTGTCACCCCTAGGTCCTTTTCCGCAGAACTGCTGCCTAGCCATTCGGTCCCTAGTCTGTAGCTGTGCATTGGGTTCTTCCGTCCTAAGTGCAGGACCCTGCACTTATCCTTATTGAACCTCATCAGATTTCTTTTGGCCCAATCCTCCAATTTGTCTAGGTCCTTCTGTATCCTATCCCTCCCCTCCAGCGTATCTACCACTCCTCCCAGTTTAGTATCATCCGCAAATTTGCTGAGAGTGCAATCCACACCATCCTCCAGATCATTTATGAAGATATTGAACAAAACCGGCCCCAGGACCGACCCTTGGGGCACTCCACTTGATACCGGCTGCCAACTAGACATGGAGCCATTGATAACTACCCGTTGAGCCCGACAATCTAGCCAGCTTTCTACCCACCTTGTAGTGCATTCATCCAGCCCATACTTCCTTAACTTGCTGACAAGAATACTGTGGGAGACCGTGTCAAAAGCCACTCAGATGGCCTTCAGTATTCCATGGCCAGACATGTGAACCACATCACCCCATCATCTCAGCTCCGCTCTCACTATAAAATTTTCAGTGCCTGTGATGTTGTAGCACCCAATGACCTCAGTGTTTGGACTAAGCCTTGCCCCATAATTCCCATTATCTGCTGTAGCCATTGTAAGCAGAATTGGTCCAACTGTTTTATGCACCATCAATAAGTGGTCCACGTGTCGCAGCCATGGAGAGGAGGGGTGATGATGATGCCATGGTAAACATCAATTTTTGTATGCGACCTGACACCATGTTCATTCCAGAGATGACTCTGAAGCTTTCCAAAGACATTGCTGGCTGCCCCAGTGGGCTTCATAATGTCATCGGCAACCAGTGCATCTCATGAAATGACACTGCCTTGAGTGGTGCATCATCAACGGACACAACTGGAGAAGTTGCAGTACTTCCCGGTTGAGGCTGGACCATGACTTCTGGCTGATCGTAAAGCCAGGAAGTTTTGCTGCACATGCAAAGCAGTCTATGAGCAACTGAGAGTCCCTGAGGTAACGGGCTAATAAAGCGCAATCATCAGCGAACAGTAATTAATGACTAATTGTCTTAATAACTTTTGTCTTTGAACTTGATGTGATGCAGATTCATGAGACCTCCACCTCTACAGTACTGCATATCAGTGCTCTAGCTGTCTCTGAAGGCATCTATTAGAACAGCTGCAAACTTTATGCTAAGTATGTCAGAGCAAGAACACAGCCTGGTTTTACTTCATTGGTGACAACAAAGGGAGCTGAGAAGCAGCCTTGGTGGACACAAACCTGCATTTCTGCATGAAAAGACTGAATAATGTTGACAAACTTACTGGGGCAACCAAGCCTGTGGATCAATAAAAACTACATCTAGGTCTTGATTCTGCTCATGACATTTCTCTCTGAATCTGCTGGAGTGCAAACATCATGTCTGAAGTCCCATGCCCAGGATGGAAGCCACACTGGCTTTCAGGCAGTATCTTCTCTGCAAGTGGATCAATTAGCCACTTTAGCATGACTCAGGTGAGTAGCTTTCCTGCAGTGGCAAGGCGCGAGATGCCACAATGGTTACCGCAGGAAGCGCAATTGCCTTGCCTTTTGCAAAGGTGCGATAATTTTGGCTTTAAGTTCCTGTGGCACATCCTCCTGTTCCCAAAACCTTTCAGAAGAGGCCAGATCATCACACGCTGGTGTTGACACGGTGCAAGGGCAATGCCGAACCTTATGGTTTCCACTGGGAGCCCCGCAACCCGCTTGGGAGGCTCATGGTACTGTGACCTCCCCTAGAGCCACTCGCCCCGAGTAAGAATCTTCCTTTTAAAGCACCACGGCAGCAATGCTGCTGTCAGCAATCTGGGTGGGAGTCACAACAGCACCCGGCATTGGCCTGTCTCTGCTCCCATTGGAGACGATGACAACAGCCCCTCCCCACCACCCATTAACTCCAATGGGAGCACAGGTCAGCCCATGGGGAGTGCGTTGGGGCATAATTCTCCTTTGATTCACACCAAGACCGTAAATAACCTCACTGGGGCTGCAGGAGGTGACTTCCAGGCAGAGTCTTGCCCTATGCTTATAATTTTGTTTAGAGCAAATGATTTTTGACACACAAATATTTGTATGTTGTCAGGTTATCCAAGTAACGAGCTCCTCTTAGCGAGGAACAGAAAGTGATCTACAGACAGCATTGTCTAAGTACAGGAACCCCTCGGGCCCATGCAACCTCACTGGATTAACAAATTGCCTCCCTACAGGCAGATGGAGACTAAATGAGGCCTGGGCCCACCAGAATCTCTGCCTCCACCAACAAAGCTTTCTACTTGCTTATGAGGGGAGGGCCACAGCAGCACCTTCCTGGGGCCTCCCAGGTGACCAGGAGAAGATTTGGTGCCTCTCAGCTGTCTTTGTGACTCTGGGCTGAATTCACTGACCAGCGCTCAGCTCGCCCTGCCTATTCTCAACCAGGAGGAGTCCAGGGCCAAGCAGATCTCTCGGCAAACGTCGGGTAGGTGAGAGCTGCTATTTCCACACCTCCCATGCAGGATCCTTGGTCTCCTCGTCAGGGGCCTCCTGCAAACCCAGGCACCTGAGTATGGTGTTCCAAGCATCTTGTCTTAAACCAGGGGTGTCCTGCACAAATGAAGGCCTGATTCTGATATCCCTTTGGTTTCACACCACTGTCCTGGGCTTTCTTTGGGTGTGGGTCTATTCTATTATGATGCCAGTCTGGACTCTGGCCAAGGGGCTATTCCAGCCGCCAGGGATCACTTGGGCATAAGAGGACATGGCAATGCCCCCTTTGCCGTGGGATGTAACCTCCACTAGCTCACCTGAGGATTTCCCATGCTTCAAGAGTGTTGGATGTGCCGCTGTACCGGCGGGGGTCGGGGGGGGAGGAGGTTGCAGTGTCAAAGCTGTCATGGGGCTGAAAATCTGACTGACTGTGGCATTGGAATGACTCCTGATTACATCAGCGCAAGAGAGATCAAAAGGAGGCCCTATTGGTGTCAGCCATTTTGGATTCCCTTTGCAGCTGGAGGGACTGGCTGCGGTCTCTTTTGTGACTTTCAAACCTTTGGTTTCAGAGGAGCAGCCGTGTTAGTCTGTATCCGCAAAAAGAAAAGGAGGACTTGTGGCATCTTAGAGACTAACCCATTTATTTGAGCATCCAATGAAGTGAGCTGCAGCTCACGAAAGCTTATGCTCAAATAAATTGGTTAGTCTCTAAGGTGCCACAAGTCCTCCTTTTCTTTAAACCTTTGGTTTTGCTTGAAAACACCTGTTTGAGAGTAACCGCCTACGGGGAAGGGAACTCAGTAAGCTGGCTGGGGGCTGGCAGGTTGCTGGAATGCCTCACCATTTCGGTTTGTGGTGTCTCTCTGCGTAAGGACAAACATGAGCATGAAACAGCACATGCAGTGTGAAAATAGAAAAGGAGGACTTGTGGCACCTTAGAGACTAACCAATTTATCTGAGCATGAGCTTCCTGAGCTACAGCTCACTTCATCGGATGCATCCTGTGGAAAGTACAGAAGATCTTTTTATACACATAAAGCATGAAAAAATGGGTGTTTACCACTACAAAAGGTTTTCTCTCCCCCCACCTCACTCTCCTGCTGGTAAAAGCTTATCTAAAGTGACCACTCTCCTTACAATGTGTATGATAATCAAGGTGGGCCATTTCCAGCACAGATCCAGGGTTTAACAAGTGTGAAAATAGCTTTAATAATTCATCCTACAAAGAGGGAAGATGAAAGATTTATTCTGGGCTAAATGGAGCTATTAGCAGAATAACTCATTCTTCCATTTTACCATTTCGAACATACGATTTACTAGTGAGAAAGTTTTCTCTCTGAAAACACCGAGCAATGACGCCATTCTACTCGCCTGGAAACTTCCCGGGCCCCAGATTCCAAGCACTTGCAGCTGCTGCTCCCTCATAGCTCATGGCCCTTGCAGCTTCTGGGCCACGTTGAAATGGGGGCGTCTCTCCTTAAATTCACTTTTAGTCTGGGACATGGAGCAATTAACCCAACGCAAAGCTCCATTTCCATACCTAGCACAGTACCAGCTGCCCCGTCAGCCACGTCCTATCACGACACAGCGGTCACTCTAAGATCAGTAATCTCAAGCCAGCATACACTTACTACAGGTGATACTGTATTCTGTTCTGCCTGCTTTGGTTCAGATCAGTTCTTATACCATGCTCATTCCACTATTGTATCTAAACGCCGTCCCCCAGTGCATTGAGCACCAAATCCACCACTAACATCCGTGACGTACTTGTCCTCTCATCCTCTCCCTGGGGGAGGACAGTGTGCACTGGGAGCTCGTGGTTTACCATTCTTTTCACATATGAACACATTTCTTCTGTGTTTATGTTAGAGAAGGCAAAGTCAAAGGAACACACCTTGCACTGGGAGCGGAAGGTGAGGTGGTCTGGGATAGTCCCTCGCTCCTGTGGGATTTCATTCACCCAGTCTCAGACTTGCCCCCGAGGAAGTTCCTTCTCCTGCCTTACTGGTGGAGTAAGGCGCGTCTCAACATGAGCAAAGGTAGCAGCATCAAGTGACTGCAAGACTGGGTCCTTAGACTGTGCAGTTTTCACGCCTGGGACTGCATAGAAGGAAATCCTCCTATGTATGGCTGAATGCAGGGAGGGCACTTTTCCCCAGGCCTAGCATAGATGGCATGGAGGACGGATGGGGAAGAGGTAGACAAAAGCCTGCTTGTGCCCTCTTCCCAGTGGCCAGGCCAGCAGTGTATTTTAAAGGGGCTACACAAGCACCCTTTGGCAGATGGGGTCCATTACTTGTTTTCTGCACTAAGTCTAAGTTCCACGTAGAACATTTAGCCTCTGGAACATACTGCCACAAGATGTAACTGTTGCCAAGAGCTTGGCAGGATTGTGTATTTATATGGATAATGAGAAGATTTAGTTATAATAGTAAGGATAAAAGAAGGGAGAGTTTTGGGATGGATCTAACCTGTCATCTTCAGCAAATAAGACAACCTCTAACTGTCTAGGTATTCTGCATTAGAAACATTCTCCATGGACAGGCTATTCCACTACTGCCTACATCTCACACTTTCCTCTCTTACTGGTCAGGGTCAGGATATTTGGATATTTGACCAAACGGGCTCCTGGTCTGATGTAGTCTGGCAATACCAATATGTCTAGATCCCAGAGTTTTTCACACTTTTGTGCCCCAGAATTATGAAATTTATAAACAGGTTTGGTGGATGTTAATTGCAATGGGGGGGAGGGGGAACATTTCTTCAGTGTCATTCAGATAATGCTTAGTTTGTGATATCAAGTTACTCAATCAGTTCTGCACCACAGCGTTTGCCATTCAACCACACCAGCAGGATTTTAAAAAAGGAATCGCAGTTCAAACAAGAATGACCATGTAGAAGTCAAATGGCTATTGAAAAGTCTTTTTCCATGCAGATGAGCAAAGGTACCGGTGTTACTCAATAGCCACTCAGCTAGTGTTACAGCTACTGGGGCTATGAAGTACTGAATAGGTCAACAAAACTCAGCTGGCAAACCAGGGTTATTTCTAGATTGGAAGTAAGCATCAGGTTTGAAGCCTCGAGATTGGTTTCTTCACACATCGAAGCATTCGGATGGACTGCCTGATCGCTTGTTGAGCCGCATACTTTCCCAAGCATCCATCTTAGCACACTGTACCATGGTGCAGTGGGTTATTTCAGGTTCGCTTATGCCACGTCTTATCGAGTCACATTAATCACATTTAAAAAGAACGTGCTGCCATGCTGGGAGAGCAGACACGCGACCGAGACTTTACAAGGAACCCTGGTGGATTTGACTAAAGCGGGCTTTCTCTGCTCTTGCACCAGCCTAGTAAAAAATGAGGGGAAATGCGCTCTCACCGCCTCTTCCACGCCAGACAAGTGGAGCACAGAACCCAGCAGTCCTACAGAACTAGGGTCGCGGCATATCACAGTGTAACATCTGGTGCCTAAAGGGACATTCTTCTGGTAAATAAATAACAGAAGGAGAGGCTGAGTTTCCGGGTCAGGGCTGTTTTGGGGTAATTTTCATAATTGTTCATATATGTGGTCGGGATGTGGCTCCCATTTCATTACATTAATAATATAAACATCATCTGTATTTGTCCTCTTTTCTTTTTCTGGGGTTATTTACACATAGTCAAACTGAAAACAAAGTGTTGGGTCATCTCATAATCCTCCCTATCTTAACTTGTCACTCTGCCATGTTTTGTAGCAGGACTGTTCAACTGAAAGAGCACAAGTCCATCCTCCATTACATAAACAAAACCTCCATTGTTCTCAGTAGGAATTACACTGCACCCGTCTAAAGGAGAGCAGGATTTGGCCCATCATGTTCTTCAAGGATCTGAATGCACACTGTAAAATGCAAGTAGAAACTAACATGGGCTGCAAATTACAAATCTTTGAAGACACCCTGCAAAAGCGGAGCGGTTAGGAAATGCCAGATTGCTAGCCTAAGAACTTGGAAGAATTTGCACCACAAAAGACACAAAGTGCCGGATTCTCTTCCGCCCTCACCAGTGGAGCTCTCTTAGAGTCACTGGCCAAAGGATGAGGAGAAATGGACACACAGATTTTGTCAAAGGAGTGTTTCGGGACTACTTCAGCAACAACAGGAATTTTCCAGATACACAGATTAGCTGCTGGCTTTGACGATTTGCCTGTGATATTTTGACTATCTAAACCTGATAGTTATTTATATTTCTCCCTTTATCAGAAGATGGATTAAAAACAAAAGCTATGAACAAACGTTGTTCTCACACATTGAATTGTTCTGCTGTAAGAGTGAAGTAGCTTTAATTTGCAAAGCTGGTAAAAAGCTGTAGTTTTTGCTTTCCTTGGGTAATGTGCTTGCCCAGTACCTACAAATTCAGGGCAGAGCCGGCTCTCCTATAAAAGTTTGATAGTATTCTCGTCTGGAAAGCTGACAAGACACTGAAATCCAGATTCAGGAAACGTTCAACTCTATGATGTGTTTATAATTAAATTTACTTCCCTTGAATGCAACCGTGAGTCTCCCTGGCTCATTGTGCTTGGCACTTGCATGACTTGCATGTAAAGGATTATGCCTGTGGAATCAAATAGATTGATGACATGATTTAGGAGTGAGCTGGAAAGATTAAATGCAACTCACACTATTTGCCTTGATCTTCTGGCTTGAACCTGGATGAATTTGCACCTTAGCTGTGCTCCAAAAACATGGACTAAAAAAAAAAAAAAAGATTGTTTTATGTAGTTTATTCAGAGCCTTAAATGTTCAGTACATTGCTCCTCTCTGGAGTGCAAGTCTGCAACATTTATTGTGTCATCCCTGACTTGTCTAGTATGTTATTCTCTTCATTGGACTATAAATGAGCAGAGTGATGAGCCTCCGAAGGTTCAGAGAGCACACCTCAGTCCTTCCTCCAACCCAAAAGGGAAAAGAAAACAGCTGGGATTCTACATTGATCTACGCTGTCAATTGTTGCGTTGGATTTGCCTTGGCAACAAGGCACAAAATGTGACCCCAGATAAAGTAGCACTGCGCAGATCTGCAGAAGGGGGAGAATCCCCTCAGCGTGGTTCCCCTCTACGTGGCTGAGGCATCTATGCAGGGCAAAGAATTGAAGCAGACTCTGCAGCGCCTTACATGGCTCCTTTGCCACAGGGATCCCCTGGATTCACATTAATGTGAGGGCAGAATTTGGCCCTTGGATTCTGAGCACTGACTATCAAACACTCAGTTAAATTACATTCAGCTCTGTGAAATGACCAGGGTGTCCCACCTCAGGGGCTAAGGAGATCTAAGTAGTTCATGAAGTTTTCTGGCTTTATCTCCTGAGTCTCAGAATCAGAGGCAGACACTTGCATTTTTGAGATCTGAATTCTGCCAATCTGTTATAGAGCCCTTTTTTACATTCCTCACAAAGCCGCGCTCCCTGATGGAAAGTGTCTGTCCAAAGCAAGCGATGCAATGACACATTTCTGGACACCTGCAGCCAAGTCCTGGCCCTGTTGAAGCCTTTAGGAAAACTCCCATAGACCTCTAGGGAGGCTAGATTTCACCCCTGGGCTCTCTAGGGCTCGTCGTTCTTGCTGTTGGGACTCTATCATGTTGTAGGTTACAATTTCCTCTTGTAATATGAAAAGTAATAAATATGTTTTAATAGAACAATTTATCTTAAACGTTGAAGAAGTTTCCCTGGTTATAAATACTTTGTGAAGCTTCTAAAGCAGTTTAAAATCCATTATTTATCCAGAGCCTTTCAAAATGATCTGGGTGCTTTACAGAATTACAGATATAGATAACTCTATAGTCTCACAACTGAGTTTGATGCTAGGATTGAATCTGGCTTATACTGAACACAAGGACACAGGAATAACCCAACTGGATCAGATCCATTGGCCAGCCAGTCTAGCATCGTGTCTCTGACAGGGCCAGCACCAGACGCTTCAGAGGAAGGTACAAGAATTTTACATTAGGCAGATGTGGGATAATCTGCCCCATTGTATAGGAATCACATCACTTCACCAGCTCTGAAATGTTGTTCAGAGGCAATACTGCACACTACTGCTAGTTTTACATTTAACTATACAGCAAAGTTGATTACACACTGTCCTTCAGAAACCATGAGCTACAAGTCACGTTCATTTCTTGTGTGTGGATTGTAAAGATGCAGTACATTCTAACACAACAGTCTGCAATATTAACCCTCAACGTTTAGTTGCACTCTACCTCTGTTACACGTTTATAACTGGTCATTCTATTTATCATAGAGATATAGATATATCTATATCTATATCTATATCTATATCTAAAGGATTTGATGTCCTGGCACGTCACAGTTTATAAAACATTATATATGATTTGGCAACAAAACCAACAGCATGGGCCAATTCTGACTTCAGTTTCACCAGTGTGAATCTAGAGTAAGGCTACTGAAGAAAAAGGGATTATTCCAGATTTACACTGAAAGCAGAATTTGACCCATTGCTTCTATAAGGCCTAACAGCTCATAATGAAATTATGTATAATGTATTTTGTGTTCGACCCAATTAATTGGAGAACAACAGATTGAAGCTAAAGTTCACCAGGGTGAGCAGACAGACCAGCTGAAGAAGCAAACATATTTTTGTCAATATTAAATTAAGAAACTTGAAGCAGCTTGGCTAAGCCTTGACGCCTCTTATGAAATCTGTATTTCATAGGAGACAAAATTGAATTTAGCTACGAGCAGCAGCCTGATGTTGATCTTAGTAGACTCGTCTCAGATCAATACATTACCCAAAAGCCGTATTACTTTTGGTGGTACTGGCAATCGGAGAACAAAATACACATATATCCTAAAGCCAGCTTAGGTTGCCTTTTATTCTGGATGTTAGAACTGGAGCAAAGAAACAAAGTTCGCTTCTGACTGGAGTGGGTTCTGAAATCTCAGCCTGCATCCAGATGGGAATTTTCAGTTGGGACCTACCTCGATAATGACTATTCACACCAAAGCCCTGGAGCCAAATGTCCCTCAACTTCACCATGTTCAAAGTCCAGCTCTGAACCGAGCAGTTGGAGACGTCCCTAGTTTTGACCTTGGATAGGATGATAATCCCCAGTGACTATGTTGCAATGTGTTTAGAAGAATGAGTTTCTTTTATTACAGACCAATCCTGTGTAAGGCACATCTAAATGACCTAATGCATCTTTTCCTTCCACAGTGTCTTGGATTGTAAACATTTCTTTTTCAAGTGCAATAAAAATTCTGAAAACAAGCATCTGTAACCCGGGATTATACAGTGAGAATTTTGTATCCTAAACTGCAGTCGACAACGGTAGAAGTTAGAGTGAAGCTTCATTTGTATTTAGCTGACACAGTGACTTGCCTGGGAACCTCACGACGTAAACAGAATTCCTGAGGGACAAAGGAATGGAACTATACATAACTTTAAAGCAGAGGCGGGCAAACTACGGCCCGGGGGACCGTCCTGCCCAGGCCCTGAGCTCCTGGCAGGGGAGGCTCGCCCCCGCCCCGCTGTCCCCCCTTCCCTGCAGCAATGCCGTCGCGTGGGCAGCACGGCTTGCGCCCACCCACCTCCCAGGCTTTCCAATAAGCCTGTCCTGCCACTTTGAGTGGGTAAGGGGGGAGGGGAGTTGGATAAGGGGCAGGAGGCCCTGGCGGGCAGTCAGGGGACAGGGGGTAGTTGGATGGGGCAGAGGTTCGGGGGGGGGGGGGTGGTCAGGAGACAGGGAACGGGGGGGTTGGATGGGGGTGGGGTCCTGGGAGGGCAATTAGGGACGGGGTCCCAGGGGGCAGTCAGGGGACAGGGAGCAGGGGGGGTTGAATAGGCATGGGCGTCCCGGGGCGCCTGTCAGGGGGCGGGGCATCCAGGGGACAGGGAGGCTTGGATAGGGTGTGGGGTCCTGGGGGGTGGTTAGGGGCGGGGGGTCCTGGGAGGGGTGGTTAGGGGACAAGGAGTGGGGGGGTTGGATGGGTCAGAGGTTCTGAGGGGGGCAGTCAGGGGGACAGGGTGGATGGGGGCAGGGGCCAGGCTATTTGGGGAGGCACAGCCTTCCCTACCTGGCCCTACATACTGTTTTGCAACCCCGATGTGGCCCTTGGGCCATAAAGTTTGCCCACCCCTGCTGTAAAGCCATTGCAAGATGAATTATGTTAATTACTGCTTTTCGGTGCTCTGTTACGTACACATCTATATGTTTATGCAATAGGAATTTGGCTACTCCATTCTAAAAGGCGCTAGTCCAGTTTATGCGGGTACAAGCTGACTCCCAAGGCTGAGTAGTTTATCCTGCTGAATGAGCAAAACAAACAAGGAAACCTGGGCCCTCGGTCTCTTGGAGTCACTGCTCTATGGGGGGCATGGATCAGCGTTCACATCGCGTTCCCTGTCAGTACCTGCCCGGGGAAGGTCATGATCCAACCAGAGGTGATGAATCCTGGTCAGGTGCCCCCTGAGGAACGTTGCGCAGACGCTAAGAAGAATGAGCTACAAGGCACTGTTTCTGTGCCTGGCTTAGAAAAGTGTGGGTGAGAGAATGCATCTCCCTAGGCTTGCTTCCCCCATTGTGCCAGCTGTTCCTTGACTCCGTGTTCCTGTCTCTGCTGAGCGCTGGGTGACGGCTCAGCGGCCCTCCACGTGACCAGGAGGGGCTCCAGGCTGCGCACCACTGAACCTGTTGGTTAAAATCAGTGAAACCACCACCAGCAGCAGGACCGCCAGCAGGAGTTCTGAGAAGTGATTAGATTAATCAAAGCAGACATTTTTTCTGCATCCAACCTCAACAGCGAGCGTTCAGGATAATGAGTTTGGAGAGAGACTTGTACAGGCAACAGTTCCAGCTCGGCACTGCCCCAGATTGCATGTGCTGTCCTATACCTCGGGGTGTTGCTGCGTGTTCTCACTGTAACCAGTCAGCTGTGCTCCCCCAAATCCTACTTCCTGTGCTCCTCTGGAGGGGCTACCGTGTCTTGCATATGCATGGGGTGCACAAGGGAAGGGGGAAAGCGCCTTGTCCCAGGTGGAACCCAACCCCTTATTTGCCTCCCCCGCCGCACTCACAACGTAATACCCAATAACATCCCCCATCCCCTCACCAGTCTCTGGGTTCTGAGGGTGAGGTTCAGCCCATGCAAGGCCCCACACACCACTCACACCCCAAGCAAACACAGCATCTTGTGTGCACTGTCTGCTCTGGGGCGAATTTCATCCTCAGTGAAACGAGTGCGGCCTTGTGTGCTGCTGTCTACCGCTCTCATAAGCTGGGGAAAGGGACATCCCAGTCACACGCACAAACTAGCCCAACCCCAAGGGCTTGTATGTGCATCTCCTATTTTACAGATCGATCAAGGTACCTTGATCTATATCTAGATTCTTGTCAATATTCCCCAGGGTTTTTGTTCTAGAAGCCATGGGAATACTAACAGACGTTTACAGCTTCCTTGCGTTGTTGGAGCACCTTTGACTCTGTGGACATATGTTCCAGGATTGTCTTCATCAGTAGGAACATGGTTCTGTTTTCTTTAGGAAGATCCCGTGCACGAACAGCCGTTCTGACTAAAATACCAGGTAAACCCCACGTAAAAATGGATGATATTTTTGTTGAGATCTATGGCCATTAGAGAGAAAAGGATATCCTAGAGAACTGTTTGTGCTTCTCTGGCATCTGTCTCAACAAATGCAACAGCACTGAAGGTAGTGAAGTATCTGATTTAAGTGTTCTTTGTCCACCGTCTGGGTGTATGAAGCTTGTGGCGTGGGCCAGCACAATACTCCAAAATAGGAACACACAGAGACAGCCTTTGAAGAACTGCAGGTCTGGTGAGTAACTTCTCTTTTGTGTACAACACCACTGAGAACAACAGACCTAATACAGCTCTGCCCCAGTTGTTCAATGCAGCTGGGTAAGGACCCAACCCTTTTGGGATACCCTTTTGGGATACAGACTTGCCCCTGAGTTCACAGGGTTACACCATCTTGTCTGCCAGTGCCTGGTGTGGTTTCCTTCAGGGCTCAGACCTTGCCTCTCTGACATCTGCAGGAGCTTCAGAGAGAAGGATTAAAAGCCACTGGAATTACACCTGATTTGCACTAGTGTAACCTGAGAAGAGCACTGGGCCCTTGGTGTCTAATGGAGACTTCAACCGGGTCAAGATTAATCAGTAGCTTAAAAATTATATTCTAGTTGCCTTGGGAGATACTGTCCCAGGTGAAGTGCACACTGGCGCATGGAACGGTGTTCTTTCCTTTGCTGTAATGCCAGATGAAGGCTCCCTCTCAGTGTGAGCCTGGTCCAGTGGCTGTACAGTACTTCTGCCAGTTCCCATGGCTCCAGATGCTGTCAGCCTCCCTTTGCAATGAATAACAAAGCTAATCACCTCACATTACCACACAAGCCCTGCGAGCACACGCACAGCGCACGATGCCCAGGGTTATTCCCGCTTTCCCATCGTGCCTTTGAGCATTCTCTTCATAATGGAAATATTCTCCTAGTTGCAATGCAACAAGGTGTCCGTAGCACTGATTAGTGCATCTGGGGCTAGATCTACCGTTAGACCGACCTAACCCTGGGTGTAGACAGTGCTCTGTCGACGAGAGAGCTACTTCCGTTAACATAGCTACTGCCTCTCGTGGAGATGGATTAATGACCCACTGGCATCGTAATGTCGCCACGAACGTGCTCCCACTGCACCGCTGCAGTGGTTCCAGTGTAGACCGGCCCTTGGATTGGAACGTACCGTGTAGGTGCTCTGGCTCCAAGCGCCATATATGAATGGAGCAGACTAGACCATGGCATCCAACCATCAGAACCTAAGTACAGAAGAATGGCCAGGCTGGGTCAGATCCTTTCTACCAACAGTGGTCAGAGACAGATGCTTCACAGGGAACGAAGAGAACAGGACAATTATCAAATGATCCATTCCATGGAGTCCAGGAGTGGATCCAGGCCCAGGTTCTGGCAATCAGAGGTTTAGGGACACCCAGATCATGTGGTTGAGTCCCTGACCATCTTGCCTAATAGCCATTGATGGACCAATCCTCCTATCACAGGGTGCTCCACTCACCGTTTGGCTGGTAATTCTGGGGATTAGCTCTCAAAGTCAACATCTCTTCCTGCAGTTCCAGGCTGTTACTCTGTCTGTCTCTTGGGTCTGCAGCTCCTCTCTCGCGCCAGGAACCGACCGCAGTGTCCTCTCTGTGACTTGGCCCTCCGGCCAGATCACTTCACATTTCCCCTGTCCAGGGTACAGTCCTTCTGCCACTCCCACTATGACCCAGGCAACCTTCCCGTTCATTGCCCCACCGGTGCCACTTCCCTAGTGGCTGATAGGGGAATCCGGGCTCGCCCTGTGCTCTGGGTTCCAGTCCAGGGACCCTCAACCCAGCAGTTTGGTCTTTACTCACCCAGCCCTCACTGCTCCTTCCCTGCACTGCTTCCTACCACTCCTGGTTCCCTCCCTTTCTCTGGGAGTACCAGCTCCAAACCCTCCTCCCTCTTCCCAGGGAGTGACTGCTGCCTCAGTCTGTTGCCAGCTTCCTGGCTTTATAGGCCCCGCCTATTCCTGCCCAGCTGAACCTGCTTGTCATCAATTCCCTGCTCCCTGGCACCTCCTCCAGGTGCAGCCTGTGACATTAATAGGCTACCTGGCCTCCTTAACTCTGTCCACTCCTGTGTGGGGTGGACATCCCATCCAACCTCCATGTACTTATCTAATTCTTTTTTGAACCCGGTTATACTTTTGGCCTTCGCAACATCCCTTGGCAACAAGTTCCATGGGCTGACTGTGCATTGGGTGAAGAAGTACTTCCTTCTGTTTGTTTTAAACCTGCTGCCTATTAATGTCATTTGGTGGCCCCTAGTTCTTGTGTTATGAGAAGGAGTAAATAACACTTCCTTATCTATTTTCTCCACACCAGTCATAACTTTATAGACTTCTATCATATCCCCCTTTAGTCATCTCTTTTCCAAGATGAAAAGTCCCAGTTTTGGTAATCTCTCCTCATACAGATTAGCTTTTAAAAATACTGTTTCCCCAGAGGGGCAGTGTGGGCCAGACGCTAGCCATCAATCCCAAGCAGCCAAGCAGCCTCCTCAGTTTGGGGAGGATCAGAGCCATAGTTTGAGCCTGAAGTATGTGCACAGAAAGTTATAAGAACTCTTAAACGTTGAAGCCGTGTGATTTTTTAGGAAGGCTGTATCTCAGGAATCGCTCTCTTGAATGACCTCAAATTTGATCACCAACATGGTCCTGGATCCCCAGGAGCCAGAGCCCCTTTCAAGGAAAATCTGTTTAAAGGTGTGGCTATTAGAGCACTTAGAAAAACCAGCTGTTAAACCGTAAGCTCGTCTCAGCGGTAACGGGAGTGGCATCACTGCCACCCCACTACAATGTGGGGTCTCGGCTTTCAGTTAAAAAAGTAAGTTTCTAGCCCGCACGTTTGCCGACAATGTGACCAGAGTGTGACCTAAAGACTCAAGAACCAGCTCTCAGATCCCTTTGTAATTTTTCACAGATGGCTTTGAACTGAATTATTGCCAGTAATTTTGTATCATCTGCAAACTTTGCCACCTCACTGTTTACCCCTAAAATCCAGATCATTTATGAATATGTTGAACAGCACTGGTCCCAGTATAGATTCTTGGGGGACCCTGCTATTTATTTCTCTCCATTCTGAAAACTGACCACTTATTCCTACCTTTTGTTTCCTATCTTTTAACCAGTTATTGATCCATTGCAGGACCTTCCTTCTTATCCTATGACTGCTTTCTTTGCTTAAGAGCCTTTGGTCTGGGAACTTGGCAAAGGCTTTCTGAAAGTCCAAGTATGCTATATCCACTGGATCACCCTTATCCACATGCTTGTTGACAACCTCAAAGAATTCTAATAGATTGGTGAGGCATGATTTCCCTTTACAAAAGCCTTGTTGATTCTTCCCCAACATATTGTGTTCATCTATGCATCTGATAATTCTGTTCTTTACTATACAATTTGCCTGGTCCTGAAGTTAGGCTTACGAGCCTGTAATTGCCAGGATTGTGTCTGGAGCCTTTTTTAAAAATCAGCATTACATTACCTATCTTCCAGTTATCTTGTACAGACGCTAATTTAAGCAATAGGTTACAAACCACAGTTAGTATTTCTGCAATTTCATATTTGAGTTCCTTCAGAACCCTTGGGTGAATTCCATCTGGTGACTTATTGCCATTTAATTTATCAGTTTATTCCAAAACCTCCTTAATTGACACCTCAATATGGAACATGTCCTCAGATTTGTCATCCAAAAAGAATGGCTCAGATGTGGGAATCTCCCTCACACTTCTGCAGTGAAGATCAATGCAAAGAATTCATTTAGCTTCTCCACAATGGCCTTAACTTTCTTAAGTGCTTCTTGAGCACCTCGATTGTCCAGTGGCCCCAATGACTATTTGGCGCACTACCTGCTTCTGATGTACTTAATTTTGTTGTTAGGTTTTGAATCTTTTGCTAGTTCCTCTTGAAATTCTTTCTTGGCCTTCCTGAAGAGACTGACTTCCCAGCATTTATGTTCCTTTCTATTTTCCTCAGCAGGCTGGTTCCAGTCTTGCCTCAATTCCAGTCATGCTGGAATGCAACAGAACCTTTGAACAATTGCAGCCATTCACACTGCTCGCTCTTCTGAATGCTACAAGAGCAGGGCACTGCACCGGGTTCTGGCTGAGGTTGGTCGCCGTATGCTGCATTTTGGCTTCATTTGTAATTTTGTGAAACTTTTAGGGACAGGTTTTAAAATGTGCTCAGCCCCTATAATTAGAAAATCTTAGCCCCAAGAGCTCAGCTGCTTTTCAGGCACCTTACCAGTGTCCAGACTTTTAAGAGAGCTGAGTTGGCACACTGAGCATCGACCTCTCTTAAAAACCTGGCCCTCAGGGTCACCGTGGGAACTGAGCTCTTTGGAGAATCTAGGCCTTATTTGGGTACTTAAAAAGCAGCTGACCTCCTTTGAAAATCTGGCTCAGTAAGGAGTGCTAAGCTCCTGGAAGTCTGGCCCCTTCATGACACAATCAGTATTAGGGAATAAAGGAAATCAAAATCTCTCCCCTGGGAATTTCATCCAGACCTGGTCTAGTGACTTAGAGTAAGATTATTTGATATTTATGCAGATCCTTGGATTTTCCTCCTGATCCCCGCGCATTGGTAATTTGCATTTCTCTGAAGGGGGCACCCAAGGCAGGAAACGTGTCATGTACAACTCAAATAAAACCATCTTACACACAGAGTGCCCTTAGCCTGTAATTGGCTGCAGCAGAATACAAAGTTTTAAATTATGCATGTTAAACACATTGGTGGTAGGAGGAATGCAGATGTTCACTGGCATTATGATCAGTGATTTAGAAGGTCAAATGCTTTATCAGCCACGACTCCTCTGGCTCAAATGCTGCCCACCTCTGCCCCCCCCCCCCAATGTGGTGTGAGAGAACCTAAACGCAGCAGAATTGCTGTGCTTCTGCCACCAGATAGGTGCTGCACATGGGGGGCGGAGGCTGGGCAGGGAGACAGCAGACACTTCTGCACTCCATGGGACTGTTTCACGTTGAGTCTCTCCACAGTGGCATGGCAGGAGGTTTGGGGCATGACAGGAAGATGTTGGAGCAAAGGGACCTGTAGGCTGCCGTAAGGGTTGCACAAGGAACCCGGGTGCCACTTCAGCCCATGAGCTGTTACAGTTCCCAATGGATCAACTGCACAGATGCTCTGACCCAAGGCGGGACAAGGCGGATTGGCAAAGGGTGGGGCGGGGGGGGGCTAGAAATCCTGATCTTTTCCCTCTTGTGAATCTCCTGTGCATAGCTTGTTTCCTGGGGCTTTGCAAGGGGCGGGAGGAGGCAGCCTTTGGCCTTTAATTTGCTTCACTTTCTTAATTAATTTTTCAGGGGAAAATACAGAAAACAAACACATTTGAATACATGGAGCAAGGCCTGTAAATGACAACAATCGTTCTCCCTGAGAGCAGGCCAAAGGGAGGCAAACGCACTCTTCTGCTGCTTTGTGCTTTTAGGGCCTGGTGATTTTCTGTTTCTCATTTTGTCAGAGGGAAGGCCCCTGCATGGCCCTCGACTCGTTACACATATCATATGAAAATGATGTTTTACTACTTGCATCATGTAGGAGTCCTGTAATACTTCGACTATCATACAAATTATAGTCTATTTGCCCCCCCACTGGCCACCTACATACACCACAGCATCAGGAGTGGCAACTCACAATAAATGCCAGAGAATCACCAGCCATCTGCTAACCTGTCCCACAAACTCCCAGCTACTCAGTCTTGCCCTAAGTCACTAATATAGCAGAGGTAACATGTACAAAGGTTTTCCAGCCACAGATCTGCTCCTTTCCAATAGTCTGTGTGCTGGAGATTAATGAAATCTTCCAGTGAACAGCAAGAATGGGGTACTGCCTCGTGACCAAATGCACTCCTGTATTCACAACCTATACCCTGTTGTAACACTCTTTGTACAAAATATGCCTTGTGAGGGATCATTTGAAAACTAATAACTCACTGGTCAATTTTCAGAGTAGCAGGTGTGTTAGTCTGTATCTGCAAAAAGAAAAGGAGTACTTGTGGCACCTTAGAGACTAACCAATTTATTTGAGCATAAGCTTTCGTGAGCTACAGCTCACTTCATCGGATGCATACCGTGGAAAATACAGTGGGGAGATTTATATACACAGAGAACATGAAACAATGGGTGTTACCGTACATACTGTAATGACAGTGATCAGGTAAGGTGAGCTATTACCAGCAGGAGAGCGGGGGGGGGGGTGACCTTTTGTAGTGATAATGAAGGTGGGCCATTTCCAGCAGTTGACAAGAACGTGTGAGGAACCAGGAGGGGGGGAGGAGGAATAAGATGGGGAAATGTTTCAGAGTAACAGCCATGTTAATCTGTATCCGCAAAAAGAAAAGGAGTACTTGTGGCACCTTAGAGACTAACCAATTTATTTGAGCATAAGCTTTCGTGAGCTACAGCTCACTTCATCGGATGCATACTGTGGAAAGTGTAGAAGATCTTTTTATACACACTTTGGATGGGCTAGCACCAGCAGGAGAGTGAATTTGTGTGGGGGGGTGGAGGGTGAGAAAACCTGGATTTGTGCTGGAAATGGCCCACCTGTTGATCACTTTAGATAAGCTATTACCAGCAGGACAGTGGGGTGGGAGGAGGTATTGTTTCATATTCTCTGTGTGTATATAAAGTCTGCTGCAGTTTCCACGGTACACATCTGATGAAGTGAGCTGTAGCTCACGAAAGCTCATGCTCAAATAAATTGGTTAGTCTCTAAGGTGCCACAAGTACTCCTTTTCTTTTTGCGAATACAGACTAACACGGCTGTTCCTCTGAAACCTGTCTTTATAATTACTGAGCAAACACTAAAATATTACCGTATGACGTGGGATACAGATATCATAAGTGAGATTAATGCAGGCAGCAACTCTCAGCATTTCATAAAGTCTAATCACTAAACACATTTTTATAAATCAAATACCTAGTCTAACAAATACTAAACACCCAGGCCAGCCAGACTGGTTTCCAGCCATACATTTGTCAGTGTTCAGTGCGGCCTGGGGCTTTGGCATGACCTGGCACTTGTTCTGCCAGTGTCACAATAACTATAATAAATAAAGCAAAGAGAAATAGCCTGCTCCAGCTTTCCACATTGCAACAGCAAGTTTCCTGTTGCACTAATGGAATTCACTGCTACCACATGAAGCTTGAATTCATACTCATAGGAGGTATTTGTACAGCTTGCAGAGTCAGAGGAAAAACACCTCCCGGAGATACAACACAATGAACTCATCAATGCCCTGTAGCTGGCTGCTTTCTTAATCAGGGGGCATTGTGTAGATAGATTTCCTAACAGGCCATCCTACCCAAAATTCTGTTCTGATCACATTTTAATCCTCTTTGTCAAATGCTGAAAACATTTCTGCCTGTTCTATTACATTATGAATGTATATTTCTGCAAGGTAATGAGTTATGACATTACACCAGGCATGATAATTGAACCTAAGGGCCCATCCTGTTGTAGCGGCTACTTCAGTCTGCCATTGTACCAAGAGGATTCTTATTTTTTTGGGTTAGAGTAACCTCCAGATGGCATTAGAAATATTAAAAATAAAAAGGGCTCTGAGTTTATAAACTGAGTATGCACCAAGGGAGACTTCTAATTACGAATCCACTTTGCTTTATACTGCATTGTATGTAATTATTTTGAATAGACACCAAGAGCATTAGTGAGATAGAGGTTTCCTCTCGGACAACTGCATCACTATAAAATAGCTAGAATATCAGTAGGAGAACTCAGAGTGAGGTGCTACTCAACATGAGTAAGGATGGCAGAACTGGATCCTGCAGTTTTATTCTGGATCTTATTAGGTAAAACTTGCTTCTTTTATTTGTTTGTTGAAATTTAAGCTCTTTAAAACTTTTAATTTCTCACCTAAACTCTTGGCATTTAATCTGAAATGATCCTGTATTCAATGCAAAAACACGTATCGAAGGGTGGCTGCACTGACCTTCAAGCTTGAGAGAAAATCATTTCATTTTAGAACTCATCAATAAGCAATAGGCAGAAGCCTTGCACTTTTAATAGCATCTCTCAAACATTTTCCCTTAACAACTTACCGGCCTTCTTGCAAGAGGGCATTCAGCGAAGCACCGGCTCTGCTCACTACATTTAGCAGAAAAATAGAATTGCTGTGAACTCATTTCTGGAGCCAAAAACTTCACTCAACTATCAACAACAGATTACAGAACTTAAACTGATCTGTGCTCTCCTGCTTGATGAGATGGAAGGTGAAAACAATGGTCTGACAACACTGTTTAAAGACACAGTATCCCAACTATGCTATACTATGAAGCCGCAGTGCAGGGTTTCTCCAAGAAAGAGTTCATACAAGCAGAGAGTAGCAACAGATAGTAATGTTAGGAACCTGCAAATCTGCCTCGCAGAAGATTAGATAACAGCGATCAAATCATTTGCGGTGACTATTTAACGAAGTCACTAATGATTTACAGAGCCCACTGAAGTAGAATTGGGCCCAATGAATTTCCATGAGCACATTTTACAGTAAAGCAATTTTCTAATAGCCTATTGCCTCATGCATAAGGGAAATCCTGAAGTTACAACCACTTCAGTGATCTAGATGTGGTGATTTCACAGTAGAAAAGTTACAAATTAAGACTTTTTGGGAGCTAGATAATCAATTAAGAAAAAAAGCCTTTAAAGACAATCTAAACCTTTAAGGACATATACCTAACATGAGCTAAGTAAGAGATTACAATCCATTGGTGATCTTCCTGAAAACACCATCCTGGCTACTATGGATGCAGAAGCCCTCCACACCAACATTCCACACAAAGATGGACTACAAGCCGTCAAGAACAGTATCCCCGATAATGTCACAGCTAACCTGGTGGCTGAACTTTATGACTTTGTCCTTACCCATAACTATTTCACATTTGGGGACAATGTATACCTTCAAATCAGCGGCACTGCTATGGGTACCCGCATGGCCCCACAGTATGCCAACATTTTTATGGCTGACTTAGAACAATGCTTCCTCAGCTCTCGTCCCCTAACGCCCCTACTCTACTTGCGCTATATTGATGACATCTTCGTCATCTGGACCCATGAAAAAGAAGCCCTTGAGGAATTCCACCATGATTTCAACAATTTCCATCCCACCATCAACCTCAGCCTGGTCCAGTCCACACAAGAGATCCACTTCCTGGACACTACAGTGCTAATAAACGATGGTCACATAAACACCACCCTATACCGGAAACCTACTGACCGCTACTCCTACCTACATGCTTCCAGCTTTCACCCTGACCACACCACACGATCCATCGTCTACAGCCAAGCTCTGCGATACAACTGCATTTGCTCCAACCCCTCAGACAGAGACAAACACCTACAAGATCTCTATCAAGCATTCTTACAACTACAATATCCACCTGCGGAAGTGAAGAAACAGATTGATAGAGCCAGAAGAGTTCCCAGAAGTCACCTACTACAGGACAGGCCTAACAAAGGAAATAACAGAACGCCACTAGCCATCACCTTCAGCCCCCAACTAAAACCCCTCCAATGCATTATTAAGGATCTACAACCTATCCTGAAGGATGACCCAACACTCTCACAAATCTTGGGAGACAGGCCAGTCCTTGCCTACAGACAGCCCCGCAACCTGAAGCAAATAGTCACCAGCAACCACATACCACACAACAGAACCACTAACCCAGGAACCTATTCTTGCAACAAAGCCCATTGCCAACTGTGCCCACATATCTATTCAGGGGACACCATCATAGGGCCTAATAACATCAGCCACACTGTCAGAGGCTCGTTCATCTGCACATCCACCAATGTGATAGATGCCATCATGTGCCAGCAATGCCCCTCTGCCATGTACATTGGTCAAACTGGACAGTCTCTACATAAAAGAATAAATGGACATAAATCAGATGTCAAGAATTATAACATTCATAAACCAGTCGGAGAACACTTCAATCTCTGGTCACGCGATTACAGACATGAAAGTTGTGATATTACAACAAAAAAACTTCAAATCCAGACTCCCGCGAGAAACTATTGAATTGGAATTCATTTACAAATTGGATACAATTAACTTAGGCTTGAATAGAGACTGGGAGTGGCTAAGTCATTATGCAAAGTAACCTATTTCCCCTTGTTTTTTCCTAACACCCCCCCCCCCCCCGACGTTCTTGTTAAACCCTGGATTTGTGCTGGAAATGGCCCACCTTGATTATCATACACATTGTAAGGAGAGTGATCACTTTAGATAAGCTATTACCAGCAGGAGAGTGGGGTGGGGGGAGGTATTTTTTCATGCTTTGTGTGTATAAAAAGATCTTCTACACTTTCCACAGTATGCATCCGATGAAGTGAGCTGTAGCTCACGAAAGCTTATGCTCAAATAAATTGGTTAGTCTCTAAGGTGCCACAAGAACTCCTTTTCTTTTTGCGAATACAGACTAACATGGCTGTTACTCTGAAACCTGAAATGATCATGTTTCAAGAATTGGGACAGTTAATTTAGCAGCTACAAGACTAACAGAAGATAAACAATTGCAAATATGCTACCTCATTTTATTTAGTAACATGCACTCATTTTATACTAGAATCATTATCTAAATTCTCACTAGTAGTTGGCTTTGAAATATTTCAATCTTGTTAAATATTCTGAAGCTGCATAGCTTGCAGATATCCCCGTCACAGAGAAGGAACTTGCAGATGTCCACAAACCCTGAACAGATGGTGTGCTGGAGGATTTCTGAATACTGACGGGCCTTGCAGAGTAAAAAGGAATTTTTATGAGCCCACCAACAAGTAGCTGCAGGCACAATTAATTTCCAGATATCAGACATTCAATGTACATATAGTGAAGTCCTTGTTAAAAAAAAGACACGCGTCATAGTTTAGTACAGCTGGACAGCAGGGGGCTTTGGCCTCCATCCTACAAGAGAAATCAAAAAGCGAGGAACCTCCTTGCCTGGAATAGGACCACTTACCAAACTATTTCTCTCCATTTGCTCTCCCTAGCCCAGCATGAAGCCAGCTCCAGTTGACAGTGGCCTTCCTCTGTGAGGAAAGTCACACACGTCACAGAATGGGAGCCCCCAGCCCAGAGAGCCTTCCTGAATGAGGAGAAGGGGCTCAGGGTCTGTGTGGCTTTGTGGGGGCTCAGCCTCCCTCCACACCAGGTGAAACACCTCCCCGTGGGTAGGTCATTGCTCCTTAGTCACTGGAGCCCAGCAGGCAGAAGAGTCTTCTCAGATCAGAGGCCTATTGGGAACAAGTCCAAGATTTCCCCCCAGATCCCTGGCCCCATCAACCTGCAAGGCGACAAGAGCTTTTCTAGGGAGGGTCACAATGTCCCATGGCTGAGCGCCTGGTATCCGGTCAGATTCCCACCCCTCTCAGGAGGAGGATTGGAGGTCCTCCAAGGATGCCCTCCCTCCCCCGCCATGTTTACTCTCAAACTGCACATTGGATGAAAAGAGTCACAGCACTCGAAGCGCCTCCACAGGCTGAGATGCACAGGGAAGGGGGTGGGATCACCTGGAAGGGAGAAGAAAATCCGCCATCTAAACAAGAATAGACAAGCCTGAGGCAAAGGCTGGAGAGCATCCCAGGACCTCATCCTCTTCCACGAACTCCAGACCTTCCCTGTAAAAGGGGAGGGGGGGGGAAGAGGGGCTCTCATCTTCTGACCATGGCAACTCCGAGACAGTGAAACAAGAGATGACTCCCTGTCATCGCTGAGGCCATTCAAGCCTGGTAACACCACAAAGGAGCCCCAACTATATGAAGAGGGGGTTAAACCCAAGGGTAAATTCATCCCCTCCAAACCCAAGGCAGAACTCAATCCCCTGCCATTCCTGCTTTGAGGAAGTCACTGGGCATGTACAGGAGAATCCTGCTTAAGAGGAGAAGGCTCAGTGAGCCATCACATTTAAAATGGGCTCAGGAAGGGCACAGTTATCCCTGTGCAGGTGGTTTGCTTTTTCTTTTCTTTTTCCCTGTCAGAACTGTGAGGCCCCAGTGATGTTATATGATTAAAATATGATGCAGATCATTGTTGCTACCACTGTTATATACTTGCAACAAATCTTGTACAAAGTGTCAGGTTTCAGAGTAACAGCCGTGTTAGTCTGTATTCGCAAAAAGAAAAGGAGTACTTGTGGCACCTTAGAGACTAACCAATTTATTTGAGCATGAGCTTTCGTGAGCTACAGTATGCATCTGATGAAGTGAGCTGTAGCTCACGAAAGCTCATGCTCAAATAAATTGGTTAGTCTCTAAGGTGCCACAAGTACTCCTTTTCTTTGTACAAAGTGTGTCAAGTAAGGTGTCAATGGAAAAGCTACGGTTTGCTGAATATGATTATCCTATTTGTATGCATGTATCGTTTTTGTATCTGAAGTTATAAATATAGACTATGCATCTGTATTTCAAATGTGTTCACTCCTGTGGTAACACCCACAAGGTACTTACATGTAACAAGCCAGCACATTGTGAAGGGGTTATTCAAGTTGATGGCTCATCAACTAATACAATGGACCATAGAAGAAGCCTATTCACACCTAATGGACTTTCATGTGACCTTTTAAACTAGACACTAGAGTATGAGTAAGGGCCTCTGCTATGACTCAAAGCATGCATGGACATGTGACTTGCTCATGTGACTCCAAACTCCATCTTGTGCCTGTAATTTTCCACAAACTGAGACAATGCGTTTCCCTCCACGTGGCAAGAACTACAAAAGGCCCTGGAAACATCTCCATTTTGCCCCTTTCCTGCTCTAATCTCTGGACTATAAACTTATACCAATGGGAGCATTCTAACCAAGGGACTGAGGACATTCTAATTATTTGGGAGCAACCAGAGATGTAACCAGTTAGCAGTTTATGCCATCACTGTTTTAAGCTTGATCCAAGAACCTTGCAATTATTGTATGTATTTGACTCCTTTAACCAATTTTAACTATATTTCTTTTTCTCTTTCTACCTTTAGACATTAGATACTAAAGGATTGGCAAGAGCGTGATTATTGTGTAAGATCTGAGTTATATATTGACCTGGGTATTTGGCTGGTCCTTTGGTACCAGAAGAACCCTTTGGTTGATGAAACTGGTTTTAAATAACCACTCATCTTTAAGTCTAGTGTTTTTGGTGGTGATACAAGGACTGGGATACCTAAAAACACTGGCTAACAAGTCAGAAAAGCAATGTAGTGAAACAGAAGTTTACTTTTGTTGCTGGTCTGGTATATCTTATGGGAGAATAACCACCAGTTTTGGGGTGTGTCTATCCTATTTCCCAGCAGTTTGTCCTGAATTTGATATCCTCAGTCGTGACCCACTGAGGCACGGTGACAGCGCCCCTATAAGGAGAAAAGTGGAGGGTCGGATTCTATATTGCCTTACACCTGCTGGAGACATTCACATCGGTGCAAAGTGCGATCCTTCTGAGCTGGCAGTGTTTGCCACCCACTTTGCACAAGGATTAGTGACTCAGCAAGTCACTTATCTCCTTAGTGCCAATTCACTATTGCCCAGCAAGTAGCAGGCCAGTGGAGAACTGGCACTGAGCTTTTACCCTACAGTGAGGTCATTAACTCAGAAATAATGTTGTTTCTGGCCTGTGAATCTGCCAAATGATCATTTTATTTTAAGTGGCTATTAGAAAAGACTTTGCATACATTAATAAAGGTATCATTTCCTTACTGTAATTCTCTCTTACATATTCATAAGCTCTGAGAATGCTGAAGGTAGGAAATATACAGCATTAATTCCTTCCCCAAAGAAGTACATTACAAATGGGGATTTATGGACATTGAAAAATTATTGAACAAATTCAAACTGTTTTTCATAACATCCCCCAACGCCCTCCCAGGCCCTGCTTACTTTCAAGAAATAAAATAAATGCACTAGTATTCAAAAGTGCCTTTTCTTTTATATCAGGGGTATCATCAAGCAGCATATATACACCACACAAACATAGATTTGATTAGTTAGATCTCCCGAGGAAACAAAGGTAAATTAGACTCAGGAAATGTTACTGAAGACATGGTGTCAGGATACATAAAACAGTAGCAAGTACTTAGCATACTGTTAACCATGGACTGGAGATAGACTTTAACAGAATATACCAGCTGGAAGTCTGCTACAACATTTATTATCTTTCAGTAGAGCAAATAGATATATTATTACAATGTTTTGCCATCCTAACTTTAAATGGTTATTTATTCTGTGCAAAGTCACATGTAATGCTCTGCCATTATATAACATGCATGTATTGCTTTTATCCAAATCACCGTACTTCACATTATCTTGAGCAAATAAACAATTTCCTCAAAGCACTAGGCATCATGTCCTTTTGTGTTGCTGAAAAAAGAATTACACTGAAAATCAAATCTTGATTTTTAAAAGTGAGACCTTTTTTTTTTTTTAAAAAATTCAAATCTTCAACTTTGGAAAAGCTGCAAAGTGGCAGATGTACAGCATTTCATTTTCCCTTTTGCCACTTTGTTGCTTTTCCAAACCAAGAAGATTTCAAAAGTTAAAGTGGGGAAAGGAAAAAAGAGAGGAAAAAGTGGTGGTGGGAGTCCTAGCTGTCATTCATTATAATATATTCAGTGGCCAAAAAAAAAAAAGGGAGAAAAAAAAAGGAAAAACAAGGAAATTAAAAGGTCAATTGAAAATGAAATTACAATGTTTGTTTCATTTCATACTGGAATTTTCCAATAAAAATAATTGAGAAGCATTAGCAAAATTAAATTTAATTTTCAATAATACTCTATTTTTTCAGTTGAAAAAGTTTTCAGCCAAAAGAATTCAGCCAGCTGTGTTTATAAGCCAATGTTGTAAAAATATATTCTTTATTGATATTTCAATACAAATACCAAAAACAAATTAACAAATGTGATGAGTAAGACATTTAAATTATACAACAGTCACTATTTCTGAGATCAAGACAAAGGAATGCAAACAGACAACTGCCGCTTCGTGCTTTTAGCTTCTTTGTGGTTTTGTTTAAATTTTGACAGAGGAAAGAGCAAGCACAAAATCAACAGCTCAGTGTGTGCCAGCAATGAATGTGATCTGAAAATGTTGATTGAGTAATGACCTCATTCAGGCTGTGGTCTCCTTTACTCTCCCTGCCCTGCCTACAACATTGATCAAAAACACGGCAAAGTGAATTCATGAGAAACATCAAATCTCAGATTGTTCCATCTTGCAGTGTTCTGTATGAATCCATTTTCCATTTCCCGCAATTCTCGTAATGATGTTTCAAATGAAGCTTCATTGCAGATCATATCAAAGCTTTTCATTTGCCGAAAAACCCTGTTTTCTGACTGAAAACCACCACCCTTTTCTTCAATGAAGAGTTTCAATAGTGATTTTGGAAACAAGTTTAATAAAATTTTATACAAATTTTTATTTTAAAAATTAGACAATTTGCAAAGAGAGGAGACTTATTGATCATCTTGACAATTTTTCCTTCAAAGTTTGTTAAGAAAAAAATGTTGAAGATTTCAACCCACTCTGCTTATTGGCTTTGACCTTGCCATTGTCCACGCTGCGCTCCACATTTGCATGGTGGAAGCCTCTGATGTGTATTATTTTGCAAGTCTAGCCATATGATCACTCCTTGTCTCAAAAATAATGTTATGAGTGCCTTGAAGATCTCCTGTAAGAACATATTCCTCAAACTAACCAGATCTTTGCAACGAGAATCCATAGTGTCTTCACAGACTGATTCAGCAAGAACACCCATCTCATCCTGCATTTCCTAACACATACCGCAGTGTGGGCCCCGATTGACTGGGTATTCTCTGAGCTAGGACAATACAACCATAAAATAATGGCAGGTTGAGCCAAGTCCTCCACTCCTTATGTGGGGGATGGGAAGGGGGAAGACGGAGAGACAAACACAAACCTGTTAAAATCTTATGGTTAGAGCTTATATTTAAAAGTAATAAAAGAAAACCCTAATCTAACCTCGGTATTGACTTCCTAACTCACAGATCAAGTACAGATATGAACTGGAATCCTTTCAGGTTATATCTAATTATATTACTAACCAACAGTGAGACACCATTTAGATTGTTTTTGGGTATCTCGTATGGCTTTCTCCTCAAAACAATACAAAAAAAGACCCAGAACAACAGGCACACACATCTCTCCCAGATGCTCCTTATGCACATCTAATTAAGCTCATGGATATTAAAATATTCTGTACGACTGGTCAATATCTTAATTAGATAAATGAGCTCACAGTGGTGAGACGATCAAATCAAACAGGCTTCATCTGATAAGTGATAGAACAAATACCTTACATTTCAATGCCTGTTTTAAAATTCCCTGATCAAGTTAGCCCTGTCTAATCCTTTAAAGAACAACAGTGGCATCTCCCACTGCATCTGATGTGTTATCTGAACCCTTTGAACCTCTAAGAATTTATCTCTAATACCTTTTCAGATCAAACTCTTTTGAAATTCTAAGTAACTAGAATTGGCTATTCCCATTCCTAGACAACTCAGCACTTGCAGATCAAAGAAGCTAAACAAACATTTCCTCTCTGTCTCAGCAAACCTTGTGAGAAAGTCTTTTTAGTAGCAAACTAATTCACCACATAATCACTGTTTGCTCATTACCTTTCAGCAGCTTTAGATGTTATTTTCATGAGGAAGGTCGACATTCCTTGCTATGGGGCATTGCCATTTTTTTGATGACCGGCTCGTGTATAGATGCTGGCATGGGAGATTATTGAGGGAGCTCCTCACAAAATGCAGTCACTACACAGTCATTGGTTAGGTTATTTTTATTATTAATTTGGGAATTCCTAAAGTGTTGTGCAGGTTTCCTTTGAGGACAAGTACTGAAAGGTCAGATAGGGAGTGATTGTTGTGTGAAAAGTGTTCGCCCCTGGGATCACTCCCTATCTGATCTTTCAGTACTTGTCCCCAAAGGAAACTTGCATAACACCTTTAACAGGTGAGCCCTGGGAGTTCTGCTCATAACTCTGCTAGACACCAAAAGCCATGGACTTAACAGGGACCCCAGTTTTATGGCTCATTACAACAATTTGTCACACATCCCACTGCCTCCTACCCTTTGCCCACTTCAAACCCTTTATGCTTAACAATGAAATCCCCAGTTGCACACTTCATTTCAAGTGACCGCCTCCAACGTGTTACCCCTTCTGCTGAACAATGTGTCCCAACTTGGATTTAGCTCAGACAGACACCCTGCTTCCTTCCCTAGCCCTGAAGAAGAGCTCTGTGTAGCCGGAAAGTTTATACCTTCCACCAACAGAAACTCATCCAATAAAGCAAAATTGCCTCACCTACCTTGTCTCTCTCTCATCCTGGGACCAACACTGAAAACATGTTAGAACGTGCTGATCCTGGACAAAGCCCCATGGAACTATGGTGTTACACTACCAGAGTGTGTTACATTTTTTGCTACTGAGGTAGCTCAGAATATCTTTATACTACTACACCGACTACCACAACTATCTTGGCGCCTCTGCTGCTACGCGACCTTTATGTGCCTACGCTTGGAACGGTTAGCTACACTGGCAAACCCTCCTAGGGTCGACACAAGACTTATACGAGCTCAGGAACGCTTTTGCTAGTATACCTTAGAGCAATTCCCCCAATGAAATAAAGCGACAGCAGCAACACACTTTTTGCTGGTCGAACGGTGTCTACACTGCGGTCTTCGCCGGCGGAGCTATGGCAGCCAGGCGTCACACTCCTACCTGACATAGCTATGCAGGCAAGGCTCTACTGAACAGACCAGGCCTAAAGTATCCTCAGAAAACAGTGGCCAGTGTAGCACCCAAACAACCAGCTCAGTGCTGCTCTCAGGAAGCCATGGGCAGTTTTGCCAGTCTCCACATTGGGACCAGGCTTGGGCCTCATAGTTGTACATAAGGTCCAGGGAATCAGGACTTACCAAACAGTGTAACTGACAAATGTACGGTGGTACAAAATGCAACCTTCCCCTCCTCTCTTTTCTGATCCTTATTAGTCACCAGTTGATTTACAGCTGAAGTTTAAGGAGCATATTTTAACCTAGGTGAGCCATAAAGACAATTTGGGCTCAGCCTAATTTAGAGACCACCTCCCATCTCATGTGGTGCTATGAGTCCCCAACTCTGCCCCAATCTTCCTTCTGCCTTGTTCCCCTTCATCCCGCACAAATAGACAAGATCCCTCTATCTGCTGGCCCTTCTGAACAGTACTGGGTAGCCACACCCATCCATAACTATGGAAGTGGATGCTGAAAAGCCAGCATCCCTGCTGGGGCCAAGTTCAGTTTCTGTGATGCAATGTCAGTGCAGAAGCAGGGCTTATGCTGGGGGTGAGGTGTGTCTCTTGGGGTGGAGGAGTAGAGGGTGTAATATTAGAGGTCTTCACTTTTCATTTCCTTGCTTTGGAGTCTATTGTTATTTTAGCATTTATATTGCGGTGGTGCCTGCAGGCCAACTGGGTCAGAGCTCCATTGTGTTTTGGGTAGGGTATGTCATGTGTGTAGCAACTTCAAAATGATACACAATGTAGCAATTTACTTAATGAATAGCTGAAGGCGTAATTTCCTCCTCAAATCAACTCAAGATTCCAGAGCTCTCTGCTCTAGCCTTTTTCTTATGGTTAAGGGCTTGGATTGGGATTCTGAGGTCTGGGATAGGTGTCTGCCCTGTATAAAGGATAGAGTGTATCTTACCTAAATTTACAGCATTTTATCAGTGAGCAATGATCAAGCGACCTTCAGAAAGTCATACAGAAAGTCTGTAGCAGAGAAAGACATTGGATTGCAGCTTTAAATGAAAAAGCAAAGAGAACCTTAACTATGGGGGCATGCGGAAAAAAAAATTGAGCCTTGCTAAGGACCATAGAAAAGCATATGGCTACTAGTAGCTGAAAGCCTGCCTGTCACATGGATGACAGGTTTCAGAGTAACAGCCATGTTAGTCTGTATTCGCAAAAAGAAAAGGAGTACTTGTGGCACCTTAGAGACTAACCATTTTATTTGAGCATAAGCTCACGCTCAAATAAATTGGTTAGTCTCTAAGGTGCCACAAGTACTCCTTTTCTTTTTGTCACATGGATGTAATTCATAAAGTCATATGTGCATAGAAACGCTGAAAGTGGCTGAGAACTTAAAAATTTGGGAGGTAAAAGACCTCAAATCCCAGTGATGATTGAACCTGGTGATACTCTGAACAAAAAAGCTCTCAACCATGCTTGTAGCTGTTTCCATGACTTCACACTCACTCAGCAGACATTCTAGGCTTCAAAGTGACATTTGGGTTATTGTTCATGCTGGTCGTGTTGATTTGTGTCTCCGAAGGGTTGTGCTAGGAGCTTTGTGTTGATCTGTGCAGAGGTATGTACACCCTCTGCAAGGGGCTGTGTGTGTTTAAGGTGTGTTTGAAGTGATTGTGTGTGCTGGCTGCGAGGATGGTTTTGTAGACCTGTGGCAGCTTCCCTCATACAACCAATTAAACTGTTGAGTGGAAATTAGCTGTGGAGTAATGATGGTGATTGATTGAGTTCTCTCTGATCTCACATGGCATGGCATAGATACATGCATTAATGTAGCAGTACACTGCATGGGTATAATATATAGATTCAAAAGGATTGAGAACTTAAAAACTGGACTGCATAACCCAGTGATGATTCAAGCCGGTGATATTCTGAACAAAAAGAGCTGTCGGGCATGCTTCTGGTTGTTTCAATCACTTCTCTGACTCAGACATTTTAGGTTTCAGAGTGCCACACAGAGAGACATTCTTGGAATATTGGAATATAGATTGCATGCAGTGTACTTCTTGTTCTACCAACATTATGGTATGAGATCCCTGAACTCTTTCACTTTAATCTATTTTGTTATTCTAGAATATCTGATGCAACTTCTGCTCTTTGAGCTGGTCCAATAATTCACTATAAAAACGGTTAGTTTGATTTGTTGCTATTTGTCAGGGCATATAATCAGACGTTCTTGAGTATTTCAAGAGTACAAAGAAGTGGTCATGGATCTAAGTTTCATTATTATTTGCCTGAAAATTCATACTGGATGTGCACTACATATTTGCTATTCATTATTCATCATTTGTTATTTGTGTGAGTTCCCTGCTTAAAAAGTTTGCCCATCCTAACTTCACATGTATTTACTAAGATCTGAGTAGGTTAAAATTAAGTCCAAAAGAAAGTTCCATTTGATCTGTGTCAGCAACTGTTGCAAAGCAGAAAGTTCTCCACCTCTCACCATCACTACACATGGCTGGCTATTTCCTGAGGAGCACAGAAGAGTGAGATTCTCTTTTTCACCTAGTTACGCTAGCTTTGCATACTATCTACTTCTTCAGCAAGGCTTCAGAGCCAAGAAATAACAGGGTCTCATTATCATCTTCCTCTTTTTCCTAGGATGGCATTCCACTCTGCCCCTTGCTCAACAAAGGCCACTCCATTGTAGCATTTCCTGGATTCATACTGTGCTGTTTGAACAAAGTTTATTTTTGTTAGTGTTCTTTTCTTGATACAAATTACACACACACACACACACACACACACACACACACTTCCCTTGAATGGGCAAGTAGAATTAGAGCTATCTGACACTGGAAAAGGGTGGAAATACATCCAAGCTTTTATTAAGCTCATTGTTGAGTCTGAATGATACTCACACTAATCATATGGCCAAATCCTGAAGGCCTGGTGCAGTTTGTACTTGGAGGCTTTCCTGGCAATACTCATTAGCATTAACAGCCCCTCCTGAGCAAGCCAGGGTCAGACAAGCATAGTGCACGGGATCCACAGGGGTGGCACTTGAGGTCAATAGATCCACAGATGCTTCTTCTCCCCTGGATAGCCTCTCCCCTGTCCAGCAAACCCAGGTGCACGGGATATAGGTTGAGCCTGCATAGATTTGGTCACCACCACAGGCAAAGGCTGAAGACCCTGCACATGGAGCCACTAATACACTCCTCCTCCGCCAGGGA